>NC_056734.1:716896590-716964090 GCF_019279795.1 Protopterus annectens
TCAGATATAACCCAAGAAAAATGTTTGTCCTTCTTTCTGCTTTTCCTGGTTAGGCGTCGCCACAGCGGAACTCCTGTCGACTAATGATTGGCAGTAGATTTTTACGGTGCTGAGGTGCCAGCCCGATGCCCAAACTTCAACGAAGGCACGCCCATTCACGCATGTCTTTCAAACGACACTCAACCACGGGGAGGACTGGCAGACTCCAGACAGAAGGCGCTCCAGCCGGGAATCTAATGGGAGAACCTCTTGCTGTGAGGCGACAATGCTACTGCTGCACCACCGCGGCTTAGATATAACCCAAGAAAAATGCAAAGTTAAATTCTGTATGTACATGTATATGTCTAGTTTGTTGTAGGCCGTCCTCCAAGGGCATGTGAAAACTGAACACATAAGTGACTTTAGGTTGGGATTGAAACTCATGTCCTGGAGCTGTGAGGCAGAGAGAACTTATTACTGAGCCCCCATATTGCATGTTTGTTGGTGATGTAGTTTCACTAATATTCATAAACCTTCCATATGAGCAAACATATAATGTAGACATAGCTGATGGGTACAAGATTTTGCAAGAATGTTGTTGTTGTGTCTTTCAGCTTCTCCCGATTAGGGGTCGCCACAGCGGAACTCCGGTCCGCTAATGATTGGCAGTAGATTTTTAAGTACCGAGTTGCCGGCTCTGACACACAACCTTCAACAAAGGTACGCCCATTCATGCATGTCTCCACACAGAAGACGCTCTAGCTGAGAATCAAACAGGACAACGTCTTACTGTGAGGCGACAACGCTACCGCAGCACCACTTTCCTAAATACTTTTCACTTATTTTTTGAGGTCTCAGACATAGCCACTTAGAACCAAAATAAAGACTGAAAGCAGCTAGTTTATGCAGTCCCTGTTGTTTAACCAACATGCTCAAGTATTAAAGTAAAAATCTAAGTGACTGAAAACTAACAGAACTGGTAATCTAACAAAAATCCTAACATACCAATCATTCATTATGGAATAAACTGGACCAAAATAAATTAATAAAAGGGGATTAAAAAGATAACATTGATCAAAAAACTGCATTTATTTTATTGCTTCATATCATTACTTACCTGGCTGGTAGTTTATGCACAATTTATCCTTTTCGTCCTTCCGGTGTCTGAATTAATTACATTTTATATATAAGCAGGAAGTGCATTACATTATAGCTGGAACCATAACATATTTAAATAAGATTTTAAATTTCTTACTTTGGACTACAGGCTTGCTTATAACTAATGTGGTCAAATAATTTTAAAACAACTATAAGAAAAGGCACTTGCCAATCTTTCTGATTCAAACTGGGTTTGTAAATAATAAATAAGAATTATAACTTATTTTACTGTGTTATCTAAAACATGAGTTCTAATGATGCACATTTATTTTTTTGCAACTTATAACACATTGCAGTGTGCATACTGCACTTAGAAAAACAAAATTCTAATTCTGAAAACTCATAACTTTTCTGCAGGGCTCATTTTAAGAAATGCCTGTGTTTCATAAAAAAAGTTCAGACTGTTAATTTCATTTTAGCTGTGGTTCCTGCCATGACATGACATGTCTCATTCTTACATATAAAATTAAGATTTCAGCACTTAAAAGCAACTTTATGGAAGTGCTGCATATGGCAGTAAAGTAATGAGAAGACAAATGCTGTAGAGAAGTAATAAAGCTAAATTTAGCTTTCCTTTGAAGGAACTGGTGGTTTGCTTTTTGTTCTAAGAATCAATAAAACAAAGGAAAGGGGTCATCAAATGGATAAAGTTTCCTTTAAAACAGTTACAAAAAAGCTTGGCAGACCCGGTAACCACTGAGAGCTTTAGAAAATAAAATCATAATAAGGGTCAGCGAGGCAAAAATGCAAGACTAAAACATTGTTAAGACATGTCCTTGAAGTAAGTGGAAAAACACTGGCATCTGCTTAGCATTATTTCAAAATGCATATGGATCTATGGCAGTATTTCTCAGTGCTACAGACATCCAGTCAACTAGACAGCACACGTCGTCTATAAATACTCCATTCAGCCACTAGATAAAAATAAGCGAACTCTTGCTAAAAAGTGATTTCCACAGATAAGTACAAGATCATGCTAAGACTCATTCAATATGTAACTGCATAGCTCACTGCGATGTTTGAGATGAAGTTACATAGAAGCATGTTCAATATCTGAGGTAAGCATTAAGAACAAAGTCAAATTATGAGACCCAAATGAAACATCTACAGATATGTAATAAAGCTGAAACCAGCAGAAACTTTATCATAGCACTATAACACTTTAGCTCATCATTTTTTTTTTTTTTTCAACTGAACATGAAGCTGCTGTGTAGGAAGTTCACTGCTCAGAACTACAAACAGTATGAAAAGTTATGTCAGGAAACAGGCTAGTGAACCTTTTGTGTGTATGTGCGGGTGTGTGCATGTGTGTGTGTGTGCAGGTGTGTGCATATGTATGATGAGACACAGCCTCAGCAGCAGTTGCATCACTGCAGCTAGAACTACTGTTAGGCCCAGAATATGCATGGTAAATGGTTGGGTATCTTGTGCAAGCCACTACCCATAAGAGCTACCTCTACCAAGAGTTACAGTGATTATACCGTGGCCTGGGAGAATGATGCTGTGATTTGTGATTGTGAACACTGTCCACTGTTGCTAGACATGCCACTGTACTGACAACTATGACTATGCTCCTTCACAGCCGATGCTGCTTTGAAAGTGTTTGTGATATGTGACTGTGACATTGGTTATCCCCAGCTGGGATGGCCACAGTCTCTGGTGGTAACATATGCCTAGCTGCATGAATGGCACCTGTTCCACAGCAAAAAACATGACAGGACAATTGACATGCTTGTAAGTGATTCAGTCTATCAAAACAGTCACACATACAGGACATGCACATCCTGAGGTCATCTCTCACACCCAACATTATCCATATCAACTCAGAAGTGGATGTGGTGGTACTAGGCTGTCTCTCTATGATCACCTTGCATATATGTTGGGTCGCACCCACTGACACACCTAGTTTAGTAGAAGGGTGGCACATTGCTTCCAATAAGCACCAGTACATATCCCCATGTGTTTACTCCCCATCCTAACTGGCTTGTGGCAGACATTGATGATTGACCCAGGGGGATTATCACAATGCCCTGACTATGATTGTCTGCAGTAATGTGTCCTCCCTGAGTGGCATGTGCCTGTTGAGTGTCCACAGGAACAGTGGCTGTGTCTGTGCTGGCTATGCAGTGGGCACACTCCCTTTGTCCAACAAATGCACCCACTGTACTCTCTGACAATACCATGTGATCACTACCATCATCATTACTGGCAGGCAATTCTCCTGCATCAGGCAATGTAAGTTCCATAGTGGTGGTGCTGGATGAAGATTCACCTGTGTATACAGCAACGCAAGATGTCCAGTATAAGTACAGCCAAACCCCTCTAATATACTCCCAATCCAATATTATGGGGCCTATCAGCAATAAAGAAAAATAACTTACCTTATGCAGGTGACCTCGGTGGTTGTACCTCTGATGTTCCTATATTACTCAAAATGCACAGTGTGACTATGATACGCAGTGAGTAGTCAGTCAATGGACAGGGTCTGCTATGATTCTTGTTTGTGGCTCTGCCAGGGGTGAGGAACCTGTGGCCCAGAGGACTGAGCTTACTGAAATGGTTGGGTAGCTGGTGTGCCAGCATCAGTCATCTAAAAAGACTACTTATGCGGCTTAGAGAGTCACATCCCTGTCTTGCATTGCCATCAACATCAGAACTACGGCTCTGTGGGAGGGTGTTCTAGATGGGGTTTTATCTCCCATGGGACCCCAGGATGGATGATAGTATTGCTCCCTGTATTCACTCTAATCCCATCCCAGTGTTCCCTTCCCTTTTGTGTCTCTGTCCAGCCTTATTTGTTGGCCAATCATCCCAATCACCATTGTCCTCCCTCTTTTCTTATGTCTCACATACCACTGTGACCTTTCTCTGTCAGTGTGTCAGCACTTTCCTCAAAAGTCTTGTCTGTCTTCTATAGTTTTCTGTTGGTCCTTGCTTCCCAACTTAGCTTTTCTTTATATATAAAATGAACATCTGTCCCACAAAAAAAGTTATCTTTCCTTGTCTACCTCCATCCTGGTCATACCTTATCATTCTGCTTTATTTCTTTTCCACTTCTTTCTGCCCCAGTGTTCATTATTTTCTTGTAATCACATGTTTACATTTAATTGGGTGAATACAGATGAAAACACCATTATAATGGGCCCTTAATGATTCTAGATGGCTTCACTTATTGATGCTTTTGTGAGTGCATAATTTTAACAAGCCGCACTGAAGCGAGTACAAATACCGCATTTGTTGCTGTTCCTCATTTATTTATTTATCCTTTGGTGACATGTTAGTCCTACTAGGCTAGTAGCCTCTTTTCAGGGAAGACCTGAGGTGGTATTTATTCTACTAGGGGAAATTTGGCCAGAGCATCAGGGAACCTGTCCTGTTCTTTGGAGCTGCTAGATGATGCTGAAGGGCTCCTACAGCAGCAAGGAACAGGCCTAAGGGAAGCATCACCATGGAGGAGGAAAGAAAAGCTATGGAAAGTGTGAATTTGGAGAAAAAGTTGCTCAATATGGCACTTCAGAATGTAAACAAAGATTCCTGTGAGGTGGATGCTACAAATGCACAGCATCTAGTTGTCTTCATGGAGAATGAAGTAAGCGAGCCTGGTTGAAGGATGCAGATAGAATTGGCATCAAGAGGGCTTGCAGATGATGTTCTGTTAAAGATATTTAAGCAGGATGAAACCGGTGACAGTTTTCATTGGGTGAGATGGCAAGTAACTCTTTTGGAAGTGCTGAGGATGGCAATTTGGAGAAGGAATCAGGTGATGTGGCTCCAGAGAATGCAGCAGTTAAAACTCATGCAGCAGTAACAGAAAGTATATGAGGAAAACAGCAACAAAATGAGAATGTGTCTGATTGTGTGGCAGGAGATAATGCAGTAACTAAAATATATACAGCAGTGACAACATGCAAAAAAGAGAGCAGTAACAAACTGAAAGAAAAAGTGTTTTAAAAAATAACAGAAGACCAGCTGTGAGAATAGGAACAAAAAATACACTGTGATAGACAAATATTATGCATGGGACAATTTGATAACTATTCTAGGTTTTAAAGCTCAAGAAATTTGATCCTTTACACATACTGGGGCAAAGATTTTTTTGTGACTAACATTTGAAACTGATAGACTGATGAAATTTCTGGAATTGTGTAACAAAAGGAAATACATTTATCCATGGAACAATTGTTATTTTTATGGTAGTAACTTAAATGCTTAAAAAATGTTACTTTGCAGTTTAGATCTGATGAAGTAGAATAAGACAAGGTTAAATGCATGCAGGGTCTGTGTGACACTGTTGATAATATTGTGAATGTTAGAGATGAGAGAAACTTATGAAATAGAGGGTAGAGGTTGGAAGCTGTTTTGAAATGAGAACAAAACATGGTGAAACACTTGCCAAAGGTTATTTGTTTTGGCTGGTCATAGACAGACATTAGGATATGCTGGCCAGACTAAGTCATGTTTCTTTTATGGAGACTTTTCTCATTTAATTAATGATTGCGACAAGGTACAATGTAACCAATGTGGTAAGAAAAGGCATACAGCAAGGTGTGTGTCTGAATGCAGGTGTGTAAAAGGGATACTTTTGGGTGTATTGTCAAGAGCAAATACTAAATAATGAGAAAAGAATGGGAAAGGGAAGAAAACATACACAAGAAAGGGCAACAAGAGGCTTATGGAGAGGGTGAACTAGGTGAAGAAGAAATGGTGGAAGAAGAAAAAAAATACAGAGGAGAAAATGAGTGCATGCAGGAAGAGAGGTCAGGAGAAGGGATTAATGTTAACATTTTTTGGAAGTTCTAGCCAGTGAAAAATCTGATTCTGAGGCTCAAGGATTATTTGCACACAAACCCAGGAAAAAAGTTCAGTTGGGGAAGGAGTAAAAAATAAGAAAACAAAAATTTAAACATATTTCCCTAAAATTAAAAACAAGGAAAATCAATTTTAGAGTAGTTTCAGTACATGTGAACAGTATTATTAACTCTGTAAGGATAAGAATACTACAATGGTGTGCTAAATGCAATATGAATGCTTTTCTGTTAGAAGATGTAAGATGCCTGACAAGTGAAAAAAGACTGCAAACAGAAAATTTGTGGGGTTGAAATATAATATGGAATTTAAAGAGTGAGCATTGTTCTGGAGTGGCTGTGTTGTGTAAAACAAAAAAAAAGTTAAGATACTAGATATAATGTTGGTAAGAATGAGAATGTTAACTGTTGTGAATGCGGGGTGGAGAGAGTATGTTTATAGAATTATATCACTGTATGCATATATAACTTGCAAGGAAAGAAAGAATCTGTTTAATCAAATATTAGCTATGTGGTAGTTAACATGAAAATTATAATTGCAGGCAACTTTAGTTATGATTTAAGGGGGAAATTTTAAAAAAGGAAAGATTTAAAAAGACTATGCAGAAAGTGATAAAATGTGGTAAATTAGCGGCACAGAACAAAAGTCAATGGACATACAGAAGAGAGGCGCTTGGATCTGAAATTATTTTGCATTACTGAAGGGTTGGGAATAGCAGATGATGACACAGTTGTGGTGGGTTTTTCAGACCATTTAGTAATACAGATGGAGGTGACGGAAGAAAGGGGAATATATTAAAATAGGAAGGGGAATGAAAAGAATAAATGAGAAATTATGGAATGAAACGGGATGGTGGGAGATATTGCAGTTGTGGAATGATAATATAAACATGAAGGATTTCTATGAAAACTGGTCTGAATGGTGGACTGGATTTGAAAAGTGGTATAAAAAGTGTTTTTGTAATGACAGGTTGATATAAGGAAGAAAGAAAATGAGACGTACGGGAAATGTATAGAAAACTGTTAGAGAATTTAGAGAATAATATAAGAGGGTCTTATGATATGGAAAAGGAAATATAGAAAACAAACTGAAAAAATAAGGCAGAGATATTATTTAAAAGGTAGAAGGGACAAGGTAGCTACATAATTGGGTAAAGCAGTAAAACAGAATATTAGTATGATGAGGGAAATGAAAAATGCAACACAGGAAAGGTAAAAAGAACTCAAGAACTAATTATGAGTATTGTAGTACAAGATGTGGAAAATATGTATAAGAGTAAAAAGAAGGAAAATAAGAAAGAATGCAAAGTAAAACAAAATCCAGAACAAGGGAGCATTTAAAAAAGAAATTACTGTTAGTGAATTGGATGAAGTACATAAGAAGGTAAATGTTGATCCAGTATCAGGCCCAGATGGGACATACAAGAAATTAATGGACTGGTAAAGAGAGTATTTTGTAAATGTACTGAATGAATGGTGAACGGTTGAAGGAAGGGTTTGTTTATAAAGAGTTATGTAGTGGGATATTAAAATGTATATGGAAGAAAGATGAGAAGAATGAAATAAAAAATTGGAGGCCCATCACACTGAATAACACATATTATAACATTTTTAAGAGAATAATACCAGAAGAGATGGAAGGAAGGGTGATGGACTTTCAGGAAGAAAGTATATATGGTGAAAAAGAGAAGGGTTGCCAAGAATTCTTTATTATTGGTTGTGAGAAAAATATGCATAAAGTGTGGTATAAGACAAGGGTGTCCCATGACTGGAATATTGTTTTCACTGTTATATGAATGCAAGACTGAGTGAAGTATCTTATAAAATGAAAGATAATAGACATATGATGCAAAAGGTAGGTGGTGATTCCAGTAGTTTTTAGACATACACA
Source organism: Protopterus annectens (assembly GCF_019279795.1). Lineage (NCBI taxonomy): Eukaryota > Metazoa > Chordata > Ceratodontiformes > Protopteridae > Protopterus > Protopterus annectens. Next base: position 716,904,424 of record NC_056734.1, read on the forward strand.
GATGATGTAGTTGTAGTTGCTAAGAAAAAAATATGGATGAGGGAAGTATTGGTTTGTCAGAATGGATGTTTAAAAGAAATGGGAACAACCCTGAATAAAGGTAAAAGTAAGAGTTTAGGTGATGTGGTGAAAACTGGGGTATGTATTATTCAGTGAATGACGTGTCTTTGCTAGGGTTAACATTTTGGAAAAATTATGTAGTTATGACGCAATGGAAGAGTCTGATAAAAGAAATGAAAAAAAATTCTTCTGTGGTGGATATATAGATCAGCAATCAGGAAAAAAAGATAATTTGGTGAATTCTAATAGCATATATGTCAAACGTTTATAAACTCCCAGAAAATTGCGAAAAGGAAACTGCAATTGGTGTTTCCTTTCATATGGGGTTCAAGATTAAACCCAGTGACAATAGATGTGCTGTATATAAGTAAAGTTGAACAGGGATTGGGGTTACTAAATCCAGCTGTTTATTCTGTTTCTTTAATCTTGTATAGACTATTAATGTGGGTAAAGGAAGAGAATAAGAAATTAATAGTGAGAATGCTTAAATACAAGTACAAAAAGTTCTTGGAGGTGATGAGAGTAAGAAAAAGAGAAAAATAATATGTAAAGGAAAAAATTAAAAATTATCAAGAAAAAATACTAATGTGGAAAACAAAAACATGATATATAGAAAGATAGAAAGATGTCATATAATAATGTGATGAAACAATATTATTATGTAAATCCAAGGGAATTTTTTTCAGAACAAGTGATTAAAACCATTAAAATAAGGAAACTATGGTGTACCAAGACAGGATTTCCTATGGATACTGGTAATAAACAAGTTACCAGTAAAGAGGAATATGCCATATAAAAAGAAAGCTGAAATAATGTGTTTATTTTGTGGGGAAGAACAGACAATGAAGCATGCATTTTCTGAAATGTAAAAGAGTGATGAAACTCTGGAAAAGTTTTGTGAAGAAAATGTTTTTGAGACTATTATTGGTGCAGCGTTAGCGTTGTTGCCTCACAGCAAGAGGTTCTCCCGTTCGATTCTTGGCTGGAGTGCAGGGAGTGCCTTCTGTGTGGAGTCTGCATGTCCTCCCCACGGTTGGGTGGGCATTCGAAAGACATGCGTAAATGGGCATGCCTTCATTGAAGGTTGAACGTCGAGATGGCACCTCAGCGTTCGTAAAAATCTACTGCCAATCATTAGCGGACTGGAGTTCCGCTGTGGTGACCCCTCACCGGGAAAAGCTGAGAGACAAACAACAACATTGACATAATATAGATATGAATGTGATTATGTATGCATATTATAAGAACAAGAAAAAATAAAACATGAGAAGGTTAGATCATTTATTTTATAATGTGAGTTATTTGGAATGAAAGACTGAATGAAATGTTGTTTAATGGGAAATGGATTTTGGCAGATATATTGCAAAAAAATTAGATTATGATTGTGGAAGAAGGAGTGGGGATCAATTCTGGAAGAATAATAATGAGGAAGTTATAAGAAAAATGACAAATAGTGAAACAGAATGGAAATGCATGTACATGTGCCTGTACGGATGCCCATTTTGTAAATATGTAAATAATATTTTTATGTTGCGTTCAATAAAAGACCCATACCCCTAGAATTAATAAATTCTTTGTAGGCATAGTGTAGAGCCTACACAGAATGTTACCATGTCCATGTACACGGTTCTCCCTCGGAAGCACGCCATGCATATTAATCATGGTGCATTGTCGAAGGAGAGCTGTGGGACACAGTTATTGAATAAGTGTAGGGAGTGTGGTGCTAACTGCGTCTGCAGATGAGTAACACACTCCCTGCACTGTTCATTTGGAGTACAGCAATGTACTTTAATTTTTTTAATTTTTTTTTTTAGAAATCATGTTTGAACGAAGTGGCGTGGAGTGCAGCAGTGCTTAGCAGTGCTGAGAAACCAGACATCTAAAAATAGAAACTGGATGCCTTTAATTATTTATCTAATGGCCAAGTTTAAGCATAGTTGAGCATGTTTCTGTGGTGAGCAGTGGTGCTCAGCACTGCTTAAAGGTAGCTCAGAGGTATACGCAAATTCCAGATATCCATGTAGCTAAATGGGTAGAGTTGCAGCCTCATGTGCAGTAGATGTAGAGTTTAAATACATGGGAGGGCAAGTTAATATTTTTGTTCAAAATAGAAATTATGCAAATAATTTTTGAATACTGGCCTACTGCACTCAGCTAAGCTCTGTTAAGACCTGCTAAGCCATGCTAAGCACCACATAAATGCAACAACGGCAGAAATTGTGTATGCACTGCTCAGCTCTGCTTAGCTGGTTTGCACACCGCTAAGCATATGGGTTTTAGCACAGTTCAGCTGAGCTCTGCTGATTTGTGTGCTGCTAAGTGCCACACCGCATTTTTGAATATTGCCCTATGGCATGTAAGGGTGGGAAAACAGGCTATATTAAGCCCAATAGGCAGGGATACAGCATAATCCTTTGGAGTGCTGTCTCTGAAGGATACAATGGCAGGCATTGGAGAGGGTTTGCACTTTCAGGTGCAGCTGTGGGGCATTCAAGAGTCCAGGGTCATGGTCAGACTCCTTGTAAAAAAACATGAGGGCCGGCTGATGCAGGGAAGTTACCAGGGCTCAGAGTGCAAGGTGGAGGCCTGGAAGTGGTTGGCAAGGGACCTCACCAGTACAATTGTTATACCCTGCACAGGTGAGCAGTGCCATCACCACCATGCCAACCTGAAGAGACAGAAGGGGGCTCTCTTGGACACCTGGGTCCAAGAATTCCAGGCAGGGAATGTCCCACATGTATCTAAGTACCATTACATGTGTTTCACCAATATCTAATCTGGAATGTCTGCTAAACTAGTATGCATAATGGTGTGCTTTTCTCCCAACAGCTGCAGAGGAGAGGGTTTACAATATTGAGGCGCATGCTGGACATTTGGCCAGGCTGCACCATTTAACCACTGTGCTATCACCCCTTTGTTCTTTTCTTTTTAAATTTTTAGCCTGGGTTTGCGTGGAGCTAAGCAGCATGCCACGATGTGGTGCATTGCTCAAACCCACTTAAAAGTGCTTTAATGTGCCTTAATGATCTTATGTGTTTCTCAGAGTGTTAGGCACATGTACAAAATAATCACCCCTTCCAAGTCTCAAGCCCAGGCCCCTGTCAACTACAACCTACTGCATTAACTCACTTGGCCACACAGTTCTTAATTAAAGTAGGTGTTTCCAGCAATACATACTGATTGCCACTGACAGAGTGAAATCAAACCTAATGTGACAAATGGGAGTGTACCTGGGACTCTGATGAAGAAATACACCAGTAGACAGCCACATAAATAATAATGGGAGTATGTGAGGCCTGGGATAGCAGGTAAATGTTCCCTTTTACCTGAAACATCTTCAAACACACCTAAGACATCAGAGCAGAGTACATATGTTCAAATGGAACCCTGCTGCAGAACAACTGCCTTTGAAAGCCATGCACATACTGATGGATGCAGATGTGTGTCACAGCCTGTATGTCAGCACATATATCTGGCAAATACACTTGCTGCAGCACTGACTCAGTAACTCAGTCTGTTAAATGCCTTGCATACAGAACATTTTGCCAAACACAGTCCTGGGTTTGAATCCAGTATGTTACACTTCAATTACATTGTTGTGAATACAGCAAGTAATGATTGACGCATGCAATTTGAATCCCCATAGGTTACTGCTACTGAATTATCTTCTAACCATTTTGCCGGGCCACAGACATGGTCAATGCCACATGTCAAAGGGCAGCTGCTATTGCCAAGGATCATGCTGCCACTGGTGGAGGGCCTGCAAAAGAACAACCACTCTCAGCCACAGAGGAATTCATGGCGAACCTAGGATCAAGCCACAGCTCCCAGGTAACCATCAGGCCATACATCCTGGAGGTGGGTGCTACAGTGTCCTCATCAGAGGAAGTGTCCAGGTAAGCTGACTGTGTTCACCAGTATAATACATTAGTAGTCATTGTGGCAGGCTCTACAGACCAGTACATATGTGTCAGGTCTATCTGCATTGGAGGGGTGGGGATTAGCTTTTACCCATAGTTGTGCACATATACTCATAATATCACCAATATAGCCAGTATCACATTAGCTACTGTACATGTGGATATATGCACATATTACCCTGTAACACTGCAACATTTGGTGTTGCTGACAATACCTTTCCCTCACCTTTTGACAGGCATGTCAGGTGTAGCCAGAGTTCATGATCCTGTACCTGGTAAGTGTGATACTGTTTTGTCAGATCAGATATACCCTATGAATGTTAAGTTCTGCCATTTTGCCTTTTGCACAACTGTTGTGCTTAGCTAGAGTAGAATAAATGCATGTTCCATTTTGAAGCAGTTAACTACAGTGCATAGCCTAGGGAATGACAGGTGTTTATTTGTTCAAACATTAACATGTTTGCACTTATAGCTATGAGCAACTACACAGCCTGCTATACATGAGGCAATTACTCCAAGATGCCCATTCAAACACAATAGGAAGAAGGTACATACCTGAGTCAGTGCTACTACAACTGTCATATTATTGTCAAGATAGGTGAACTGGGTTTTATGTGTAGTTCTGTCACATACACTGTCATATTCCATACCTCACAGGTGTACTAGACTGGCAATGTTACCCAGACGTAGGTGATGTGCATGTTATACAGGGCCTAGGTTGTCTGTGTATGTTGTTGTGAGTGTGTGTTTTGTGCATGGGATCAGAAATGAGACGATGTGGGACATAATGCAGTTGTGGAGCCACATCTCTATGAGTCTGTGTGGATTCCCATACATAATAGTACAGTTGGTAATGTACTGCTTTTGTCTTGCTTCTCACAGCTGAACAGGGGGGATGCAGTCTGTACCCCTCACAACCTGATGTCAGTATCTCATTGGTCTTTGATAATGATGGTGGCCATAATGAGGCACAGGTGGGGTTGTTGGTAGCTAAATCTGTCCCAGAGGTTGAAATCCCTCTTCTGTCCCCATTGTGTCTGCACAGTCTGTATGCCCACATACACCAAATCACCAGAGGCCACAAATATTGGATAGTCAGAGGGTGTAGACATAGTATAGAACAGTGTGAGAACTATGGTGTCTGTAAGTATAGACACTGACCATAGCCAGACAGCTGGTGAGGTCCCACACAAGCAGATTGACAGGGGTGCTCGAAGGAGGACTTCTGCTCATCCAGTTCCTGTGGCAGGTGTGACATCGCGGGTCACTCACTGCATGTCTCGGGCTGTCATAGAGGTACAGCCATGAGCTGAATGCAACACCAAATGGATGCTTAGGGTTATGGATGCAGTACAGTCTGACATCCATGATTGCCTCCACTGCATGGAATGTTTCACTGATGTAGTGGACAGACAGTGGGCTTAGTTAGTGTCTGTCTTTGAACGCACATTGTCTGTGCTGGAACATGTGGTTGGGGTTGAGTGTCAGACATGTGGATGTAGGCCAGCAACACCCTCTGCTGGGAGTCCATGTGGCTGTTGCACACTCATGTTCCCATAGAGGCAGTACCTTCAGCATTACAGAAGGAAATGTGATGTCCACACCATGAAGTGGCAGGCCATGAACACATAGTCCTAGGTGGTCTTGTGGGGGACACAGGCCCAGCAGACAGCAGTGACCATCAGGTACTAGCACTGCATCTGACCTTGGGCATGGTGCTGCCCATGCTATTCATGGATAAGCCACTTCCAGTGTTCATGACTGGAGACAGTGAAGTGTCCACTCTACCATGTACGGTCCACAGCTGTCCACCATATGCATGTGTAGGGCTAGCACTGAGCTTGACTGAGTACATGCACACACTCCAACACCACTGTCACATGTAGGTCACCTACAGACACATAGCCTAGACCTCTGGTACCCCTACACCACACCCTGTGCATGTGATGATACCTGTGCCACATCCCTGCCATCCATGCCATCAATGTGGGGACCTGCATATATGTGTCTGATGCACAGGGTCACTATATACCTGTACATGTGTTTCTGTAGTGCAGTAGTGTTATGCCATGGCAATTGTTGTGAGCCACAACATGTACTGTATGCTGGCATGTGTCAGGACTACACATCATATGTTGTGTATCTTTTTGCTTGATGGTACACTGGCACTAGTGTTACAGAACGATAGGTGTGTCATGGAGCTGTGTATTTTTTTGCCTGATCGTACACTGGCAGTAGTGTTACAGAATGATAGGTGTGTCACAGAGCTGTGTATGTTTTTGTCCCAAGAGTCTGAGCGATGCAACTATGGACACATGGTGGTAATACAGCAGCATAGCAGACATATGATGTCAACAAGGTATGTCTGTATATATGCATGGCTCTCTAGGTCATATGTGTAGAACACTGTGTCAGGGACAATGGGGACAGTCAGTGTCATCATGATTTCATACCCTGTGACACATTCTACTACCCTTGATACATGTCTCCCTGATAGTCTGCACATACAGCTGTAGATGGTGGATGACATCAATTATGATAATGTACAGGAAGGAAATATAGGGCCAGTGGCTACTCACAGGGCCTTAAAATGCATAACTAATGCACAGGGTAGGACACACACACATGTCTCTAGTGCTGTCAGGGGACATATTTACACACACACGCTCCCACACAAGTTGGATGCTGTGGGATTAGAACCCCTACCTATCTTCTATAATGCACTATAGCTCACAGTGCTTACTGTATGCACCACACTGTTTATCTGATAGTGCACTGTCAGCCAGAGCTCTTAAGGTGGATGACATCAGCAGGCCTTGTAACGGAGGCCACTGTTGAGCCCAGCAGCTAATCAGTGGGCATAAAATGCATAACCATTGTACAGAGATAGCCCATAGGAGCTTGTCTGTCATGCTGAATGGGGATATATTTACACACATACACACAAGTTGGATGCTGTGAGGTTAGAACCCCTACCTATGTAGTATTACACACTATAGCTCACAGTACTTATCGTATGCACCACACTGTTTTTCTGATAATACACTGTCAGCCAGTGCTCTTAAGGTGGATGACATCAGCAGGCCTTGTAAAGCATGCCAGTGTAGAGGTCATCAGGTAGTCACAGGGACTTAAAATGTATAACCACTGCACAGAGATAGGCATGTCTATACTGCTGCAATGGGAGATATTTACACATACCCAAAGAGCTGCCTGTTGTGAGATTAGAACTCCTACCTATTTATTATTACAAGACATACAGGAGCATTCCTGTCCAGGGAAAAGGAAAGGCATCTGTCTTCCAGGTCTTCTTGCATGGAGTCCTGGAGCAGAATCCTGCCAGCTGATTGTTCAGAGAAGAGGCAAAGAGATGTACTTGAGAAACTCTGCACAGCTGGATCAAATCTCGGAAGACCCCCTGATCTAGTTTCCATTTGTGAGACCCTGCCCTTGTCCTGCTTAGCTTGTCTGCCACACAATTTTGCTCTGACGAAATGTAGGATGCCTACAGAGTAAGACTGTACTGTGAAGCTTTATCCCAAGCTAACATCACTAGTCTGCAAAGGGGTTATGACCTGATTCCCCCTTGCTTGTTGATGTACCACTTGACTGTGGAATTTTCTGTAGCAACTTGAAAAGGTCCCGGGGACCAAAGATGATTCAGAGAACTGACTGCCTTGATCAGGACAAGCATCTCTTTTATGTTTATGTGCTTGCATCTGTCCTTGGTGTCCCAACACACCTTGCACTTTTATGCATATTGAAACTGCTCCTCAAGCAAAGTCTGAGGCATCTATGTTGACTGACTACTTTGGGACAAGGCTGGAGAAGAGAAGACCTGAATTTAGAGATATCTGTTGTCTCCACCAAGTAACGTCCCTTCTGAAAAACACCAGCAGTGGAATCTGAAAAGACAGGGAGTATTGAGGCTGGGACCAAAGAGTCTTCAGATACCACTGTATCTTGCTCACATGGAATCTAGCCAGGGGTATCATGATAATTATAGCAGCCATGAGAACCAAAATCCTGAAGAATTCCCTTGCAGTGACCAAAGTCTGAGTGGAAAGCCCTAGAAATAGATCAAGATATAGATCTATTTTTTCTTGTGGAATAACAGCTCTTTGAACTGACATTTCTAGCATTCATCCTAGAAACATAATCCTGTGATAAAGAGTCAAGAAAGCTTGTGTAAGAGTCTTGTCACTCAAGAAAGAGAGATTCCTGACACTTTGAAAAAGACTCTGCAAAGATAAGCAAGGGGTCTATATTGAATCAGCGAACGTTTAAAAAAGCGAACACTGATTCATCGACCCTATTTCAGCGAATGCTGAAAATGCCGAAAACCTGGAACAGTGATTTTTTTTTCTCAGGGAAAAAAATCGCTGGGCCGGTTTCGGGAGTTTGCAGTTTCCTCCACTGTGGTGCAATCTCAGAGTTGGTATATTTAAGTAGGGGGGTGGGGGCAAAGCCCCCCCACATTAAATACTGTTTTTAAGTTTTTTTTTTTTTGTGGAACAGTAATTTTTTTTTTCCTGGGAAAAAATCTCTGTTCCGAGTGTTTGACATTTACAGCGTTCGCTGAACTAGGGTCGATCAATCAGCATTTGCTTTTTTAAATGTTCACTGATTTAATACAGACCCTAAGGAAGTCATCTAAATATGAAAAAATGTGAATCCCCTGCAGTCTGCAATGAGCTACAACTGGAGCTAGACGCTTTGTGAACACTCCAAGTGCAGTGGATATTCCAAAGGGTAAAGCAGAGAACTGATAATGTAATCCAGATACACAAAACTAAAAAACACCTGAAGTCTGGATGAATAGGGATGGGAAGATAAGCATGTTTTAAATCTAGTGTTACCAGGAAACTTTACTGTGTAAGAAGAGGTAACGTTGTGTAGTGACATCGTTTTGAATTTGGGCACTATCATAAACAGGTTTAGATAAAAAAGATCCAGAACTGGCCTTCAAGCATCTTCTTTTTTTGCACTAAAAACATCCTTGAATAAAAGCCCTTTCCCACCTGGGAAAGGGGAACATGTTCTATCATTCCCTTAGACAGCATGTGATGAAGGAGAGGTGGAAACAAAAGTGTCTGGTCTGTAGGATGAGAAATTACCCCCTGGAAAGGAGGAATTTCCACCCACTACCATTTGCAACCTTGATGAATGATCTTCAGAATCCATTTGTCTGACACTGTCTGGTGTCAGACAAAAAAGTGGAGATTCAGACTTTCTGGAAGAAAAAAGAGGCTGCCAGGGTGGTGGGGGGAAACAAAGTCTGTTAAACAGTCATTCTGATTTATTGAGCTGTCTTTGGTTTTGGGAGTTTCCAGAAGTCTTCTTGGAACCCCTGTGTCATTTCTTCTTAAACACCTGTTTACCTGTATTTTGTTGAAGTTGTTTATTTTGTTTCTTAGGAAAAGTGGACGAGGAATTAGAGAATCCCTTGGATAACTTGCAAAAGGGGCACTGAAAAATCTTAGATTTCCTGTATCATGTTACCCCCCTCATCACACTTTTTGAATAGCTCTGCAGCACAGGGGCCAAAAATCTCTATCCAAAGGAAAATTTTAAATCTCATTTTAACCTAATCTGGGAGGTTCTGAGAACACAACCATTAACATCTCATCAAAACAGAACCAGTGGCCATAGCCCTTTAAGTATCAACATAGTCATATGCAAACTGTATACAATGAGTAGTGATTTGGACAATAGAAGAAACTAAACTATGTAAAGATGATTTTTCCTCGCAATAAAAATAAAAACAAACAAAAAGAATTGGAGAAAAAATATTCCTTGTGCTTTCACAATTAGTCAAAACAAACCTTAACATATTTGCCTGACAAGTCAAAATTCTGAAAATCAAAGCTGAAGAAGCATATACTTTTCCCATACTTACCAATAATGGGCCCATCCTGGCAAGAAAGAGTAGGACTGGAATTAACTAAATGTTTAGCAGAAGAAAGATTAACTAAAGTTATAGCTGCTGAATCGGGTCTGGGAAGAGTGTATAAAAACTTGAAAGACTGAGGAACTTAGTTCATCCTATCTGCCTCTTAGGGGCAGCCAGCTGAATGTTAGGATAATTGCAGACAGTAATACACACATCCCCTAAAGCAGACAGAACTGGTGGTGATTGTACAGGCTCTGGAAATTCCTTCTGTAACAGCTCATAGTATTTTCTGAGGGCTGTGAAACCTCAGTGTTCTCCCACTGAGGAGAAATCCCAGCATCTATCCCTACATCCTCCTGTACAGATTTTGAATCTTGAATCTCTTCAGGAAAGGAGGTATCCCTCTTTGTTTTACCAGAAACTACTTTACAAGAAGGATCAATAGCCTGAATTATACCCTGTGCCATACACAGTAAACTGCGCCTGTCTAAGGAAATTTGAGGAGTAGATGTATGCTTAGTTTTCTGTTTCTTTTTGACAGGAAACCTGGGACCAGCAGTGTTATTAATAGCGGCAACTGCAATAGCTTCCACAAGGATGGGCACAACATTCTGATGAAACAGGAAAGTCTTCCTTGTTCCCACTACCAGGACTTATTGTTCCATGGTCAAGCTGAAAATGGTGCCTCTTTCCCAGGGGAAAAAAGCAGCAAATGACTATAAAAACAAAATCTTTAAAAGTCACGGTTTTCACAAACAAATACAGTAAAAATCACTTTAAAACACATTTGCAGCCCCAAAAAGTAAAATAAGCATCATTTCTCCACAGAAAAAATGGTTTTCAGTTACTTGAAACAACTTTTAAACTGACAGGAAAAGAGTGCCCCTGTTTAAAAGTATAGTATAGTCTCATGACCGTCCATAAAAAAAAAAAAACACAAACTCCTAGCTTTAAAATAACTTTCCTGAAGGGAAGAGTATTAATAATCAACAAAAAATATACAATGGGATGTTTTTCATGAAAGGGAACTTATCTACCCAGCAAAAAAAACAGCATAAACTGACCGTTGATCCTCAAAAGTCTCATAGGAGCATTCAGTGGCAGTAAAGCTTTGAAGGGTTTGGCACTCAAACTTGTCTTTCAGTCAGCGCAGCTCAACAGTTTGGGTGAGTGAAAGCTGCTATGAAGTTTTGGAAGCTGGCCAGCTGCTATATCCTTGGCAGGATATAACCAATATAGGTAAGGGTACTGCAGCAGTGATCAATATGATGAATATTTATCTTTACCATTCTTATAATAGATTGACCGGCATATCATCTATCAGCTGATAGGATTTATATATTTACATATTCATTTACTTATAATGACTAGTTAAGTTCTACTAAGCTCATGGCTTATATTCAAGGGAGGCCTAAGGTGGAAGTTACACAGACTGTGGAATTTGTTCATGCCAGTGGAAAAATTCCTTTATTCTTTTTTCTGACAAAAGTCATGAAATTCTTTTATGTCACAGTATGATATCATCACCTTAGGCAGATATTATTTCATCTGAGGGATAGTAACTGTGGAGTGCAGTATCCCCTCCCCCTTTAATAATAGCACTGCATTGCTACTACTAAAATAGGAATCCAAGCACATATCGCTTTCTTCTATAACTCCTGAGAGGGATTAAACAAAGGATAAATTTTCCTAACAGACTCTGGCCACTTTAACAAATTTAAAGGTTTCCCCTATGTAGAGGAAACACTTATCATAGGCCTGTTATAATTCTCCCTTTTAGTAAGCATATTTTCATTAAAACTGGTATCATTTGGCAGAACAGAGGTAGACTGTGAACTAAAGCCTTCATTGTTAGTAAAGAGATACTTTTTAAGGCCTTCATCTATACTAAAGTAGGTGCAAATGGTGCCAAGTTAAAATCCAGCATACACTGTCTCTGAAAGGCAACAATATCAGTCCCAAGGTTTTCCCTGACAAAGCCAGTGCTATATCCTCTACCACATTTTTGCAGTCTGTGAAAGGAAAAATAGAGAGGAACTGGTCCATTAAGAATTTGATGAAACAGCCCATGACTGCAGAATAAATTCAGACTCCTTCTCTTCAGAATCTTTAGGCTCAGCAGCCTGTTTCATATCCAAAATAAATTTTTGGGGATGACTTAAGATTTGGTCTGACATTCGTAATGAAAATGATACTTGTTTTGGCTTGTGTTTTATAGGGATAGAGCTAAACTCATATCATCCTTATTCCTAGACTTATTAAAAGCTTTCAACACCATGACTCATAAAAAAAATCTTACAATTGTCAACAATGGGTATCTCACAACCTGCTTTTCAGTGGTTTAATAATTAGTTGTCATAACACTAGCAGGCAGTTAAATGGAATTCTACCCTCTCCCCTTATCTAGCCATCATTACAGGTGTTTCACAAGGCTCTATGTGTTTAATATTTTTATGAACAATCTTCATACTCTATACAACAAGCATCCTTGTCCAGTCTACAGATGACTCCATCTTTATCTGTCTATCAGATAATATAGAAAATTTATAAAATATTGTACAATATGACTTTTAATTCCACTGAAAACTGGCCTTGTAAGCATCAATTCCTTCTTAATCCAAAGAAAATCCAACTCCTTTAATTTTCCTGTAATCACTTACACCTGAGAAAAATAACTTTAAAATCACATCAGTAAACAATATGACAGTTGAAGTATTGCCCCATATAAAACTACTGGGGGTTACAATAAAAGAAAAAAAAAGAAGTTATGTACTCACCATAACGTTCCATGTGAGTTGTTCATCTCGCCTTCATTCTTACTGATAGGTTCAAGGCCGATCCTTGGCTCTGACTCGGCCAACTGCAAAAGCTCAAGGTCTTCAACCAGCTCGAGGCCAACTCCCTTTTCCATGATGCACCCTGATCTTCCCTCAGATCTTGTTTGCTGCCACCTGACTATCGACTACCATGAATATGCCACTCTGAGAGCTGGAAAAGAGACAATGCATCATATGACAAAGGTTGACGGACCTCAAGTAGACTGGATGGGGGTTGGAGGGCAGGATGTAAGAATAAAGGCAAGATGAACAACTCACATGGAACGTTATGGTGATTACATAACTTCTTTATGTGAAGTTGTTCTATCTCACTGTTCATTCTTATTGATGGGGAGTGTCCCAAGCATCATCTTTCTAGGGTGGCTCACAGAAGAATGTTCTTCACAACTGTGGAACCAAAGGAGGTCCTGTCCCTGGAGGCCTTGTCTACTTTGTAATGAGTGATAAAGGTATGAGGCCTTGACCAGGTAGCTGCTGAACAAACAGACTCTAATGGTAACCTTGCAGAAAAGGCTAATGAGGGTGAAACAGCTCCAGTAGAGAGGGCCTTTATTTTATGTTGTAAGAGAGCATTCTCTGAACTATAAATGAAGGAAATGCAATCTGATAGCTATCTTGACAAGGTTGCTTTTGTCACTGGGGCACCTTTTTTGACTCCAAAAAAGAAACAAAGAGCTGATCCGTTGATCTGAATTGTTTCGCCCTATCTAGATAAAATTGGAGTTGTCTATGAACATCAAGTTTGTGTAGCATGTGTTCCATCCTATTTGTATATTTTGGAAAAAAAATGGGCAACTCAATGGATTGGTTAAGATTTGTCTCTGAACAAACTTTTGGTAAGAAGGATGGATTAGTTCTGAGCGAAAAGTTGTCATTATGGAAAATCAGATAAGGAGGTTTGATGGTCAAGGCCTGCAACTAAGAAATCCTCCGAGCAGAAGTAATAGCTATCAAAAATAGTCTTCCATGAGAGAAATTTCAAATGACAGGATGAGGCTGGTTCGAAAGGAGGTAATATAATTCACAAGAGAACAAAATTTAGATTCCATGACATGGGTGGATCACTGGTTGGTGGTCACAAATGAATGGTACCTTTAAGAAAGGCCTTAGAGAGTTGATGAGACATAACATTAGGACCTTGGAAGCCAAGATGAAAGTTTGAGATTGCTGCTAATTGAACTCTGATGGCAGCTGCAGCAGCTCCTTCGTTGAAAAGTTTAGATAGAAATTCCAGTATAGATGGGATAGGAGATAGGTAGGGATCAACATTATTCTGAGATGCCCATAGAGAAAATCTTCTCCATTTGCTAAGAAATAACTTTCTGGTGTATGATTTATGAAAGGATGTTATAATATGTTGTGCCTCTGCTGAGTTATTGTAAATCCTGGCTATTGTTGGAATTGGAGCAGCCAAGCTGTCAGTTTGAGGGAATGAAGAGAAGTATGAAGAGCTCCTGATGAATGGGTCAACAGATCTGGAACTGGGTCCAGGATCCAGGGTTCTTCCAAGAGATGAGGCTGGAGGAAGGGAAACCAAATTTGCTGAGGCCAGTAAGGGGCTATTAAGATTATGGTCCTTCCCAGAGACTTTGTTTTCTGTAATACTTTGGGTATCAGAGGAAAGGGGGGAAAGGCATAAAGGAGACCCAGGGGCCAATCGTGCACCAGTGCATCCCTTGGGGCATCCTCCGATGGGGGGATCAGGGCAAAGTAGCTGCTGCATTTTGTGTTTGTTGAGGTTGCAAATAGATCACAGCAAGGCTGGCCCCACCTGTGGAACATCCTTTCCGCTACTTCTTTCTTCAGGGACCACTCGTGAGGCAGAAGAGTTGCCCTGCTTAGCTGTCTGCTATCACATTGGATCTCCCCAAGATGTGCATTGCTATCAGAAAGCTCTGGGTGGAAATTACCCACTGCCATACTCTCAGGGCCTCTTGACAATTTGGTTTCTCCTTGTTTGTTTATGTACCAGACCCCTGACATTTTGTCTATCTGATTTGCAATTGTTCCCAGAGGCAGAGAGTCTTGAAAGGACTGCAATGCTAGAAGTACTGCTCTCATCTCCAGAACATTTATATACAGATGAGCCTCATGTTTCTTCCATGTGCCTTGGGCTGCTCTTCCCTGATAATGCCCCCCACCCTATCAAGGAAGCGTCCGTGGTCACCATGGCTATAGGACTGGGTAAAACGAATGGATGGCCCCAAGTTACCTGTTGAGATGTCAGCCACCATAGAAGGCCCTTCTTGCACGTATTCATTATGATGATTTGGTGTGACATTGGGAGTTCCTGAAAGGACCATTGAGAGAATAGGAGCCATTGTAGAACTCGCATGTGCATTCAAGTGAGGGGAATGGCTATGATCGCTGCCACCATTGATCCTAGCAATTTGAGTATCATTGAGACTGGGGCTTTTTTCCTTGGAAGCAAGTCTAATATTTATTTTCGTAATAGACAAACTCTTTCTGAAGGCAGGCTTAATGTCTTTGAAACTGTGTCTAGTTCTTCTCCTATAAAAACGGTCTATTGCGACGGCGATAAGGCAGATTTTTCTGAGTTGATGGTAATCCTCAATTGATTGCAGAGATTTAAGGTTGTGTCCCTCGCCTGAATGAGTTGATGCTTGGTGGTGGCAGTGAGGAGCCAGTTGTCTAGATATGGAACACCTGGAATCCCAAACGTCTCAGGTGAGCGGTGACTACTGCCATTCATTTGGCGAACACTCTGGGGGCTGTAGTGAGAGCAAAGGGCAGAGCGTGAAATTGATAATGGCTGGCTCCCAGCCGGAAGTGTAGATGATCCCTGGATAGCTTGTCCATCTTTATGTGGTAGTACGCATCCTGAAGATCTATAGAGCACAACCAAATGTCTTTCCCCAGAAAGGGGAGTATTAACTGAAGCATGACCATCCGGAATTTCGTCTTTTTTACTGACTTATTTAGTCTGATGAGGTCCAGAATAGGTCTCCAGTCCCGTTTTCTTTGGAACTAAAAAGAACCTTGAGTAAGTACCAGATCCTCTCTGGTCTGCTGGGATTGGCTGGATGACTCTTTCCTCCAGCAATCTTTGGACCTCTAAGGCTGCTTGGTCACTGTGACTGGGTGGAATGTCTGGGATTTTTTTTTACTAGAGGGGGTGGAGTGGCAAAGGGAATTGAGTATCCTCTGGATATTGTGCTTTGTACCCATCTGTCTTTTGTTATTTTCAGCCAGGCATCTAGGTACAAAGAAAGGCATCCCTGACTGCCTCCAGAGATGAACAGTCAGGCCTCCTTTCAGGAACGCTGCTTGGGCTTGCCAAAGAATTGATCTCTGTCACCCTGGTTCTGCGGACCCCCTCTGCGGCATGGGAAACGCCTTCTGTTATTACCCCCTCTTCTGCCTCTAGAGGGGATTTCACCACGAGTGTTCTGGAAAGATCCTTGAGATTTACAGAACCATATCTTTCCACCACCCTCCCTTTGGGGTAAGGTCTATTTGGGGTAGAAAAATGTACTCTGATGGCAGACAAGGTCTTTCTGTCTTTTTCACTCCTGGTAAGTGTTTCCTTTACCTTTGGTCTGAAAAGGGAAGAACCGTCAAAGGGGGTGTTAATGAAGGAAGACTTAAAGGGTTCCACAAAGGAACATAGACACATCCAGGAATGTCTCCTAAGAGCGATTCCTGTACCCACTGCTCTGCTCATACCATCATCTGCATATGATAACAGATGCATGGACGAGTTCACAATCGAATTAAGAGAGGAGAGCTGGGAAGTTATCTTGTCCAAAACCTCCACAGCTACTGAACCCTGCAGGGTGTCTCCCAGCTCCTTTAGGAGATCCCTTTGTAATCTAGTGAAATGTGTGAGGTAGTTCAGTGACCGAAGGACAAAGGTCGCTGAACTAAACATATGCTTCCCGTATCTGTCCATGATCCTGGATTCTCTATTAGGACGATGAACAGATGAAGTCTCTGATGATTCCTTCTTGGTGGCTGCCGCCACCACCATAGCATCAACAGGCACTCCTTTAGTAAGATAAGCTCTATCTTGAGGGCAAGTTATAAATTTATTAGGCCTCCTGGGTACAGGCTCCGTGGTGTCTGGAGATTCCCATGCCCTTCGAGTGAGTAATTCGAGCAACTCATCAATGGGTGGAGACACCCAAGAGGAGGAGGGTTGAGACCCAAAAGCCTTCAGGAGGACTGACTCATCATCAGTAGGGTTAAGGGACTTCCAGCCACCCCTCTGTTTAAGAATTTCTAAGATATCTGCAAAGGAGATATCTTCTGAGGGGGACCGTGGGGACCCTTCTGACTCATCCAAGTCAGTATCCGAAGTGACGGACTCCAGTGGGGAGTCCAGATGCTTCTTCTTGCAAAGTCTCTTCCTAGGCACCTCTTTGGTGGGAGCTTCTGGAGAGGTCTCGGAAGAACATGGCTCACTCAATGGGGCTTCCTGAGACTCAGGATCTCTACGCTTTAATGGAGCATGTGCTGAAGAGGCAGACACTGGTGCTTTCAGGGAGGCAGCTGCCGAAACTGATGGAGTGGTCATCAGGGTGGATAAGGCCCTCTTCATAGCATTGAAGGCCCCTCGGTCCCGACAAGAGGAATCCCAGGGATCCGAAGATTTGATGGAAACTGTCTGTGCCGGTATGGAGAGCTCCAAGCCAGAGGTCGGGGCCGAACTCACTTGAGCCAAAGCCCCAAGAGGTAAAGCCAGCACCGACAAATCGGTTCTACTATCCTTCCCAGACCCGACCGGTGAGTGTCGGCTCCAAGATCCTTTGGTTGGCACCAAAGATATCAAGGCAGTCAGGGCCAAAAAGCCTAGAGTGAGTGTCGGTCCCGAGGGTTCCATGATCATCAGTTCCATGCTCTCTGGCTCTGAAACTTCCATGCTGGTCAGAGTAGGAACAGAAGATCAGGAACAAAAAGAGAAAATCCACTTCACCTCCACGACTCAACTCACGTGCATGACTGGAAAGTAGTCAAATAAACAACAAAAGTACTCTTGCAGTCTGCCATACAATGTATAAAGTGTTTATAATGGGTAACTGGGTGCTCAAAAACATGACATGTATCTATAAATGTACAAAAATTACATTGACCACACCCAGACATGAGATCTTCTCTAGATCCTGTAGGGGGTCTATTCACATCATAACATAATAAACATTTCAAATTACTTTTGTTCTTAAAAACAAATCTGGGAGTTGAACCCACCACCTGCCCTATCTTATCATCTAGCAGTAATACTGGCCACTGCTTCTTAATTTCACAAAAATAACCATGATCACTAGAATAATGTATCAGAAAATTGTTGGAATTGACCTCTCTGTCACTATGTCTAACAAACCGTCTTCTTTCTCCATTCAATAAAGGTAGGGCTGTGGTACATCACAGTTGCATGACCTCCTTTGTCATATTATTAACCTACTTGCCAGTCATGCACGTGTTTTTATGTGGGTAAAACAAAAAGACAGCTTAAAGAAAGGGTTAGGGAACATCTATTAGCCATCAGGAAAGGATACGCTACCAATGCGCTAGCAACACATGTTATGAATACTCGTGACTCACATAACTTTAAATTTAAAGTACTGGAACAGCTTGTCAGTAATGGGAGACTAGGTGACTTAAATAATATCCTTAAACAAAGGGAGACAAACTGGATCATTAGATTAAATAGTAACACATTTCCAGGTTTGAACGGCCCTGTCCCTTTAAAACCTTTCTTGAAGGGAAGGAGGATGTTTAAATGATCTTATTGTTAGGTGTCTGGGATAGGTTGATTTGAAATTAATGTGATGTATATATAATGATTTATTTTTATATGTTTTATGGTCTGAAGTGTCTGTTGAGGCATGAAAGCACTAACCTAATAAATACGTCTTGGTTTTATATGACTTGAGTCGTGGAGGTGAAGTGGATTTTCTATTTTTGTTCCTGATTGATTTGTTGCTTTCCACTTATACCATTTCCACAGTGGCATTATTTGTGTTTTTACTCCTAAGGAACAGAAGATGCTGGGGGAACTAAAGTCAGCTCTGAAGCCCCCGGGGTCGGTGTTGATAAAATTTTTGCCAGCGCCAGTATTTGTAGAAGCTTCTTCAGCACGAGGTCCATATCCAAATCAGACAGTCTACTTGAGGCCCGTGAAGAATTTGACGAAGCCACTGATTGTAAAATGGGTGATTTTAATGTAGGAGATACCGGCTTCAAGGTCGGGAACCGGCTCCTAACCATAACAACAGTCGGTTCCGAAGGCTGTGGAGCCAATGCTTTACTAGAGGCTGATTTTGAAGTATTACGACTCTATTGATTCTGTAGGCTTTTTGGAGTGCTTGTCAGACTTATACAGCGACTCTTGGAAAGAGGATTTTAACATTCTCTCATCCATGAGTTTTCTTTTTCTTTCATGCAACACTCTGGAGCTAAAAGAGTGGCATATAGCACAGCTTTCCTGTAGGTGTACCTCACCCAAACAGTAGACACATTCAGTATGTCCATCGGTTATA
Organism: Protopterus annectens; assembly: GCF_019279795.1. Classification (NCBI taxonomy): domain Eukaryota; kingdom Metazoa; phylum Chordata; order Ceratodontiformes; family Protopteridae; genus Protopterus; species Protopterus annectens. The sequence goes on from NC_056734.1 coordinate 716,923,634, forward strand.
GACATTTTTTGCCCACATCCTGGGCATTTTCTGAAGTCAGACTTGGCTTTTTCCTTCTCCTGATGAGAAATAATATCAGCCAGATTACGTAGAGACAAAAAAAGTGAAATCCTCAGACAAATATATATTCAAAAGTACCAACAAAAATAACAGTAATATTTCACAGCCAGTATAGCCCTGTAAATAAGAGGGATCTACACTAATAACCACATTGAACCAACTATTAAAGCCTGTAAAAAAGGCTCTGAGAAATTTTAGCTATTAATAACAATTTAAGCTAAGATAAACTATCTGCCCTGTAAAAAAGAAGGGCTCTAATCTAACAGACAATACACACAATATAATGCTATAGATAGGGAGAAAATAAGGCCTAAAAACACAGCCACTAATATATATCTATTAATATCAGTATAAAATTACACTAAGTTAAACCATGTGCCCAGTAAAAGAAAAGGGCTCTAATTTAATAGCTGCACACACTCAATATAATTCTATAGAGAATAAAGGCCTAAACCTACGGCCACTAATCTCTCTCTAATTTTACTAAAGACTTAACAAACTAAGCTAGAGACAGGGAGAAAAAAAGGCCTAAAAACACGGCCACTAGTATCTAACTATATTCTAAACTAACTATCTAATACACTAACTAACCGACCAAGCTATTTTCAACAGTTATTTATTAGAAATATAAAGTTATTCACTGGCCAGAGCTGGTGAGCATCCGATCAATTTGCAGTGGCAAACAAAATCTGGGGGAAGATCAGGGTGCATCATGGGATAGGGAGTTGGCCTCGAGCTGGTTGAAGACTTCAAGCTTTTGTAGTTGGCTGAGTCAGAGCCGTGGATCGGCTCCGAACCCATCAGTAAGAAAGAACGGTGAGAAAGAACAACTTTACATCCTCAGATATAACCTCCACATACTGAGCAATATAAAAAAAAAACCTCACACAAATATGAATGCTATATACAGCCAACAAATCCCTTACTGTTTTCAGAAGAGTCAGTCTTGCCATTACATACCTACTCCCCTCTCTATTATATGGTTCTCCCATCTTGACTAACTTTCAGGCCACCCTAAAATCCAAATTAGAACAGTAGTACAAGAGAGCTAGATTTGCGCTCATTCGAGTCACAGAATGCACCACTGTTCTGCTTTAAAAACTCTAAATTGGCTAGAATTATCCTATCCACTAAATTATACTCATCATCTCTTATCACACAAAATTATATTTAATCACACTTATTGCCCAGCTATAAGTGCAATTCTCTACCATTACTTCCCAAATTGTCACCTTTGATTTTCTGCCAAAAATCTACTTGACATCTTTAAGTCTTAACAAAAACTGCGACCAAAGTCTGTACTAACAATGTGTAGTAAAACAAAAGTCTCGAATATGATCCTTGCACCAATCACTAACACATAACATTCATTTATTTAAGCAGCAACTAAACAAATTTCTTTCAACAACTACTGACTTCGCATCTCTGCTCATCTGTAACAAATTTCAACTCCTACACCTCTAATAACTATATACATCCTTTCTCTCCTTTTCCATATTTTTATTTCTCTTACTCTTATTTCCTTTAATCTTGCTTTTAGTCATTATTTCTCCTGCATCCTATATCTACTCTGTTTATTACCTCTAACAAATGCTTTTTCTCATTCTTCCATCCCTTCCTCCTCCTTATACACTGTCTGAATGTTCCACTCTGGCATTTGTTTGATGACAGAGTAATAAACTTTTAGGATCACAGCATCATAAGAAGTTACTAAGCTATTGGCCCTGAGGCCCTTACAAGCCTAACCAAGAATTTAGCCCATGTTCCAACAAGTCAGCACCCTATTTCACTATCCAGCAGGGACATAGGTGGAATCCCAGGGGTGTATTTTCTTTCCCCATCCAGTTATTCAGGTTGTGTTTAAAAAGGTTTAATGTTTTACGTGGAGAGGGAGTCTATTCCACAGAAGGGGGAGTCTTTGGGACATAAATCTGTCTTGCCAACAAGTCCTATTAATGTCACAGACCAGGTTGAGGTCTCGCGTGTGTGTTACTCGAGTGGAGCTTGGCTTACAGATATGCAGCAGTCCCATCAGGGCGGGGTCTGAGATTGCTTTTTATGCCAGACAAAGGTCACCTCTGAGGAGTCTGTAGGAGACTGAGTAGAAAGACAAGCCTTTTAGACTATCTGTACAGGATAGATGTCTGAGGCCCTGGATTCTCTGGGTGAGGAATATCTGTGGTCTCACCAGCTGCTGCATGTGCTCTGTGAGGTACATGCCGAAAGGGGTATTGTATTCAATAATCCGTCTTATAAAGGAAGAATATAGAGATGTTATGACCACCTTGTCCCTGGATGAGATACCCTTACTAATGAGGTGGGCCATGTTGAAAGCTTTCTGTACAATGGAGGCAATATGGTGGTCAAAAGTCAGTTTGCTATCAACCTGGGTTCCCATGTGCCTCACGACTGACTGCATGCATGTCTATATTATCTTATCAAAGTTTCAGAATATCGAATCTGATATGGTCGACACCATATCATTGAATTCTGAAACACTGAAAGATAAAAAAAATGCCTAAAAACAAAAATAAATAAAAACTTATCTTTGCACCCCCCACATCACCCCCTACTCAAATATACCAACTCCGAGACTGCACTACAATGAACTAAATGGAAATCTCCCCTTACGGAGATTTCCATTTAAACGTTCAGTGTTTTTTGCTTTCACTAATCTGGTGCCAACAATATCAGCTTCGATATCTTCGGTCTTCAACAATGTGAAGTAGACCCACTGCATGCTTAGTGCCTTATTATCAATGTGATAATTTGTGGGGACATCATTCTCCCCAAAAGGGATGATGATACATTTTTGGGCATTCAGCTTGAGGCCATGTTTCTGGCACCAGTCATTTGTTTGGGTGAGACTCTCTTGGAGGATGTCCACATCACTAGGGGAATTGATGACAGCACCAAGCTTGCAGTCATCTGCAAACTTGGTCAGCCATAGCCCACTAGATTTGGCCTAAACCTCTGAGAGGTATATCCCAAACAGCAGAGGCCCCAAGACTGATCTCTGGGGTACACCACTTGTTATGGGTCTACTACTTGAGGTGGCTTCCCCTATTTTGACTAGGTGGGTTCTATCAGTGAGCCAGTTTCCTACCCATCTGGTAACATAAGGATTGATGCCTAGTTGAGAGAGTTTATCTATTATACCTGAGTGGGGAATAGTATCGAAGGCCTTGGCCAGGTCAAGGTAGGCGCTGCGCACTGTCTTTCCCTTGTCTATGGCCTTGGTGACTGTCTCAAAGAAGTCAACCAAATTTAACAGGCATGACCTCCCCTTGACAAAACCAAACTGTGTGGGATCAAGTGTCTGGAGGTTGCCAATATCCTTGTTAATGAGGTCCATGATAATCCGCTCCATGGCCTTGCAGATCAGGGTAGTTAGGCTGATGGGTCTATAATATCCTGGATCGGTGGACGCTCCACCTTTGTGCAAAGGGATGAAAGTAGTTGTCCTCCCCTTGGCTGGGATGAAGCTGGTACTCAGGCTTTGGTTGAATAAGGTGCCCAATGGTGCTGCAAGTTCCTGCCTGAGTTCATGTAGGATGCAGCCTGGGATGTTATTGGGCCTCATGGAGACTGTATTTTTTGCCTTTGAGAGGGCAATGATGACTTGCTCCCTAGAGATAAGGGGAGGGAGGCAGGTACTGGGGATGTCCTGTTTTACTTGATAGGGGACAGAGGAGTGAAGTTTTCATTAATCCTGTCTGCCAGCAGGTTCGCTATATCTACAGGGTTTGTGTGTGTGGTGTCCTTGACCACCAGTTCTGAGCAGATCTGGGTGCTTCCCTTGAGATTGCAGACATATGTGAAGAAAGCCTTATGACTGTCTTTAGTAGATGTAGCCAGTTTGGACTTGAAGTTTGCTTTGGAGGATTTCACTAGTGTTTGTATTTGCTTGTTCAGGCTAAGGAGAGATTGCTTCCAATTAGACACCTGCTTCTTCTTGGTCCTGGACAACAATTTTTTCCTTTTATCATAGAATTTATTTATTGTAGATGTCCACCAAACAGGTTTACTCTTCTTTGAGGAGGAGGATTTCATCCTGTCTGGTATTCCTGATTCCACGCAGCTATATAAATGCTCATATAGTACTTTGGTGTAAGCTTGGATATATGTGCCAGTTTCTGTGGAGGGGTGGGGGGGGGTTGGGGGAGATGGTGACATTGAAAGTGACTGCTTTGTGGTCAGATCTTACCAGGGATGATGACACTGCAAGGATGCTGCAGTGGTTACTCATCTTGGTTCATATCAAGTCCAAGATATTTTCACCTCTTGTGGGGGTGTCAACCAACTGGTCCAAGGCATTTGCATTGACGAAATCAAGGAAGCACTGGACATTTGTGTTTTGGTGTAAATAGTTCTTCCAGTCTATGGCTGGATAGTTAAAGTCACCCAGAATCAGGGTAAAGGGTTGAATCTTGATATATTCAAAGAGGTCCAGATAGGTGGAGTGGGCATCTTGAGCCAGAGATGGAGGCCTGTAGCTAGCTATGATTTGAATAGGGCTCTTGTCATTTGTTAACTGCACCTGAAGTATTTCCTGTGCATCATACTGTTTAACCAGCCTAGAGGTGTGTATGTCTTTCATATATATCCTTTTGTTTAGCTACCTATGGCTTGGGGTCCGTATGAATGATAGGATGAGTAACCTGGTATGGCTGGGGTGTTCTCCACAGCTTTGAACCAGGTTTCTGTGACTGCACAAATGTCAGCTTCTTCCAGGGTTAAGAATACTTGCAATGAGTGCAGTTTCATTTTTAGACTCCTAGCTTTAAGCAGCATAACCTTTAATTTATGTTTTGATGAAATTTTCATGTTGGTAGTTTTGACCTCATGGCATTGCCTAAAAAAGGCACTATGGGGGAGGCAGGAGCCTTTGCCAGGACCTGAAGCCAAAGGGAGACGGATGCAGGCCATCTCCGGCAAAGCACTGTGGCTTGTCAATCATGTCATTCTAGGCTGTCAGGTACTGGATCCCCCTTGAACGACACCAGAAACAAAGCCAGTTGTTAAAGTCAATCATTTTCTGTTTGTATTGAGGCATCATTCTGGGTGATGGTAGAATGCTGCTTAAGGCTAGGCATATATCTGCCTGGGACACATACTCAGTGAGCTCGATCATGCCTCTCTTCACATAGTCCAGGGAGGTACGTCTCAAGCCATTCACTCCAACATGGATTATAACAAAGTCATAACAGTACCTGCTGAGAGACTTGAATGCATTGGTGATATGGTGTATTCTGGTACCCGACAAACAACTAGTCATGACTTTCTCCTTATCCAGCCTGGTGAGGGGCACATTTGTGTGTCTCACAATGGAGTCTCCTATGACTAATATGTTGGATTTATGTTTAGGCCTTAGAGGCTGTGAGACACAGGTGGGCAGACTATGTGTGGTGTATGGTGTGGTGGGCAGTGGAGTTTGTGTGTGCTTATGCCTCTGAGGTCTCTTTTGTTTGAGTATGCTTTTGTTGAGGGCTTCCACATATGTGGGAGTGTGCTATATAGGTGTGGGTGGTGTTTGACCTGTGGTGTTCATGTTACCAACCTTCTCAGTGCCAGATATACTGGTATGTGGGAGGGAGCAATGACACTAGGTGCTTGATGTATTTGCATCTCTCACAAATTGTGTTCCTAGGTGGTAATAGTAGAGGGTTGTCCATGTACATGAAGCAGTTGCTACACTGTCTCAGGATGCCCATATTGACCAGACTGGCAGGAGAAAATGCAGAAAATTGTCCATCCATATTTGTCAGAAAATGAAAGAACTAAGATGGTAAAGGGAGGAAGGTCTACAAGTAGTACTACTAGATGATAACACAAGTGCTACAAAGGGAAAACTTCTAGCTAGAATACCTCAGAAAGGGTTAAAAAACGTGCAAGTGCAGCTGAAGCTCTGGATGCAGCAGACCTGTATCTAGACTATGTTACTCAGTTTTAAGGTTAAGAACTCAGTAAGAAAAAACTCACAATGAAGCACAGATTAATCACTTATAGTCAAAAGAATAGAATTCGCAGCATAAAAAAAATACAGTTAAACAGCAACAAAATGCAGTAAAATGCAGTTAAACGATAATGAATTGCAGTAGATAGTAATGAAATATAGTTAATCAGTAGATTGCTTTGAAACAGTAGCTCACAAGTCACAACAGTAACAGACAGCACAAATAAAGCAGCATAATAAGTATGCCAAACTAAATGCAGTTGAACTCCTAAGCACAAACAGCAAGATGAAGTAGAAAGAGGTACAGTTTTCTTTTTCTAGTAGAAAGTGAAGAGATAGAAGATAATGAGACAATTCAAGGTTTAGAAGCTAAAGGGGTGGGCCTTTACTAAGTTCTCACTATAAACAGTAGAATGAGCTGATGTAATGGGACTGGGGGGAGAGTCCAGAATCAACTTTATACTAGAGATGGGCAACTCAAAGCCACCAATACTTAAGACCACCACAACAGCTGGGTGAGTGGGTGGGACAAGAAACAGTTGTACAGATTACACAGATATACAGTAAAACAGAATTGCAGAAACAGCTGAAAATAAGCACTTATCTTTTTTCCATAATCACAGCAGAGCAAATGGCAGGAGGCCTCTCAATGCAGCTTTGAACAGCTTGAACAAATAAGTACAACTGGTTTAAGACACTGGCTATTAAAGGCAGAGAAACAGAACCATCCCAGTTATCCAATCAAAAATAAGTGTTGCAGGAATGCTTTTAGCTAGATCAAACTAGACTGATTCTTTCTGCCACAAAGAAAACTGGTAGGCCTCTCTAGACAAAAGATTTCACTACAAGTTCAAAAGGTCACAAACAGTAACATATATTCAGCTCTAACAGACAAAAAAAGCAGACTAAAAACAGTTGCACAGATTACACAGATATACAGTAAAACAGAAGTGAAGAAACAGTTGAAAATAAGCACTTATCTTTTTCCAGTATCACAGCAGAGCAAATGGCAGAAGGCCTCTCACTGCAGCTTTAAACAGCTTGAGCAAATACAGTGTCAACATGTTTCAGTGCTAAATGACATTGTATTTATGTTTTATAATGATGGTGTATGTGTATTACTGTACATGTCATGTATATTAATAGTTGTATTAATCTATGTATTTACAGTATATTGTAAAATAGTGTCAACTTTCACACACACACACACACACACACATATATATATATATATATATATATATATATATATATATATATATATATATATATATATGTATATACATAGAGAGAGAGAGAGCACCTGCAGGTGTAGCTGAAGAGATATGGGTTCCTTCCTACCTGACTCTGGTGACACCCCTATTAGGCCCAACACACCAAGGTGGTAAGATGGACAGATTTTATTCTAGGTGACACATCTAGTTTAAAAAAGCAAAAGCACAATCATAAACAAATTATTTCAACAGTGCACCAGTTAGCAATAAGGCAAAGTGAGAAATGTATGCAATGAAAACATACATTCACCCTCTTCCCCAAAACTCAACAGAAGAAGGTCTTGACATTCAAACATGCACAGAGACGGCAATATCAATGAGCAGTAAAGCTTTATAATGCAGCAGTACAAACACAGGAAAAAAATGCAATGTCATTAAGCAATAAAAGAGTCATAATACAGCAATACAGATATGAGAAAATGCAATGTCATTGAGCAGCAAAATTCTTGAAGGCAGCAGTACTAACACGAGCAAAATGCAATGTCATTGAACAATAAAGATTTATAGTGCAACAATACAAATATGAGAGAATGCAATGTCATTCAGCAGTACTAACACCCTCTACCCCCTTGATCAATTCTAAACAGACCACCTATGAAACACTCTTTTATACCTTGCTTAGTGGCCAGTGACTACTTTACACTCTTGCTGCCGGGTATGTTGGGGCCCAAGTTGGAGCTCATATGGATCCCAGTTATTTGTAATCCACAAAGCATTAAAGGGTGGGGACCACAATCTTATAAAAATATAAAATGATGACCAGAGCCTCTCACCACTCCAGTGAGAATATCCTAGTGACCAGGCACCATGGTTCGTCTGATGAGAAAAGTAAAAAAATCACCTACCAGAACTCTGGTAGTCATCTATGGCTTCTTGATACTATGCCCAAGGGAACTATTTTCCTTGCTGAATCATAGCAGGCATGGAACTACTGGTTTCAGACTTCTCTCCTGATTCCACAAAATACCATATCCAGGATTTCACTAAGAGACAGACACAATCTGCTACTTCACTTCCCTGTCCCAAAACACTAGAAAAGAAAATCCAGTCATGCTGCAAGGTCCTTTTTCCCTTCAGCTGTGTGTTTCAGTCTTCTCTCCTTCAGCTAGTCTTCCAGAATCCTCTTTCACTTTCGAAATTGTCTTTTATATCCCGGAAAAGGACCTCCACCTTGTGGTGTAATGAAAAACTACAGTCTATTACTTCTACATGAAATACAGTGGGAGCTACATATATATGTATTTCTGTTATTTTATTTGTGAAGCTTTTATTCCTGGACCTCGACTGAAAATGGATAAAATTTTCCAGCCGGAATTTCCTAGTAAACAAATGTCAGTAAATAAAATAAATATATTAAATAAATATATTTTTGTTGATTTCTTTTTCAGTTATTTAAGTTGTATTTTATTCAGAAAAGAACTTAAAACATTTTTGCCTTTTACCCTACTGATGGACAAAGATTAAGCATTCAAGCTTCAACTGTCTGAGGTTCATCTTGCCAACAATCAGAGTTCCTCCACAGGAAATCACTATCAACAAGTTGTGCTTGAAGTGATTCCCTTTTTGAGGGAATTTCACTCTTTTTTGACTTGATACAACCGTGGAGTTGGTATATATTAGTACAGGGGTATAGGGGGAGCTTGGCCCCCTGCAAATAGATGTAAAACATTTTTTGTCAGGATTTTTTCACAGATGCAGTTCAAGAATTCTGATCCTTGGTGCAATCAGTTTTGTCCACTCATAGAGAAACCCATTTTGTCTTCTTAATTTTGCAGCTTGTCTGAATTTGATACATTCACAGTCTTACATATTTTGCTCAGGGCTTAAACAAAAAAGGCATTGAGAAAGAAGATCATTATGGGCTGTCTGACGTCCACACTGACATTTAAGTAATTTAGTCTTCATTGATGAGACTTTTTTGTTTTATTTTTTATTTTTTTGCCTAAGCCACTTGCTGATCATTAGCCCCCTCTAGGCCAGTTGGCCCATTCATTCCTCGATATCAGGAGGGGCCATAATTTAAGTAGCAAGCAGGGGTGGCTTGAGTTTTAACTTAAGTGCTATGTCGACTGCATACACTAAGTTTTGTGAGGAAAGGGGCATGTACTGGACTCACCAGGGTTGTCCTCCTTCACTTCCATAAGGGGTGCTGTCTGCAAGCAGCTTTGTATCTTGTGCTCAAGAATGGGTGGTGGTTTCCTCTGTCTCAGGCAGAGAAATCATATTAGCCCATGAGCTCAAGAACAACCACAACCCATTCCTCCTCCAGGACAGAGTAGCAAGCCATGCCCCTTACTCCTTTCCCTCATTGCCTGGCTTCCTTCAGTGCTGAGTCTGCTAAATGAACTCAGGTTGTCTGGTTCACAGTCAGGGAAACATCCCTCTGTGCCATACAGCCAGGCTTCCACTGATGAAACTTGAAGCATAATGAAAAAAAAAGTAAAATTATAATGACTAAAGAACTGAAAACTAAGCATTTCACAAAATAAAGTATACATTTTGAGACAAATCAGCTAATACAGAGCTAAACATTCTGGCATAGTAAGAGATGTGTAACACTCATGACAAGAAAAACTGAAGAGAATATATAATAATATGAACGTATAGGGCAGCCTCACATCTTCCCATGCCATTACATAGCAATGCAAGGATATCAGTGTTTCCTTCTAAGTAATATAACACTGTTTTTCAGTTCATGTTTAGTGGGAGATGGCATGAATAGTGTGGGTGAATCCAGTAGTATGGTTTACTGTTATAGTTACACTCCTCAAAGATCAAAGTTCTAATCAGACTTCTGTTCTTCCTTGATTTCACAGAGGCCTTCGACATGGTTAATCAGCTGGAGAATGTGAACTCTACAGAGTTGTGCTGGAGTGGTTTATTAATACAGAGGCCTGCTTCAGGTGTTAATTCTTCTTTACCTTAACTTCTGACTGTGGACTTCCACAGGGTTCCAGCTAGAAATCTGTTTATATTATTTGTTATCCTTGGAAAATTTCATTAGGAAGAAGGGTGTATAGTATTACAGCTACACTGATGATAAACACCTTTGAGTATTTTTCCTTCAAGATTTTCTGTCATCTCCAACTTTCCTTGGAGAGGACCTCAACTGCATTCATAAAAGGATGTTCACTAAAAGGCTGAAACTCAGTACACCTAGAATAATCACTATATTGGTGAATTTCATACTCAGTTCTCTTAAGTCTCCCACCCTTGAACCCATTTATCACCCATGGGGTGAGAGGCTTGAATCTGTGTTTAAGATATAAGATCTAAATGTTATCCTCGATGTCAGGTAGATACAAAAGGAATGACTCTCGACTGTCATCCAGTTCACGTGCTTTCATCTAAGGAATATTTCACAGATTAACCCATTTTGTCATCTGATGGCCTGGTGGTTACTGCTAGTGCTCTGGTCTTGTGTGCCCTGACTGCTAAAGCTCCCTGTAACTAGCACTTTAGGACCGTAAACGATCATATTGCAGCTAATGCAAAAATATGCTTACTAACAGGTAATACATGTTATGAACATATTACACCAGCTTTTGTAGCCCACATCGGCTACCTCTTCACTCGCAGTGCTTGTCCTAACCTGTTTCGCCATATATAGCACAAGTCTTTTGTCCATGATCTTGCCTTCTGCTGTGCCATACAGGGGTTGCTGTTAGTTATAAAGCACTGACTTGGATCCTCTGGTATTAGTGTTTTGCTTATCAAGCACTACATGCTTGGAACTTTATAACTAGGTATCTTTGGGAATGCTCAGTATTCAAATGCTTTAAAGAGACCTTTAAGACTCATTTATTTTCATTAACATTTTAGCTGTATTATTTCTATCTTTTGTACATATGTTTGTACTAATTAATGTGTTTTATTTTGACATGTTTTTCCATTATTTTTATTTAAATTACCATTTAACAAATGAAAAGTTTAATAAACTTGAACTTGGAGACACAAAATGAAGTTCATTCCATACAATTCTAATAAAGTTATAAATCTACAAAGGGAAAGAGAGAGTACACTTTCCACAATCTGTTCCTTCAAAATTTACAAAGCTGCTGGTACTTTGGCTCCCAGATGCCTTATACGAAGTTGGCTAGTTCAAAGAAATAGTAACATTTATGACCTCAAGTAATAAAACAATTAGCTTCTAACAGTTGCTGAAGATTATTAATAAGTATCCTCTCAAGAGTAAGAAAAATACAGTATATTAAGTTACATCATCACCATTTACCTCATGTTAATGCACTTACACCTGTATCACATTCTATAGCACAGGAAACTCAGAAACATCCCTGATAGCATTAGTACGAACATAACAGTTGTGTACTAACCAAACAAAACAATTTCCACACAAGTTAATTACTGAAAACTTCACAGGCTACAATATTGAACTTTAAAATGAAGTATGTCTTTTTTTTCTGTAGGCATACATTTATTTTAGCCCCAGAAGGAAAACGTATAACTTGATAAAGAACTGCAAACTTAAGGCAATGTGTTTGTCCAAGGTGATAACATTAAAATGCTATGCAAATAGCAGAGGCTTGGCAAGGTCATCTGTGCCACGGGCAGTCAATCTCAACCCAAAGTTCAGGACAAAAACAAAAGGCCTTATAGGTCTTCCATTCTGAACTGCAACTTAGTATCGGCACACGTTTAAGAAACCAAAATATCATTCTTGGCTTTTTAAATTAATGCATTTCTGCACTCATAGTCCTTAACAGCCTGTGCCCAGGGCAGCTGCCCCCACCCCTTCAACCTGCCCAAGTAATGACTCTGATTCATGATGTGACAGTCCTTTTTGAATTTTTTTCATTATCATAAGGATTTTGTGTATGATGCAATAAGGAAAGATATATGCACGACAAATACTTTTACTGAATGGATCTTATATAATAAGGCTGTCAGATTTTTACTAGATCCACATTATTAGATTTATAGGACCCAGGTATTGACACTATTCAAGGCTGTTTGCATACTGTGGACCTTACATAAAGCATAAGATTTGTTATCCAATTACTGGTTGTATTGATTCACTTTTAGGGAAAATATCATGGGAATATATATACTCATTAACCTAATAAGTAATGATAATAGACAGTTGTGTAAAACACTGGTATGTAAAGTTTTATAATTGCAGTTACCTCAAACTTCAGGATTTTTGACCATTTTGGGTAAGGACAAATACATTTAATTTATTTTTAAATATATGACCTAAACTAACAAGATTTAATCATTCTCAGAAAATGTAGATGGCAAATAGTCTAAAAATATCTGATTAATTATTCAAGCATAATTTTATGCACCATAAAATTAAGGCTGTATAATATTTAATTATAAAATAATTCAGTGTAACATTAAATTAAAGTCCTCAAATCTCTAGAGTGAAATGGAAAGACCACTCCTTATCTTTCTTTTTGTCACGAGTCTCACAGCACATAGCATCCTTAGGTAGTGTATCAACTGCCTCATCATCACAGATAAAGGACTTTTAGCTAGTATAAGACAGCCCATTTGTGAGAGATACAGGTATTTAACTAACATGGAGGTCTCACTCTCACATAAAAACACAGATTGTGAACACACACTTCCATATCACTCCACATAAACCCACTCTATAATGCTTATGCTGAAGCTGTAAAAAAAATTTGCCAAAGCCTCCTCGACCAATGAATGCCAGTTCTCAGTGAAAATCTAATAGCATACCACCCTCTGATACATTTACAGTTAAGAGACACCATGATCTAAATCATCACAAATCCAGTACATCAGACCACTCTTCAGATATAAATGTTCTCGTGACCAATGGCTCCATAGTTAGACACACTGATTGTCCTCTCACAATTTATTTATTTATTTATTGGTATTTCTTTACCTGGGAAGTCCATTGGTCCAATCAGAGCTCATGGCTCTGGTAGAAAAGCTCCAGAAAAAACACATTAGGAATTTACAAATTACCACAAAAACACATGGAATATACAAAGCACAGAGTGAAAAATTTTTACAAAGTAGCACATTTTGAGTATATAAAGCACACTTGATAATCTTAATTCCAATATAGTACAATTACTGCTGACATTACAGTATAGGTAAATATCAAATACTTAACGATTTATATATAACTCAGTTTCGAAGCTTGAAAACAAATTAAGAGACTGTTAGTAGCCATGTTACAGGCGTTAGAGTATATAAGAGGAAATGTGGGGAAGATGTAGGAAAGCACTGTTAAGAAATTGATAGTGATTACAGTAAAAGTGAAGGGTGAAAGTAATAAAGAACTAGAGATAGAGGACAGGAGAGAAAGTTGCTAATAGTAAAGGGTAAAGAGAGAGAGTGTGTAGTAAGGTAGTGTATTTTAGAGAAGAATGTGAGTTGAAATAGGAGATTACGGGAATAATAGGAGGGGACTAAGGCTAAGCAAATTCAGGGTGGTGGTGAGTGGTCTATATTACAATGTCGAACTAAAACAAGTTTGAACGTTGTAATATCGAACCCTAAAGTGTGAAAGTTGAAAATAGCGAAGCCACGGCACGTCGACTTTTTTCCCAGGGAAAAAAAATGGTGGTCCATTTTCGGTGCTTTGCTATTTCCTCCACTGTGGTGCGATCTTGGAGTTGGTATATTTAAGTGGGGGGTGTGGGGGCACAGCCCCCCACGTTGGGGGGTGTGGGTGGTGAAGCCCTCCACTTTAGTTTAAGTTTTTTTTTTTTTTTACGGAACAGCGATTTATTTCCTTGGGGAAAAAAATTGCTGTTCTGTGTTTATGGTTTTGTTGGGTTTTGGACTTTAGGGTTTGATATTACAATGACTGAACTTTTGTTAGTTTGACATTGTGATATAGACCCGATGGTGAGTTGTTTTTCAGGTGCTAGAATCTCCGATATTTCTTAAAGCCCTTTCACCTAACAAATATGAGCACAATATAGCAGAGGTCTATGTGAGGATGAGCAACTGGCATGCAAAAACCTGAGGGATATGTAGAGAGAGAGAAATGACAGACCTCTCCAAACATGTCACAAATGCAGGAAAGATTCTGGTCCTAAGTGGACTTCCTCCTTCACCAAAAATGATGCCTACATAAAGGGAAAAGGTGTTTGTCTTCAAAAATGTACTAATAGTTGCTGTCATTCCAGGATGATGAGTTGCTTGACAGCTCTACTTGTTATGCCATGGATGGTCTGCTCCTTTTGTTAGAGAACTTTATATACAGACTAAAACTTTTACAGCCCTCATAGCTGTTTTCAGGCAGAGTCAAACTGAGAGACATCATAATGTAATACATTTTTCAAATTAAAAACAGGATTACATTAAGGTGGCTCTGTTCAGTGCCAGAAGTTTCAATAACAAAATGTCTAACTTTGAGGTTCTCCTGCATTTGGAGTGGATCCATGTCTGTGTAATTACAGAAACTTGTTTATGTTCCCAAAAAGCACTCTGTCTATATCGGGATTTTGTGCCTACTGTGTTAGCATTTCTATATTTGTTAGGGACAATATCACCTTAAGACAGATTCCTAGTGATCAACAAGCAAAGATCATAGAGCTACAAACCAACCCACTAGAAGAAATGATATTCTTGAACTGGTCCTTATGAATATAACTTCTATACACAAGGCCAGCCTTAGGCATAGGTGAACTAGGCAACTGCCTAGGACGCCATACAGGCCAGCCTAGTAAAGGGCGCAGTTTGTCTTCATTTATTTATTTATTTTAATTAATTTACTTGTTTATTATGCGAACGCATAATAAGAAAAGTACATTAATTAAAATGAATAAATAAACCACAGAGCGCCGGAAACATAAGGCGAGCGGTGAGTGCCCTCCCACTTTTAAACCTGTAGTGTGGCCAATCAACAACTTCTTAAAAAAAAAAAAGCTTCACTCCACCTTTCAGGAGAAATATATGTGCATCATACGCATGTACGTCAACACCACTGATGTAAACAAGTTCTGTGGTGGCGCGTGGAAATTAAACTAGCACTTCAAGATAGGGATTAATTTCGTGTGTATGCATGTGGCCATTTCGTTTAAAAAGGAGGTAAGTAAGTGTATTTGTGTGTGTGTCTGTGTAGTTTAAACCGGGTTACTGTATGCAAGAGAAAGTATGTATGTATGTATGTGTATGGAATTTAAATTAGTCGTTCTGTTTGAATGAGAGAGAAAGTGCATGTGTTACTGTGTAAGAGAGTAGATGTGTGTAGGAATGGAAGGTGTGTGTCTGTGTGTTGTATGAGTGAGTACGAGTGTGTGGAATTTAAACCAGTTTAGGTTTTGTGTGAAAGAGAATGTATGTGTGTTGTTTCGGGAGACAGTAGGTGTGTTTGTGTTTATTGCTATGTGACAAAAAGCAGCTGTGTGTATGCAACATACCTCTCAACTGTCCAGATAAAATTTGTAGTTCTGTGATTTCCCACTTAAGATAATTATAAATATAGTGTTTATATATATGGCGCCATTTCGGCCAAGGCTGGCCCTGTTTGGAAGGCTTTTCATGGACATAGTTTGAGGTTAGTTGAAGATTGCATTGCTTTGCCTTATTTAGATTTATGACACATTCCATTGTGAGCTGTAAATTGACTTCTGTTGGCATGATTTCTTCTCTTGTGTCTTCACGGTCTTCAGTCAGGGCTGCTGCAGCAGCCATTTTCTCGCTTTTGTTTCAAGACTTCATGTTTGTATCTTGTTGGGTAGTTTTGTTTTGTACTTTGTTTATTTCCAGTGGCAAACCATTATATTTCCCAGTCGGTATGCAATGTTTTGCTTAAGGTACTTTCATTCAGTCATTTCCTAATAACAGTCAATGGGACTAATTGTGTGACAAAGTTAGAAGACTTTATCACTGTAAAAAAGGAAGAGTTGCCCTGTACACTAATACTGAGAGGCTAAACAAAGCATGCACCATATAGATTTTTGTTCTTTGTGCAAGAAAATTTTATGTTTTATGTTTCTTGGCAACAAAGAGCAGTGGTTGTTTTCACTGCATACAAAACTAAGTGCACAGGTTTCATAAGAATATATACAAGTAAAGGAAGGGCACTATATTCCTCATGTTTCCAAACCTGGAGTTAATGTACAGTTCTGTAATAGCTTGATAGGATTGAACAGCTGTCTTTATAATATTTTTATAGTTATGATTTCAGCACATTGTAGACCTAAATACTTTATAAAGTGATATTCACATAGATGGACTTCATAATTTTAACTGTTGTTTAGCATATTTATGTATGGCTTAACCTTGTTGACATTAACCTATAAGTTATCCAGCACCAAACACTGAGGTACATCAGGCTCACTAGGCACACAAGGTATGCAGGATAGAGATTTCCTTAAGAACAAGATGCAGCCTGCTGTGTCGGGCCTCTTAACACCCCTGGACTGGTGTTATTTATATAATAACACACACCCTGTTGGGCATTATTGCTTGCATAGAGAATCATCAGTAACCCTATGTAGAAGATTCTACAGGAATACAAAGAGTACTAATTGGCTCTCTCAGAGAGTAGCTGATGCATGGAATAGACTATCAAACTATATTAAAGCATGCACTAGTTTTGATATTTTTAAGAACAGCCTGGGCACTTATGGGAACAACTGTTTTGGTATATTGGGAGGCTAGAAGGGCATTATTGCCCATGCGTGAAATATTTGTATGTATGGGTTTCCTTCCATAATCCACTGCCATGTTGGCAGATTAAGTGATGACACTAAGTTTTCCTTAGGTTTGTGTGTGAATGTCAATACGTATGCATATGTACCATATGATGGGGGACTGACTTCAACAGTTGGATGACTTCTTGCCTTGTGTCATTGCTTAGAAAGATGGCTTGCAGCCTCATGACCATGAGGAGAATGAAACTGGGTATACAAAATGGATGACTGGACCATCATCATTGTTCTGCAGTTTAGTTTAATTTTTTAAGCACCATGGAAATTTGTTGGACTCTGTGTGCTGTAAACAGTGGTTGTGGTCTCTTTAGCTGGGAAATTTGTTGGGAGTGTATGTGTGCTATAATGTGTGCTATAAACAGTGGTTGTGGTGTCTTTATCTGGTTTAAAAAATGTGCTTCTAGCTTAAGATAGCAAGCGGCACCTGTTTGGGTGAGGTTTCCAGTGCTTGGCCTTAGCCTGCAAACAGAAACCTGATACCAAGTAACCATTTTCAGTGGGGAGAAAGTTAAAACCTTGACTTAAGATCAGCAACCCAGATTCCAGCCCACCCGTCCTAGTGGTAGACCGGCAGTTTGGCCCATTGTACAGCTGACATCCGATGAATGCTTAGAAAAGTGGCATTACAAGCACTGTCTGTAGCAGAACATAATTGTGCGCATATGGGCACACGTGTGTGTGTGTGTGTGTGTGTGTGTGTGTGTGTGTGTGTGTGTGTGTGTGTGTGTAAGCATGCACACATATAACATACAACATATACCACTGGATTAGTACTGTAGGGTTGTTAGCTACCATGCAAGAAAAATGAGGAAACATGAAGAAACTGTCCTTTTCTCTGCTGGATGGTAACCATAAATTTCAGCTCTCACTTCTCTTTGCCTGTGTTCCTAGCTGGCAGAAAGAAAGAAAAAAATGAATAGGCCTTTGGGGATGGGTGGACTTGATCACTTATTTGGACAGAGAATGTTTTTGTAGGGGACCAGGCCCTCCCTGCACCCCCGAAATTCCCTGCTAATTATATGTACTAAGTCTGAGATAGCACTACGTTGAAGACTATGTTGGAGATAAGGCACAGTCCCCAAGTTCCACTGTACCATGATCTTACTGTAATGCTGTTTGTTTTCCAGAGCTGATTTTGAACATTTCAAATAGTTGCTCTTATGGTTTTGACCATGTAAATTTCAAATAAATGCAATAGACTTGATTAAGTATATTAAAGAAAGATATAAATAATAATAACTGAGTCGTAAAAAAGTAATGGGGACGTGAACATTTACAGAAACAGAGAATGAATATTTAATAAGGGATATTAGAGTAGAAGTGATGGAAGATATTAAGTACGTGAATGTTAGTTTGTCACCTGGTATAGATGGCCTTGATTATGAATTTTATAAAGAAATGAGTAAATTTCAAAAAGTTGTATCTGTAAGGGTTACAAATGAATGGCAAAAGTAAGGTTTTGAGAAAAGTAAGGTTTGTGAGGGGGTGATAAAGTTCATTCGTAAGGAAGGAAAAAAAGAATGTTTAAATAATTGGAGACTACATGGCTGGTTTTAGGCAACAGCTAACCCAGCAGTTGCTGGGCAACCCCTGATCCTAGAGAGGACAACCAAAGCAATTGATCTTATTCTGATATTTTGTTACATGTCTGTAAAACCAATAAAAGCTAGTACAGAAATAGCACATTCACAATGATGCAGTTCCATATATACATTGTCATACCATTCCAGACACAGCTGAGACCCCAAACAATGTCTAAACAGCAAACTCTGTGCTGGGTGAATAGGACTGTAGAAAGCGGGAAAGAGTAAGCAGAGGAACATACAGAAGGACAATGAGAAGGAAAGAATGATATGCAGTAGGGGAGTAGATGAATTTTTTTGTGGGACAGGTGCCCTTTTATAAGAAAAACAGACAGGGTAAGTAGCATGAGGGTGGTGTGGGTAGGAAAAAGGATATAGTGATGGCAGCAACAGCAGACAAACATGCAAAAGGGCAGCAGGCACTGAATTTATAGATAAAACATTAAAATGTAAAGTTGTTTGTCAATAGCAATCTCTTCATTAGTTACAGATTTCTTTAATGTAGAATTATTCAGATGGTTTTATTTCTGCAGAGATTATATGTATCAAGTGATATTGGTGGATTGTAATTACAGAAGATTTGAGTGGCCTTTTATGGTTGAAATTTTCTGAAATGGGTAGTTAATTGGTTCATACATTTTATTTCATTGCTTATTAAAAGAATGTTTAAAACTACAAATTTAAAACCCATTCTAACAAGTGGTGCTGTATTATACAAGGAATAGAATTTAATACAGTCAGGAAGATGAATCAAAAAACAAATACGTGTATGCATGGCCCTAAAAAATGTGTGCAAGTAGTCTGTTATGAAAACAGCTCAAAGGTAAACGTAATCCTCCACTAGCCAGATGCATTTTCTATGAATCTGGGTTTTCATGCTATTTTAATGAGTATGAGTTTCAAGGGCAGAGAAGTTTACAGCTCATGCTAAATCTGTATTCATTGCGAGACTGTATTGCTTGTTTAGCAAATGGCTATCTGAGTTTGTGTTATTTTATTTCAGTATATCTGTAAATATTGTGTGTTATGCCGCGGTGGCACTGCGGTAGCATTGTTACCTCACAGCAAGAGGTTCTCCCGTTCGATTTTCAGCTTGGCTTGGGAGTGCCTTCTGTGTGGAGTCTGCATGTCTTCCCCACGGTTGGGTAGCGTTCCAAAGACATGCATGCGTAAATGGGCGTGCCGTTGTTGAAGGTTGGGCGTCGAGCTGGCACCTCAGCATTTTGTAAAAATCTACTGCCAATCATTAGCGGACCGGAATTCCGCTGTGGCAACCCCTTACCTGGAAAAATCCGAAAGACAAATATCTGTAAACATTGTGGAAGTAAATAAGAAAACAGTTTGCACACTGATAGATTTGGACAGTGTGTATGGTAACTGGTGAGAAATAGCCAAGTAATGGAACACTGGAATGTCTGGGAAGGGGGCTGCTGCTGGAGGGTAGAGGTTGCTGCAACAGGGGTTACTCGTGGGGGGGGGCAATCTATTACCCTGCTAGGCCCCTATTTGACTAAGATCCACTTCTGGTATTTAAAGCAGGAAATAAGTACACAAAGGTAGTTGCAGTTTAACTACATTACAAGGTATATTTTTTTTCTTATGCATTTAAATGATTTAAGGAAATTACTGGAGTGGCTTTCTTGGGGAGTGACCTACCTGTGGGTGTGGCTCAAATAGGGTTGTTTTGTGAGTATGTTGTGGGTAGGGCGTAAGGGGGCGCCAGAGCACTACTTCGCCTAGGGCACCATTTCAGCTAAGGCCAGCCCTATCTATACATAATATATATGTAATGTCCACTGGTGTGCCTTGAGTGTAGGATATAACCAAAAGTTCTTAGATTTTGTACATGAAAACTATTTGGAGCAGACTGAAAACTAACCCACAAAAGAGCATAATATTATTGATTTGGTATTTAGGAATATATCTTCTTCATGCAATCATCCCCCCCACCCCCACCCAGTATACTCCTACTCAATAAAGTCAGATCATAATCTTTCACCTTTAAAACCCGTGTATTTGTATATATCAATATCTTGGTATTCAAAGACTTCAAATATACAAATCTCATCAAATTCTATGACAAGGGTTCAAAATTAAGTTATACCAGCATATTTTCTGATGCTGTCACAGCAAGAGTTTACAACCCCAACCAGGTTTTAAGTATAATGGGAAATTTAAAAAGAAACCACCCTGGTGGTCCAGCAACATAAACTCTAAAAAACAAAAAAAAAAACATGAGTATAGAGTAGAGTAAAAGACCCCCCGCCCAAAGCAAAGGAAACATCAGAAGATTGATTAATAACCTAAAAAGACATTAGCACTGCTAAGGCAGCCCTTAACCTAGGTTAATATCAGAAGCTATGAATGATTGCAAATCCTTCTTTGGTTATGTTATGTTACATTATAAGAAATACCATTGCACTGCTCTGAACTTATTCATAATGGCACAACCTACTCTAACTCAGTACAAGCTTCTGGCATACTGGCAAACAAATTCAGTGCAAACTTCACCCCAGAGAGGACTATCCAAATCCCACTTATTCCTGAATTTCACAGATTTCCTATCATCACTAATGAACATATACTAAAGGTGCTCTTTACACCTGAAAGTGCTTCCTGTATTGGAACTGATAATACACCTGGTTGTTTAATTAATAGGACTAAACAATCCTGACAGAATCACTCCAAACATTATTTAACCTGAATTTAGCCGCTGGATTTACCTCTGAAGTTTGGCACACAGCAGTTTGGATGCCACTCTACAAGGATGGTTCCATCACTGACTCCAGAAATTTTTATACTCATTAGCCTGGTAAGCATTATTTGCAAAGCCAAGGAAGACATTATAAGTGACCAGATAAATTGCAGTATTAAAACTTTCACTAGGCTAGATCCACAGCAATTTGGCTTTGTTAAAGTTAGTCAACTTCTTTGAAAGAGTAACTCAAGCACTTGATAGTGATCATGCCATCCACACGTTATATTTAGATCTCTTGATGCCATTCCTCATGCAGGCAAATTAGTAATCTTAATGCATTATAAATTGATCCCTATGTGGTAAAATGGATGGACAACTGGCTAAAGGACAGAACCCACATTTTATGAGTAGCAGGTACCTCAATTTAGAATAGAAAGGTAACCAGGGGTGATCCACAGATCCATACTGGGACCACTTTTGTTTGACACTTACTTTTCTGATCTCCAGATCATAAATCAGGACCTCTGGCTAACTGAAGATTTTAATTTATCTACTATTTAAATGATGGATGAGCCACCAAGAGTAGGCATGAAAGCACTTATCTGTTGGTATTTGTTTTATGTTTCACTGGTTTTAATCTTCATTAAAATTCATGTTCTCTACCAAGTAAGCTGGTTATTCTTTGATTTGGTGATTTCTGGTTTTGTGTTTAACCACTGCATACTTAGCCCTTGTTTGTCCGCTGTTGTGTATTTATTATTTACTTGGGCTCTGGAATATGGCAGAAGGAGGTATTATTGAATTTGATTATGATCATATGAACAATGATTCTGTTGTGAAGTTTTTGGGCAAGATGGATTCTGTGCTTCAGGTGGATGGTAATCTAGTCTTGACTGCTGAGAATGTGAATTTTTCCATCGAACCTGATAAAAGTGATGTTGCGTTTGGTGACTTTATGAATATTTTTAAAAGGCTTGAGAACAATCTGTTTAAATATTAATGCTTTCAGTGGTAAAGGTTACATATGGAAGCTTGCATTTTTCATAAAGTTATATATACTAAGAGGTATGAGGGTGTTAATAATGCCGATGTATGGCAACCTCTTCCCGGACTTGCTTAGGAGCTGGCAAGCTTTAAATCTCGAAACTGGCTTTAATTATATGAGACTCATTACTGAACATTTTAAGCCAATTGAGTTTGATCTTTTGAATTATGTCAACAATGACTTTAAACTTATGGAACCTTATCTTGAGTCTGTGTCTTATAAGCAAAAGTTGAGAATCTTTTATCTGATGTTACTGTCCTTTAGAAGTGCTTACAAGATGTTAAGCACAAGAAACTTGCCAGAGACCCCATGGAGTTTTGAAATGGTCGTATTTTTTCCTGGCCCAAAGATGAATCTTCTAGTAAGCGGCCATCTAATGAACATAGAATTGTTAACGATTAATGAGTAGATACTTTACCTATTCAGCATAATAATGTAGAAGCCAGTAATAATGTGCAGGTACAGGCTGAGTGCAGTCAAACATCTAATCAACTTACTTCTAATATTCTGCATAAGCACAACAATTCTAAAGATTCTAGATCATCCACTTGTTTAAATGATACTGATGACAAAGATGGGAATACATCTAATACTTTTTTACATCTTCGTCTTCCCGAACCACTTGTAGTGAAAGAACAAAGGGACCGATCACAGCGGAGGGGCAAACAGGAATAGAAAAGGAGGATGCTGGCTGGCCAAATGGAACTAAGCCCTGCAGTTCACAGCAAAGTCCCACGCACCTAGTTCTGAACATCTCATCACCATATTGATTAATGAGCATCTTTATGCACTTAATAAAGGTCTTTCATTTGTCCCCGCCAAGGGTTTGACATTATGTGATGTTCTGACAGACTTTAGACTTTTTGCATGCTATGTTCCACTTAAAACTTTGTCTGGGACTACCGTTAATTCTTCTGTTAATATTTTTAGGAAATCTAGTGAATTTGTGCCAGTCAATACACCTCGACGTTTTCTTCAGAGCCTGTGAACATGATGTTAGGGACTTACTACTGAATAAGCATTGGAATATTTTTTTATAATTTAACAGAGGCGCAATTTAGATCTGTTTGTGATTTGATTTTAATGGATCAGGTTGTGAAGGCTGCCAGCCCAGCTAGCTGGAATTTTGTAAATAATTCTATGTTATTTGTGAATAGTAACATGGTTTGTATGCTTGTCTTACAAATGTAAGAAAACTGTATGTTATGTACTGAGCTTTAAGAATGTAACCACAGTGTACCCTACTGGAAAATAATACAAATTTATATATCTGTGCAAATGTATGTTTTCATGGTAGAAGTTGGAACATACAGAGTTAACTTGCAAAATTCTGAGAAAATAAGTTGAAATTGTTTATGATTGTGCTATAAAGTTAGTTAATGCAAAGAGACAGGATGTCTACAGCTAGAGGATTCTTTCTATTGTCTGAAAACAGAAATAATTTCAGGTTTCAAATGTAAAAGTATTTAACTGTTTTACGACTTCCAGTTCCAGGCAAAACTTTTAAAAGATAAGTATTTTTGACACAGAGGTATCAAATAGTGATGCCATCCAGCTAACCCAGCAGTAATGTGTATTATTAATTTAAGAACTATCTCTCAGAGAAAGTCTGGGCATTTTGTATCTTGTCTTGGATCTAGAAACATCCACTCACCAGCACTTCTGCCTTACTAATAGTAAGTATTACAGTACAGCGATTTCTCTTAGAGATAGATAGAAATATAGCAAGATTAGTTTAGATGTTTTCTGTATTTATGTGAGACTGTCCTGCAATGTTGTTTTAAAATATTTCCTGTGATTCTGAACTCTGTTGTTACTGTGTTGAGTTAGTGAGTATTGTTTTGTGCTTTTATTATTTATAATTAAATATATTTAAACCTTTTAATTGTTGCTGGTTTGTTTAAAGATATTTAAGCTCTTACAGTACTTGCATATGTACTTGGTGACACTGTATAGGCCACTCCTAAACAGCGTTAGCCTTGGACACACTTACCATTTGGATAATAGTAACATTACACAGTAGAATTGGTCACCTTTTGGTAAGGGCCTTATAGTAGCTAAGTAAGGGTGGTTGGTGGTAGCTGGTACTTCCTTATAGTTTGGGCAGAAGGGGGCATAGCTAGTAAACCTGTGCCAGCCTTCCCCAGGAGTGTCTGTGTGTTTATATATACATCAAATCTCAAAGTGAGTGTGTGTGTGTGTGTGTGTGTGTGTGTTTGTGTGTGTGTGTGTGTGTGTGTGTGTGTGTGTGTGTGTATGTGTGTGTGTGTGTGTGTGTGTGTGTGTGTGTGTGTGTGTGTGTGTGTGTGTGTGTGTGTGTGTGTGTCAGCTACTTGGGCAGGGACACAAAGCACTGGTTGGACAGAGAGAGTGCTGGAGATTTGGGCTTGACCACTCGGCTGATATCTTAACCCTATAGCTGTGCCAGTGGGGAGTCTTACTGGGGATCTGGAGAGAGAGGGAGAAACCAGCCCCAGACTGACTGGGATCTCTGTGTGCTCTTAAGGAAAATTGTACTTTACTGTGTGCGTACTTGTCATCTTCCCAATGTGCACATCCCTCACTGATGTTAGTGGTGAGGATTGAGGCTCCTTGATTACTGGGTCAGTGGAGGGGCATCACTCAGGTGTGCATTAGACCAGCAGATAAAAGTGGCACCATTATTGTTATGGATACTAGTAAGTATCTTAGAAGTATATATCAGCTATTGTGTGACGAACATACAAATAGAACTTGCAGTAGATTTGATTGTAATAAGTTGATTTCTAACATACAGTCTTTTATTCATGATGATTTGCTGATGAATGGAGTTATTGATAAAGAATTATATGAATATTATATGGTGGAATTTTTGATTATTCCCACCATATATGGCCTTCCAAAAATATATAAAGACAGTGTGAATCCACCCATGGGACCAACTGTCTCCAGGCCAGGATGGGCCATGGATCCCCTTTCTATTTATGTTGAGAAGCAGTTGTGACCTGTGCATGATAAGGTCAGCACTGTGCACAGAGATACCAAATGCTTTCTTTCATATTTATATGATTGGTCTGTTAACTATAATGATACTGCATATATTTTGGTTACTATGGATGTAGTATCACTATTTACAGTGATACACAATGATGTAGGTATTGAATACATTGAATTGTTTTTTCATAGGTGCTCCAATATTTCCTTGGATCAAATACAATTGATTAGTTCACTTCTTGATATAATTTTGAACAATAATGTATTTGCGTTTGATGAGACATTTTATATTCAGAAAGTTGGCGTAGCTATGGGCACTATGTGTGGCAATAGCTATGTCAATATTGTACTTGCATATTGGGAATTAATATATGTTTTTAATTAAGGTAATTTAAAAAATGTATTCCTTATTATGAATGCTTTGTAGATGATGTATTTTTTATTTGGATAGGTCCTACTGGTATTTTATATGATTTTTAGCATACTTGGAACAAACTAGTAATTTTTTGCAATTTACCATAGTTTTTCTGATAAGGCTATTGAATTCTTAGATGTGAAGGTACTTAAAATTATGACTGGACTAGACACTAAATTATGATGTCTTACACAGAAGTAGCATGCATCCCAGGCATACCATTCATAATATAATTAATAGGCAGTTTTATTGTTATGCAATGTTAAATGCTCATGATGACAATATGTTGAACTCATTTACTGAGTTAAGTAATTAATTTTCTTCAAGGGGTTACTCTGTGAAGGAAATAGAAGCAGTAAGAGACACTGTACTTCAGCAAAAGGGGCAGTCTGCTAGACCTTATTTCTCCAATGGTGATTCTGTGGGAGGAGCAGCCTCCTGCAACATTAGCAATGTTAAGTAGACCCTCACATATTTGAATGATGGAAATTCAATGTGTAATATTGTTAGGAAACACTGGCATATTTTAATGAGTGACAATCATTATAGGGAGATTATTGGTGATGCCCCCAGATTTTGCTACAGGAGGAACAGATCTTTGAAAAAAACTTCTTTTTTACAGACCCCTCTCTAAGGATGTTCATATTACAGGTAAATCTGGGACATTCCCATGTAATTCCTGCAATATGTGTAGATATATTTGAAGATCGAACACCTATGTACACCCTGACACCAAGCATGTATACACTTTTAACTTTTTGCTAGTTGCAAATGCTGCGATCTTGTGTATATTGCAGTCTGTACTTCATGTCAAAGTTTTTATGTGGGTAAGACAAATAGGTCTTTTAAAGATTGAATACATGAACATTTGTATGATATAAACAGATCTGGCAAAAGGAATGCCTTGTGCAGACAGGTAATGGAATCTGGAGCTTCATACTGTTTCAAATTTTTGGTTTTAGAGCCCTTGAAAAGTGTAACAGAGGTGATGACATTCAAAGTAAGACAATGTGCAGAAACTAAGTGGATTCCTGAACTGCAGGCTAGTATGGGTAAGGGGTTGAATGATCATATTCCTTAAAAACCCTTATTGAAATCACATGGGCTGAGGCGGTGATTTTAATTTGTCTACTATTTAAATGATGTTGTATCTGTTTTTAGATCTGATGAAGTGCCAACAGTAGGAGTGAAAGTGCTTATCTGTTTGTATTTGTTTTATGTTTCACTGGTTTTAATGTTAATTAACATTCATTTTCTCCACCATGTAAGCTGGTTATTCTTTCTTTTGCTGATTTTTTAAAGTATGTTGTAGAAGTAGCAGCTCACAGGGGTGGCTGTGTAAAGAACAGACAAATACAATACAGTCAGAAAGATACCTGGACAAATTAAATTTGACTACTTTAACACCAGATTTGTTGGTTTCAAAGTAAACAAAAAGATGAGAGTCTTACTTAAACGGTTTAGTTCTGTGAATATAAAATCTCAACTATGTATGCACAACCAGGATATGTAGAAGGTATTCTCCTTTGTTGGTATGGTTTGGAGAACAATACTGGCAGATGGATAGCTCGGTTCAGATTCATACTGGATGCCACCTTAGGCGCAAAGGATAGCTTTGTACTTAGTAAATCACTGACCTTATGAAAAGCTAAATAAGGAAAGGCTGAAGACAGGACGTGCAACTCTGATATTTATCTGGCTGAAGTTAGTGCAACCAGAAACAAAGTTTTTCATGAAAGGAATTTCACAGAAGTGGAAGATGCTGATTCAAAGGATCATTTTGTTAGAGGCTTCAGTGCTAAATTAAGGTCCAACAGAGGCACTAGTTCTCTGACTGGAGGATGAAGAAGAGTTATTTTAAGAAAGACTTTACAAAGTTTGTCAGAGGCTAAGTAATGGGAATTAAATCCAGAAAAAAAAATGCCAGCAATTGCAGCCAGCTGTATCTTAATGATGGAGTAACTTGAGCCTGAAGTAAACACAATGGTGAGAATGCATACAAGATCAGGAACAGAAGCATAAGGAGGAGCAATACCCTGTGCAAAATGCAAAAAAAGTTTCATTTACTTCAAAAACCTTAAATGTAGATTCCTTCTGAAATCCAGATAGAATACAAATAACTCCGTGAGACAAGGATGGGTCATTGGTCATCATGAAAAATGGAAAAATCAGGTGGTTAACTTGAGGTTTTGAAGATATGGGTAAGGCAACATGGACAGTTGAGAAAATAGGCCCTTCTTGGGGTCCAGCAGCCAGGGGGACTCCTGGATCTGAGGCTGTAGGAGGGGAAACCAAATTTGCCTTGGTCAGTAAGGAGCAATGATAATTACCAAGGCTTTGCATGGTTTCATTTTCTATAAGAATGTGGGTTTTAGAGGTAGGAGATGAAATACATAAAGGAGCCTGGAAGGCCACTGTTCAATCAGTGAATCTCTTCTTGACTGTCCCTTGGGAGGGATCAAGGCAAAGGAAATTGTTGCACTTGGTGCTGGTTGGGAAGGCAAGCAGGTCTCAGCAAGGCTTGCCCTAGTGGTTGAATATCTTTTGAGCCACTTGCTGGACTGAGAGACCACTCATGAGGCATCAGGCATCAGGCTAGACTTGCTGATCTTGTCAGCAAGAATGCTTTTATCCCCCAAGGAATGTGCGTTGTTATTAGGAAGTGGTTGAAGCAACCAACTATTGGCACACTCTCATAGCCTTCTTACATAAGAGGTAGTACTGGTTTCCACCTGCTGGTTGATTTACCAAACACTGCCATGCTGTCAGTTTGGAAAGAAATCACTCCAGAAGGCAGGACATCCTGTAATGCCTGAAAAGCAAGGATGACTGCCCTCATCTCCTGTATATTGATGTGAAGGTTGGCTTCTTATTGATTCCACATGTCTTGAACTTTCTCTCCTGACAATATCCTACCCTCACAACAAGAAGAAGGCATCAGTAGTTACCATTGCTGCAGGGGTAACAAAACAAATGGTCTTCCACAGAGAACCAATGGTGAAGGCATCCACCACTGTAACTGAGCCTTGCATATATTGGTGATCAATATGGGTAGCGTTGTCGCCTCACAGTAAGATGCTGTCCGGTTCGATTCACAGCTAGAGTGTGGAGACATGCATGAATGGGCGTACCTTCGTTGAAGGTTGTGCATCAGGGCTGGTAACTCGGCACGTAAAAATCAACTACCAATCATTAGCGGACCGGAGTTTCGCTGTGGCGACCCCTAACCGGGAAAAGATAAAAGACACAAACAAATGGGAACTGAATGATAAAATTTCTGAGACCATTGTACTCTGAGTAACCATTATATTATTCACATGTGAAAATGGGAAAACTGAGTCATCAATATTGATGAAGTCATCAATCCCAAGATTCAGAAAAAGAAGAATGCTGGGTTTGATCGAACTGGAGGAGATTCTGGACTGAACTTCTTAGATGTTGTACCATGTCCAAAGGAAGAGATACTACACAGATTGTAGTGTCCAAGTGCCGTCCACTGAATTGAACTGCCTGAGTTGGTTGTAGAATTGATTTCTTGCATTTTATAGATATGCTCAAAGACAGACAAACAGATCTGAAGCAAGTAGTCCTTGGCAAAAGTTCAGTATTCTCTTGTTTAAACAATGAGGAGTTAGTCATGCTGGTATGCAAGCACTCAAATACCTCATAATCAGAGATGAGCTGCAACCACTGTCATGTACTTGGCAAATACCCTGGAGGCTGTGGTGAGACTAAAGTGCAGGGTTCTGATTTGAAAATATCTGGCTTCCCTGCAGAAGTGCAAGAACCTCTTGAAGACATTGGCTATCATGAAGTGATGGTAGGCATCTTGGAGGTTTATACAGAACATACAGTTATTTTTCTGCAGACAAGGTAATATTACTTGCACTGTGACAATCCTGAATGGGTCTTATTAACATAGGTGTTTAGATAGCTGGCATCCATAATTTACCTGAGGTCCTTGTCTTCTTCTGAGTAAAAAAGAATCTTGAATAGTATCTTGACTCTGTCTTATCTGGTGGGATTCTTTGATGGCTCTTTTTTTGAGAAAAGGCAAACTCTTTCTTTTGGCTGCTTTTTATTGATGGGCTGGCACTTCTGGAAGCTGCTGTCTTGTTTGGGTTGGTGAATAGGAAAAGGAACTGAATAGCCTCTGAATATTATTCTTCATAACCAAACATCC
This sequence comes from Protopterus annectens, assembly GCF_019279795.1. NCBI lineage: Eukaryota > Metazoa > Chordata > Ceratodontiformes > Protopteridae > Protopterus > Protopterus annectens. The sequence goes on from NC_056734.1 coordinate 716,953,486, forward strand.
TATGTGATGGCAATACATTCAGCAGAGAAGAGGGGATAAATTACCCCAGAATGCTTCCAGTGGGGAGCAGTTGTTCAGCCCTTCAGGGATGGTTAGGTTGCCTGCCCAAGAAAGGCGTACGGTATATCTGTTCTTTGGACAATCCCAGCATCTGGATCTGTGCCCATTAAAGGGACCACTTCTCTCACAGCCACCCCTGTCAGAACTGAAACCAAAGAGGAATTTTCTAAACCATAGGGATTTGGGCCACTTCTGGTCCCTATTATATGAGCACTGAAGGGGCCTCAAACCTGACTCAATGGCAGAATGTCTTCCCATCCTACTCGCACTTCTACACGTTCTCTTTAACATAAGGAACAAACAAAAATAAACTGTCACGAGTAATTTGCAAAGGATGCTTTAAAGTTGTTTGCAAAGTCTCAAAGGTGAAGCTAGGCATGATGCCTCACTGTAATGCCCACACTTCCCACACAAGCTGCTCCATCAACAGCATTATGAATGAGTCTCATGACGTGCCTGGTAATAATAAACATTTCACCCAGGGTAGTTTCTAATTGTTTCCTAAAGTCTGAAGTGGGAGGACTTTTCAAAGAAACTGAAACTTGTTTAGTTACATCTCTTTGGGAATGGTTCATATGGGTTACATAGTTCAAGGCCCTAAGAGAGAAAGTACCTGAAGCTTACACTCAGTTCCCTAACCTGTCAATGACTCTAGACTCCTTGCTGGATAGATGAACAGTAGTTGTGTGATCTGACATCTCCTCCCTTATAGCCACTGCCACAATAAAATAACTCACCAGAGGGCCATTGGACCAAAACTGTCTGCCTTTTGGAGATCTAAGTATTTTGTCAGGCTTTTGTGGTTTATATTCACAGATGTCAGGCTCCTGCCATGCCCATCAATTGGCTGAGTCAGTAAGGTAGTTTGCAGCAGGTATCACTCAAGAAGTAGAGGAGAACAATTGTTAGGCCTCAAAAATTACCTTCTCATCTTGAGAGGGCAGGTCTGTTGCCCAAGATTCTAAGGGGGTATCTTCTGGAGAGGACTGGGTGGAGCTCTTGATTGTTTGAGTTCAAGGTGATTGACTCTGAAGGGGATTCAATGCACCTCCTCTTGTATGTCTTCTTTCTTGAAATGTCAGGTGGGAAGAGTCCAACACCTCAGAAGACTCATGCTGTAAATAAGCAGACTTTTTTGAGGACAATCCTATGGCTGTGACCTTGGGATGCATGAAGAAACTGAGGCAGTGAAGGGTGGATGCCCTGGGATGGAACTGACACCAAGAAAGTGGGATAGCCAATTTTCAGTGGAAAAGCAATTAATCCTCTCATCATAACCCTAAAGGCCAACCCCCATGTCAGCTGAATCTAAGGAGTCTCTGCAGAGGACTAGATTCACTTCTCCTGAAGAAACAGTTGGAAACACTGAGGAACTCTTTCTTGAAGCTGGCAAAGTAGGATTTGAGATAAGGATTGGCGCTGAAGCCTCAAAGGCCAAATTCTCCAATACTGCAAAGGGAGTCATGTGAGATGGATGTGAGAATGGTGTTGAGGACCCAGTATTAAAGCACATGTCTTGAGACCCACTTGGCTCCAAGGGTCTTGGAGTCAAACAGGGCACATGCAGCACCCCTGTAACCAGAGTGTCATGCAATTCAGGTTCTGAGTTAACAGACTTGGGGGAAGCATCAGCTCAGAAGCTGCTAGGCTGAAAATATGGGCCAGGAAAGGAACACACATAGGAAAAGAAGGGCCAATCCTGTCCTCCCTTTAGACACAGGGGGACAAAAGAATACTCATCTCAATTTGAGTCTTCTGGAAGCTTGCATTATTGGATCACAGTCAATATCCAATGTACTTCTAAAGGACCTGAAGGAATGGAATGAAACAACAGAAGGAGGTCAAGACAGGAGATGAGACAAATTCCTCTCTCTGACAAGTTCAGCTGGCTAACCTCTTCAGAAATCTATGAGAGATTATTATTAGCTCTGAGGAAGAAGAAGCCATTAAGGAAGAACTGGTCAGCGTCAATACTGATGCTGATCCTGGAACCGATTCTGTCCTGAATTATTTTTGGAACCAAAGAATTGGCAATGTTATCAACCTTTCTTTCACAAGATTCCCTGTCCTTCTCTCTTTGTCTCTGTTTAGTATTTTCTTTATCCTTAACTGTGTCTTTTTGTTTTATGGGCTTGTCAGCCTCAGGGTCAGGAAGAAGCAGCCCTTTAATTACCAGTTTATTGTTTCTATTAGAATGAGCTGGGGCACTGTTCAGCTGAAGGATGACCCACCCCACATACACCAACCACACATAATTCGCAATTGTTTTGGGGGAGGAATCCTGTAGCTACATTTTAAATATTTTTAAAGGTTTTCTCCTTCTCCTCCATAACTAATATCTGTAATTTTACACACACACACACACACACACACACACACGCACACACACACACACACACACACACACACACACACACACACACACACACACACACACACACACACACACACACACACACACACACACACACACACACAAAATGAAATCAGAAAACAACACATCTATTTAAATATTATTAACTATTGAATAGCCATATCTAATCTAGTAAAGAATAGCTTTTTAATAGTATACAAAGAATGGCTGGCAAGCCAAGGCCCATGCATCAAGAACAGAGAAAAAAGGAACTAAGTAACAACAAAGAAGGCAGATCTACACTAATAAACAAGTATTTGAATAATTTGAAATATTTTACTATTATTATACAATAATGTTTTATTATTTATAGGTGGAGTACTTAGCTTTGTAAAAAAAAACCCTGAAACAAGAAATGAGATCTGAAACAGCTTTATACTCAGATGAATTATAGCAGTAAAAGTTAGGAGCTTGAGGATGGAGCACTAGTTTTGCTGGCTCAGATCCAAAAAGTAGCCCAAAGATCCATCAGTCAGATTGGATGGGTGGGATGAATAGGATAAATTGTTAGAGATATTAGAGCTTGGATTGATAACCATACCTCTTAACTGTCCAGATTTTCACATAATGTCTAGATTTTTTTACTCTTATTTTTGGTTTGTCCATCACAAATGTTGTGGGTTTCTGGCAAATCAGTGAGGATTGATGTCACTAATTAATAACAGACTTTTGAGTTTCAAACTTCCTATCCTTCATAAAATGCATGCTAATGCAACACATTTTAGTATATCAACTTTCTAAGTTTATAAGAGCAATATTTAAAAACTGTCCCTATTTTTGGGCCTTTGTCCTCCCATTATTTTTGGCTTTGTTCTGATTCCTTGCACTTATATGTTGAAAGTCATGTTGATAACTCCCTTTTTGTTGATCATATAACCACAGTGGAAAGGAAGCCTTTCTATTTAATGCAGCTGATTGCCAAAGGGATATTGTCAAGGTCTAAAGAGGTCATTCCCTTATACTCAGCATTGATTCGGCCAATTGTTAAATACAATACTCTCTTTGGGATGTATGCCAATAGACTTATCAAACAGCTAGAGAGAAAGTAAGTTAGGAAACCCAGATGTTCCTAATTAAGAAGATCACTGGCCTAAAAAAATGAGTGACCAGGAAAGACTGGAATCTATGTCCCTGTATTCAGTATCTGATAATCAGATGGAGGGGAGCTCTATGCCTTACCTTTTAAGCCATCAGGAACACAGTAGTTGTGGACTTTTTGTATCACCATAAATCAATAGCCCAAAAATATCAGAACCAGGAATTTAAATTTTCACTAGTAGATAAATAAAATAAAGTAGAGAAAGAAGTTTATTTCCAAGTACCTTCCTCATCTCTGGAATAGATTCCCACTGCAATGTAAGCAATATGATGCCTTATCATCCATTCATCCTTCAAAAGTGAATTGGATGATTTGATTACAAATTCATCCCTGGCTTGACTGGCCTGACCCTTTTCAAGACAGGAGATTCAGTCTGAGGGTAGGTTATAACAAAATGCAAATAGTTACATAACTAAATTATCTTGTATTGCCAATAATGCTATAATCTTATGATAACTAAGTTATACACAGCTGGCCAAAATGCTTCCATTTGGTACCAGATAATATATAATATCCAATATACTGTATTATGATAGGGCTTAATGAACTATCAAAACAATTCTAAATGCTGGCAATACCAGGTTAAAGAAGTGAATTTACTTCATTTTTTTAACCTCCCCGCAGCTGACCTTCATCTGCTATTAGCTCCTATCCTTATTCATTGGGTCTACCAGACCTGCCTTAGCTTCCCCCTGAGCTCAGCATGACCCATGTCATGGGAAGATCAAGGACACTGGATACTGCTGCTGGGGAGTGTGACCCAATCCTTTCACCCTGCAACAGCTTTGCAAGCTCTGTTATGGCTATCTTTGGCAGAAGAATTCATACATTTGCACATGCGCAACCCCCTGATCGAACAGTACATCACTTGCTATGCTGAGCTTACCAGGCTCTTGATAATGCTACTGAAGCAACCCTAGGCTGCTATCCTCCTCACCAGTATGGGTGAGCTAGTGGTGGCCATCCTCCCCTACCCCTCCAACTCATATGCCACTAATTGAACACTGGTTATCTGGGGCACAGATCTAAGGTGGTGGAGGAATCCTGCTCTGATTCATCACAACTTGAATTGTTTGATTTTTTCAAGATAGATCTTAGTTGTAAAAGAGACTAAGATCTATCTTGAAAAAATCAAACAATTCAAGTTGTGATGAATCAGGGCAGGATTCTTCCACCACCTTAGATTCCAGTATACAACATTCTGCCAACTCACCAGTCTCTAAAAGGAAAAATTCTTTGGGCCCTTTAGCCAAAGATACAAACGGGGTGGGAGGAAACACAGGGGTGGAAAGCATGGTAGACCTATTGAAACTGATTGTTCAGAAATAAATAATGTGTTAAACATTTCATCTATAACATTGTCCACAACACAAATTCAGATTCTCAACAAAGGACTCAATTTCATTCCTGTTTTTTTGATTTTTGAAGATTCATTTGCTAATGATATCTTTGAGTTTTGCAGATTACTTAACCTGAAATTGTTTTTTCAGACAGAAGGCAATTTAGATAATGAAGCTAGATTCAGATATCATAAATCAACATTTATGCCACCCATGCATCCAATTGTTTCCATGTTTTATAATTCCACTCTTAAAGATTTACACTTTAATTTTAAGGATTCCCATGTCAAACAGAATAATGTGTCCAGGAAGGAGATGGACACTATTATGGAAAGAATACAAGAAACTAGTAATATTAACAGCAGACAAGGGGGGTGCCATTGTAGTACAAGATTGGTCAGCATATAATTTTGAAGCAATGAGACAATTATCAGATAGTAGATACTATACACATATGGTGATTGAGCCTACATTAGGATTCAAAAAGAAAAGATGAATTCTTACAACTAGCTAGGGAAGAAGGTATTATAACACAAGATACTCAACATCATCTTACAGTTACAGATCCTTGTAACCAATACATTTACTTCCTCCCTAAGATCCATAAGGACCCAAATCATCCACCCAGTCGACCGATAGTCTCGGGCAGAGGTTCTATCACTGAACCATTATCCCAGTTTCTCACATTACATCTCAAGCCCTTGCTGCAATGTGTGAGAGCAAGAATACAAGATACGACTGAATCATCCGGAATATAACAGAGATGCAGCTTGAGGCAGGGTGGTATTTGTGCACTTTGGATGTTTCTGCATTATATACCAACATCCCCCATTGGGCTGGCCTGGATGCTTTGGAATATTGGTTAACAAAGTCAGAATTATACCCCCCAGGTTTCAATACATTGTTACTATGCATGGCGGAACATGTGTTAACCAAAAATGTGATATTCTATGGCAACGAATGTTACTTACAGATCAAAGGCACGGCCATGAGGGCCTCATTTGCTCCTATATACGCAGACCTTTTTATGGCCTATATTGAAGATCAAATCATTTATTACAGAGCTCATAATATCTACATTGATGAAACTGATATATGGGGGAGATATTTGGATGATTGCTGGATGGTATGGAGATCTGACATTGTATATCTCAAGGAGTTTGTGACTTATTTGAATGAAAATAAATGGGGTATTGAATTTACGATAACTTATGACATCAACCAGATTACTTTTTTTAGATGTCTTAGTAACAAGAAATGCAGATCATACACTAACCACAGAAATTTATCGTAAATATCCCCAATACAACTCCCTACTCCATGCCTCCAGCTTTCACCCCCCCCATATTTGCAGAAACATTCCAAAATCACAATTTCTTCGTCTGAGGAGGATTTGTTCAGAGGAAAGCACATTTACCACCTATGAGTCAGATTTATCCACAAGGTTTCTTAACCAGGGATATAAAAAAGGTGATATCGTTCTGGGAAGACGGTATGCCACCAACACAAATAGGGAGAATTTATTACAATACAAGGAGCATAAACAGAAATCAAATTCACAAATTAGATTAGTTACTACATATGGGAGAAATACGGACACCCTTATCAACTGTGTGCAGAGACATTGGAATATATTGTTAGCAGACAATAAACTCAGGGCAATATTGGATGACAGATGTTACTTTTCATATAGACGAGGTCGAAACATGGGTTCCTTTTTCAATCACTATAACAGGAATGTCAATTCATCCAAACAAATAACTTTACAAGGGGGCCCTTTATTGGGTTGCTTCCCATGTGGCCGCTGTACACATTGCAATAACATGAGCAAAACAAAGGAATTTACCAGCAGGAACACTGGTGAAGTTTTTCCATTAGATTCTTTGCAAATTGTCAATCAGACTGGGTGACTTATTTGGCATCATGCAACTGTTCAGCATTTTATGTAGGACAAACTTCACGCTGTGTTAAATTTAGGATCTCGGAACATTTAAGTGATATTAGGACTTGTAAGCCTACGGATGCACTGTACAAACATACAATTAAACATCCAAATGCCAAGTTCAGATTTACTGTGATTGATATTATACAACAGATTACAGCCAACAAATCTGGTTGGCATGCAATATTAAATAAAATGGAAAAGAAATGGATTATTAAATTAGGTGCACTCTTTTCCCCTGGTCTGAATGAATATATATATATATATATATATATATATATATATATATATATATATATATATATATATATATAAAAATAAAAATGAATGTTTAAATGTATGCAATTCTGCTTTTGGACTGCAGGTGGCGCTGGACCACTCTATATATACATGTTGTGAATTTGTAACAGTTACAAACACTGAGGAAGGCCTTACGGCTGAAACCGGTTTGTTTTTTTTCCTTCTTCCTTCAATAAATGGATTTTGGCCCACTGTTTGCTGGCTCTACCATGTTTTTGTACTCCTTGTTGCTTTTGGCCCGTGCAGTAGCCGTACGTGCAGTGGTCTGATTATACTTATTTACCATAGTAAGACCAAATCAAAACATGTGTTGGTTTCTGTACCTCTTATTTGTTTGTCACAATAACACTCTGTCTCATTAACTTTTCAACAAACCAAACACTCTAGTAGTTTGTCCAAATATGCACAAGCACCAAAAAAAAAAATTTCCCCAAGCGATCCCTTCAGTCAGTACTATGTGAAGTACGCACAAACACCAAAATGAAACATTTCCCCCAGTGATCCAGTCCCTTCAATAGTTTCAAGTAAGCGCAAGCACCAAAGTGAAATATTTCCATTTCCCCCAGATCCCCACTAATCTCTTCAGCAGTATGTCTCCAAGTATGTACAAGTACCAAAATGAAACATTTCCCCCAGCAATCCAGTCCCTCATCAGTTTCAGGTATGCACAAGCACCAAAATGAAACATGTCCCCCAGAGCCCCACTAATCCCTTCAGTACTATGTCTCCAAGTATGCACAAGCACTAAAATGAAACATTTCCTCCAGCGATCCACTGCCTTCAGTAGTTTCAAGTATGCCGAAGCACCAAAATGACACATTTCCCCTAGTGATCCACTGCCTTCAGTAGTTTCAAGTATGCACAAGCACCAAATGAAACATTTTCCCCAGCAATCCATTGCCTTCACTAGTTTCAAGTAGCACCAAAATGAAACATGTCCCCCAGACCCCCACTAATCCCTTCAGCAGTATACCTCCAAGTATGTGCAAGCACCAAAATGAAACATTTCCCCCAGTGATCCACTCATTAGTTTCAGGTATGCACAAACACCAAAATGAAACATGCCCCCCCAGACCCCCACTAATCCCTTCAGTACTATATCTCCAAATACGTGCAAGCACCAAAATGAAACATTTCCCTCATCGCACCGATCCCTTCAGCAAGACTTGGGCCGGCATTCATAGACCAGGAGTCGGACTTTGCATTTTCATTAGTATTTGTTGAAGACTGAAGAGCAGTGCTACATGGTTAAGCAAACCACCATGGACTTTCAGGATGACAACGAAAATGTGGAGGCCTTTTTATAAAGACAATCTTACACCTCACTCCCTTTCCCAATCATCGCAAAAGTGTATTATACTATAATTAACTACATTACACACACACACACACACACACACACACACACACACACACACACACACACACACACACACACACACACACACACATCTGGCTAGAAGTAGAGCAGTGCTAGCCTACGTGGTTAATGCAAAGCACTAACTTAGTTTCAGGATGACAATGGAAATCTAGAAGCTAGAAATAAAATGTTAAATAAGTAACTACACAGCACAACACAGAAACACACACACACATCTGACCACCTAGCTAGAACTTAGAAGCAGCAGCATCATTTTCCTTTTTTTTCTTTCTTTTACCTGGAGGAGCCTGGAGAAGAACTTGGTGATTTATTTTCTTAAAATTTCTTCTTCTCTGCCTAAGGGAACTGCGGTCCAACTGCCGCACTAATAATGAAGAATGAACGGCTTCGGCTTGCTTTGCTCAGTTGCTGCTCTAATTAATTTAAAACAAAAAAGTCAGCTGCTTCCAGTTGTCCAGTCCTCCACCACCATTCTGTTCACTGACTCTTGTTGCTGCAACCACATTGCCGTATGATAATTTATACACAAACAGTACAGTACACACACACCCTCATACACTCAGCTGAAATCCAATAGGTTTGCAGTCCGCTCACGAAACTGATATCATTGTGCATGCCCCTGCACGTGATGACATCAGCAAAAATTCTCAAAAAAAAAAATGGAAAATTCGGGAATTAAAGGGGCCACTCAGGAATTATTTGCATCCCATTATTTTGACCTGAAAACTGGTAAATACAGAGGAATTTGGTATGGTTAACAGGTCTGACTGCAGGGTTTAATGCCTTCCACATGTTTAGGCCTACTGTATTATATGACAGCACTAAAGGCAGTGGTGTCTAAATATTCTTAAAAAATAATTCACCTCTAGTCTCACTGGACAAGATATGACCCTGGCCCCACTGATTATTCAGAACCTTTATCACCAAATTCTATGTACATGTAAATAACTGCATAAATGTATCTGTTCTCCTCAGAGGTAAATACTCAAAGTTTAAAAATAATCTGCTGTGACAGAACCATAATATGAACAGGCACTATGTTGTTGTTGCTATAATAAAATAAATAAACTCTGTGTACACAAAAGTAAATGTAATTTTCAGGAAGCCAATAATGCTGTTGCAAACCTTAACAACAAAATCTGGATCCTGATCAAATCAGCCAAAGCAAGAAGATAGATATGAGGTAAAAATAGCCACCCTGGTGAAGGACAGCCATGAAGCCTTCCTTAACTACATTAGAAATATTAGAAACAATGTCTAGCACTGCACAGATCTAATTGTAAAGGACATCACATTAGACCCAGAGGACATAATCTACCAGCGCAAAAATTGCATTCAAACTTCATCTCCTCTTCTTCTTCTATATTCCCAGAACACATACATGCATCTACAATCCCTCCTCAGATCTCCAAAGAAGAAGTTCTCAAAGCACTATCCAAGGCCAAGAACACTACTTCTATGTACCCAGATAACATATCTAGCTGTCTACTTGTCAGCCTGACATGACTTGCCAGACCCCCATTAGAGGTTATTTAAAATAAGCCTGCAAACAGGCTTTGCACCAGATGAGTGCAGGACAGCAACAGCCATCCCCTTGCACAAAGGTGGTGCATCAATGGATCTGAGCACAGACCCATAAGTCTGACTGACAAGGTTATGGACATACCTCAAAATTATCCAGATTTTTGCAAAATGTCCAGATTTTTGTCTCATATTTTTGGCCTGTTCCTCATAAAATTTATGGTTTTCTGACAAACAACAAAGGATTAAAGTCATTAAATAATGACAGACATTTGAGTTTTAGACTTCATATCCACAAGCAAATGCATACTAATACAAAACCTACTATTCTATTAACTTTTTTCAGTTTATAACAGCAATATTTAAAATTTGTCCCTGATTTTGGGCCTTTGTCCACTCATCATTTTGGCTTTGTCCAGATTTCTTGTCTTTAGATGTTGAGAGGTATGGCTATGGAAAGGATCATTGTGGAATTAATAAATAAGGACATAGGTAACCTACAAACTCTCAATGCAAACCAGTTCAGATTCATCAACTCAACCAGGTCAA
>NC_056734.1:716969090-717078623 GCF_019279795.1 Protopterus annectens
ATTAAAAGTCCTGGTCACACTTACTAACTGGATAATAATATTGTACTGCAATAACTGGACACCCTTTGGGAAGGGCCTTATTGATAGCTGATAAACAGGGGTTCTGGTGGCAGTGGATTACTACCTTATAGCCCGGACAGAAGGGGCACAGCTAGTGAACCTATGCCAGCCTTCCCCAGGAATGTCTGTGTGGTTGTATATAAACCATATCTCAAAATGTGTGTGTGTATCAGCTACTTCGGCAGGGACATGAAGCACTGGTTGGACAGTGGGAGTGCTGGGAGGACTTAGCTTGGAACCCTGACTAAGGACTCCACTCTATAGCTGTGCCAGTGGGGAGTCTTACTGGGATCTGCAGAGAAAGGGAGAAACCAGCCCCAGACTGATTGTGATCTCTGTGTGCTCTTAAAGGAAATTGTACTTTTCTGTGTGTGTATTTGTTATCCTTCCCAATGTGGACGCCACTCACTGGTGTTAGTGGTGAGGATTGAGGCTCCTTGATTACTGGAAAAGTGCATGGGCTACTGGTCCGAGATATGAATGAAGCAAGGCAATTTTGAGAGTTAACAATACAAGTTTGAACTATATACTAACTAGAGAGGGAAAGGTAATAGAATGGGGAAAGGCCAAGAATTTATTTGGACCAGCAGTGGTAGAGCTTTTAGTAGAATCTAGAACATAAGCTGCCATTAAAAAAAGAATAATTAGCAGAGCATATAAAATATTGCACGATAACTATAAGAATCAATCAGAAAAGGTTAGAAAGGATTAGGAAGAGAGATTAGATAAGCAATTCACAAACAAACAATGGGAGGATATATGTATGTCTCCCAAATATGCAACAAAATCTAGAAGATTTAGGATTTTTACTTGGAAATGTTTACATAGATATTTTTTTATACCCCAAATAGACTCCTGAGAATTTTTCCACAGGTAGACAGCAAATGTTAGAGGTATGACGGGGAAGAAAGAGATACTTGGGAACATATTTTCTGGGAGTGCGGTGAGTTGGGAGACTTTTTAAGGATTCCCTGAAGGGTGCACTATCGGAGATGCTGGATGGGCAGATTGGTGTGAAGAAGGAGATGATTTTTCTGAGTAAGGCCTTGTTGTGTCTAATTGTGGTGGTAGTGAATATAGTAACAGAGATAAAACAACTGGAACTGAGATCTTTAGAAAAGGGTAGGAGCAAACTACACAGGAACAATGGGAATTGTGGGAACAATACATACAGAGGAGGAATGAGGTTTAAAAGAAGACAGGACTTAAATGAGCTATTTAATGTTTGACTGAAAAATGATTTGGTAGATTATAGATGATGTATAATGTCTGCAACTGGGAGTATGTCAGTATGATTTGTGATGTAAAATGTTTGCAACAAGGATTGTGTTGATGTAGGAATGCGTTGATACAGTTTGATTACTTTTGTATAAAAGTAACTTTGCCTGTGTCACAAGTAATAATTCAATAAAGGTGTATTAAAAAAATTGAACTATTTACTTTCATCAACAGTAATAGACAACACAATAAAGTACTTTGAAAAAAGCTCAAGTTTAATGTTAACTTGAACTAATAAGTGAAAGATCAGATAAAAAGAAAGTAAGAGGAATTAGGAGGTCAGCAGAAAGTGAGGAAGTGAATTACAAAGGTATTCTGTCTGAGAGTTTGACAGGAAAGCTTAAGAGATCATTACAGACCATTACACATAACTGTACAGATAATGGAATGGTTTACCTTCAAAATGTTAATGGTCGGAACACCGAAACCACATCTGCGAACTCTGAACTGCATCTTCTCAAAATCCTCGAATGCTGATGTTCTGAACCGCGAATCTCGCCACCTTTTTGACCCATGTTAGCACTTGTTTGTAGGTGTGGCTCAGACAGAAATGTCGATGTTCAATGATTTTTCGACTTTTGGAAGATTCGGTGGTATGGGTTTTGCCAAAATGGTTCGGTGGTGTGGACATTCGTGTATGTGCTTTCAGCATTTTAAAGGTAAAGCTAATGGAACAAATTATGGTAGGAGAACACATTTTGGAATAAGTATGAGATATTTAAACTTCCAGAAAGAGTTAAGAAAACTGATCAGATTATGAAGAGAAAGGTAAAACAGTAGATGTAAAGGAAAAAGAGAGACAGGGAGTGTGTGTGCGTGTGCGTGTGCGTGTGTGTGTGGTAGAAAAGGATGGTCATGAAAATTTACAGTCTAAGAAAGTCAAATTATTAATGACAAAGTATTAGCCAAAATCAGTGAATGAAGCATGTGTTTGCTGTAGAAATTAGAAGCAAAAAAAAAAACACACACAAAGGAAAAAATAGAAAGATTAAGGAAAGAAGGGCTGAGAAGAAAAATGGACAAGACAACTGAGCAAGGCTATAATGGTAGAAAGGAAGGAAACAAGAGGGTGAAGAAATAGGTAAGGGAGATTAGAGTAGATGAATTGGAAAGTGAATTATGGAAGGATAAATGTGTTCAGTTAGTAATGGAAAAGGAAGACAAGAGTATTAGGAGGAATGCACAGACTAAGATGAATGAATCATGAAAACATTGAAGCACAGATGACCCAGAGATGATTCAGTAAACCTTGGAAGATAAAATACTGAATTAGTCAAATGGATTAGATAATAGGTTGCATGAGAAAAGTCATATCCAATACTGCCTTGATGTATTGTTTGACCAATGAAATGCTTCTGTGCATGTTAATAAAGGAATGTGTTCAATATTGCTCCTATAACAAAGAGATAACTTTTCTCTCAAAGGTTGTCAACCTGCTAGGTTGTCAACATCTATTCCTTTAACTATGCCTTTGTGCACACTAGTGAGTATAATGTTTAAAATTAAGGGCATTTCTTAAAAAATATATTGTAATTCGATCATAAATGAAAAAAATGATGACAAGAAGAAAGAAATGGAATAAAAAACAGTGGATAATTAGAAATGGTTATTTTCTTTGTGAAATGTGACAACTTTGCATTAGGGAATCTTGTAACAGTTTAAGATGTTAGAGAACTGCAAAAGACTCAGGCTAGGATAATAGAAAGGAAAGTGATGTTCACATCTGAAAAACTAGTAGATTATATTTTCAATCATGTTGAAGATTTAAAAAGTATGCATGGCATAGTCAAATAAATGAAGACGAGTGGGAAGAAACAAAATAACAGAGATATGAGAAATCAAAGGATAGAAAAGAGTGGCAAAAATAAATGGAATTTGTGAATAAAATCTTGGACAGGATAGAAGAGATTTGCTTTTCATCATTGTTCAATATTCCATTAGTGAAGAAAGAATAACCAGTCAAGTAAAATGTGGTGGCTTTGGGAAGAAGACTCTGAGGTGGTTTTGGGAAGAAGACTTGATTTTGAAGAAACTGAATAGGTCAATAGTAGCTCAAAAACAACAAAAATGGATTTGCAAAGCTCAAGAGAACTATACAATGATCTGTAGTTAGCAAGAAGAAAACTGGATTTCATGACAATCTGTGGGATTAATTGGACAGAAAAGAAAGACAATTGTTTGGTGGTGAAGGTGATTTACTAAAGATGAAGAATTAATGATAGAGTTGAAGAAATGTTAAAAATAGTTACATGAAACATTGGTTAATTAGCTTATAAAATGAGTGATAAAAGCTTTATTTAAAATTGGAATCATTTGATGTGACAAATCTAAAAGAAACTGGGTTTGGAAAAGTAAATTAACATAACATAACATATTATGCTTAATTTGAAATACCTAGTGTTAATAATGAAGATACAGAAGAATGAAAGGTGTATAATAGTACTTGTTAATGCCATCCAGGAACTCAGAATAAGTCTAATTATGTCAGCAATTTTTTTGTGAGATATACATTTATCATTCAAATAACAACATAAGCTTAATAAATGTGTGCAATGCTAAAGACAAATTTGAGGCAAAGATAGCTTCCCAGGCAAAGGATAACCACAAGGCTTTCTTTAGCTATGTAAAAAAACTCAAAGGCAGCAGAGAGCAGTGTACATAACTAATTGTAAATGGAACCACCTACATGGAGCTGGAAGATCGCAAATCTGCTGGCTGACAAATTCAGCTGAAATTTTACTATCTTCTCTCCCACTCCCATTAGGAAATACCATCAAACAACCCCCCCCCCACTATCACTAAGGAGAAGGTCCTAGATGCACTCTGTAAGGTGAAAAACACTGCATCGATGGGCCCTGTTAATATCTCAGGATGCATCTTAAATAGTCTGAAACATGACCTATTAGGACCACTGGATTCGCTGCTCAACCTCCATACAGGTTTTGTGTCACAGGAATGGAGAACTGCAACAGTCATCCCTCTGCACAAGGCTGTGCCATAAATGTATCCCAGGAACTATAGACCCATACGTCTGATTAGTATCTTATGCAAAGCCATGGAAAGAATTAGCAGGGAAATGATTAATAAGACATAGAAAACCTTCAAACACTGGATTCAACCCAGTTTGGTTTTGACAAGGGCATATCATGCCTACTGCACCTGGTGGGCTTCTTTCAGAAGGTCACTAAAGCAATGAATAAAGGCTAAACAATGCATACTGTCCACCCTGACCTGGCTAAGGAATTTTAATAAAATATGCCACTCAGGCATTGTAAACAAACTCAGAGACATAGGCATAAACCCCTATGTTATGCACTGGATATCCGGCTGGCTGTCAGATAGGACCCAGAAAGTTAGGATGGGGAAACCACCTCCACAAAGAGGCTGGTGACTAACAGAATCCCTTGCGACTCTGTGCTGGTTTCACTCCTTCTTGGCATCGACTTCTTGGAAGAGACTCTGACTAATTAAGTTTGCAGCTAATTACAAACTAGGGGCAGTCATATTTATTTATTTGTTTAACAGCAAACACCAGCAGAAGAAAACAGAAAGTCTGATGAAGCAGATGTCAAAGCACTTACCTTTTTAATTTTATGGCTGAATAAATGGCTTTTTATAACTCCTGGCACTGTTTTATTCTGCTGGTATTTGCTGTTACACATTTTTGTCTTTATTTCCAGTAGTTTATTTATGTCAGTGAGTGTATTTCTTTTTTATTCTCTTCATATTTATTTATTTATTGACATTTGATTACTGGGAAGTCCAACTGGGTAGAAGTCTATTTTCAGCGGAGGCCCAGGTAGAAAAACACCAAATTATTAAAAAAAAAACATTTTAATAACAATCATTATACAATGTTCAATAATAAAACAAAAATATTTACAGTTTAAATAATAATAACAAATTAGACATAATATGAAAACATTGGTTAAGAATTGATACAAGGTATATGACAATTATTTATTATTTGAAGAAATGTCAGACAGTTTATAGAAAAGTTAAAGTGAAATTAGTCTAATACAAACAGGAATTGCAATATGAAATGAGGGAAAACAGGCTTATGGTGTATTTAGAGAGAATGTCAGGGAAGAGAAAAATAGATAGCATTAAGGAAGTAAGTGAAGAAGGGAGAGAAAGGAAGTATAAGGAATGAAATGGTATTAGTTCCATTTAGGGATATAATTTACCTGATTTTGTGCAAGAAAATATACAGATTTTAGCTAGGAAGTCTTTCAGAGTGGTTCTGAAAGATGGGATGGAGGGTTTAGACCTGATGGACACAGGTAAGGAGTTCCAGGCTTTACCAGCTTTGTACAAATACAGTCAATACCCAACAGATTTTCTAGGTATGTAGACAGACATGAGTTTTTGGTCACTGGATCGCAATGACTGACTGGGAATATAGTTGTGTATAGGGTTGCCACCTTTCATCTAAACCCGGAGTAAAGCCATACCCCTCGTGTCACCAGTAACCCTTGCCCATCCCACCCCTCTCCTGCCTACACCCCACCCATTTTGTGACGTCACAATGACATCACCCGACAGGGAACGTCATCTTTTTCTGTTCCTGCTGCCTGCTTTCGGCTGATTTATTATGCTTTTCTGTAAAAAAGCATAGTAAATCAGCCGATTTACAAACTCCGACAGTCTGTTTCCTTTTTTAAACATAATACTGGAGTTTGCACAGTGTTTTCTGGACTACCGGAGAATCAGTTTGATTCCCGGATAGTCTGGAAAAAAAATGGAGGGGTGGCAATCCTAGTTGTGTAGAATGTTTTTAGTGCTGAACAGGCAAATGGATGCTGGATAACTTTATAAGTGGTAAGAAGCTGTGTATATGTTAGTTAATGTGGCAGTTCTAACCAATTTAGGCTTTTCAGTGCTATACAGTGGTGGGTTCTGAAAGGGGTATGTGGTGCAAATATAGCAACTTTGCTGTAACATTGTTTAAGTTTAATTTTTGTGAGGCCTGGAGGTTAGTAAGGATGGGAATGTCATAAAGAAGAGTGGGGTGGAGATAAGTAGTGGCAAGTGTAGTTTTAGCTGTGTCAGTATTTGGCTCTGTAGAGCATCTCTAATTTTTGATGAGTTTTTCTTATGCAATTTTGTATATGCAGGTCGAATGTAAGATTATCATCCACTAGTTTGCTATGAGAAGTGACTTCAATGGTTGTATTATCAAGAGAGAGGACTTTAAATTTTGTTTTTTCATGAACAAGAGATTTGGGTAAAAGGGTAGTAACATGTTCCTTTTTGGGTTGAGCATGAGTTGCGAGTTATGAATCCATTTTTTCAGTGGCTGTTAAAGCTTCCTGAGTAATTTTTTGCAGGTACCACATTGTCAAATGTGCAAATGACAGTGGAATCATCTGTGTATTATATCAGGGTAACCTATTGTGTGGAAGAATAGAGTGTTAGTGAAAATGTTAAAGAGGAGGGGACAAAGGATACAGCCTTGTGGTACATCGGTGGTGACTGAGAAGTAAGGAGAGAGCATGGAGTGCCATTTTACTGACTGATAACTATTGGACAGATAGCTTTTGAACAACAGAGGGGTGGGCTGAGAGAGACCTAGTGAGGACATTTGAAGTAGAAGCATGCTGTGACTACCTGTGTCAAAGGCTTTAGAGAAGTCTTGAAATAAGGAAGAGACTAATTTGCCATTATCTCTAGCTTTATTGACAGTATCTACATACGTTAGAAGGGCAGTGCTAGTACTATGAGAAGGACAGAAGTCATGTTGTGTAAGGGACAGGAGTTCTTCCTGCAAGAGATAGTCTAGCAATTGTTATCATATAATCGCCGCCAAGATATTAGCATCCTACAGGACAGACAAATACAGACAAATGTCCGGTGTCAAAGTCATGGCTTAAAACTCAATGCCAAGAAATGCATAATAGTACTCTTTGAGAAGTCAATCACCCTAGGAAATGATCTTCTTGATAACACTCTCCTAAGGGTAGTGCCAGTAGTCAGGGATTTGGGTAAGTATGTAGACAGTAACCTGGCTTTCAACCAACATGTGTCTAAAGTAGTAAGGAAATCAACCCAACCGTCGTACAAAGCAGAATATGCCAAACACTAAGAAACACTGCTGTTCTGCCCAAAGGAAGTGCAACACAGGATATCCAATTAAATAACTTTAATAGCACGAACCACAACGAATAAGTTAAGTGCTTTTCTCTGATTAAAATTCTCCGGACTTCTTCAGAACTAGTCAAAGGAAGTGAACACTATTATTTTTAAAACATGCAGTGTGAAACATCACAGTTACAAATTACATTTTAAAGACACATCCACATGAATCTAACAAGCCCTCTATAAATATACACTTGTAAAAAAAAGTGCTAATCTTGCATTAAATAGAAGGCAGTAATAATAATTTGTGAATTATCAGCTAGTAAGAATGGAAATAACTGCAACAGGGCAGAAAAAGGATCTGAGAGTATTTATCATATTTGGTCTTACCATCAGGAGAACAATGAGGGTGTTTTGGCAACAACAAACAGAATAATGAAGTTTGTGCCAGGAAGGCCCCCGAATCAAAGATGAAATGCTCTTGTTCTTCTGGGCTATGGTCAGGTCACATCTTGAATATCATGCAGTTCTAGAGGCTGTACAAAGAGAGGGCTATGAGGATGTTTGAAGGAACCCAAAAGAAAGTCACTAAAAGGGTGCTTGGAAAGGGACAGAAAAATACAACCATACAGTGTAACATTCAAAGCTCATTTCACTATAGACCAGAAGACGTAGCAGGGTATGTTATGGGTGCAGAAGATCTGGTCAAAAAGAAGTAAAGGAGTCACCCTGAACTTTAAAGACCAAGAGGGTAGTTGGGGACACAGGCAGCAGACTGGAGGGGCAAATTGCTTCCATTATCAGGAAAAGTACTATTTGTTTTCGCTGAGAGGGTTGTAACCATGAAGTTCAATTTTTTTTTCATTCCAGTTTATGTAGACTTGGAATCATTAACCCCTATCACATTTACCAGAAACTATGCAAACAAATAAATCATGGTGTACGCAAAAATGCATCAGTAAAAGCTATGATACTCTTTTACGCCGTAATATCAAAAAGTATCCCTAAGTACCTACAAACCTAAATTAATTTGTTTGTAGTTAGACAGTTTAGACAATACCACAGTTCTAAAAATAACATATTTTTGAGTTTTTGACTTATTATAAAATGGCATTACTCTTACCATTATACACCCCACACAGAACTCTTTAGATCTGCCCACCAAAATCTAATCTCTGTATATAAACCATCCCGCTGGTCAACTACTTCTAACCTTTTTCTTAGCCAAAAAAATGGAATTCTCTCCCCACATCTCTAAGAATCTCTGAAAACTATGAACTCTTCAAAACCCAGCTCCATTTCTACCTCTCCTATAAATGGAAGTGCAATTGCACTCTACCTTCCTAACCTGCTTAATACATGAATACATTCATTACACATAAGGTTTCATTCTTCCTTACTCACCAGGGATTAACTCTATTTTAATGTTACTTTATAAAATTCTCAGACGTTTCTAACCTCTCTACAAATTTAACTCTGTACTACTATTCTCAACCTGTAAACATGTAAATATGTATCATAAATTTTTGTCTAAGTTGCAACTTAACTTTGCTTAGTTTTGCTATTTTATAGCTACATGTTGTTTTACTGATACCTTTACAACTATGTATTGTACTTTGTTTTATGTATCTTGTACTTTGTATTATAGAGCTTTTCTCCCTGGGCCTCCACAGAAAACAGGCTCTTTGAGCCCAGTTGACCTCCCTGGTCATCAAACTGGAAATAAATAAATAAATTAATTAATTTTATTTCTAAAGTCAGTTCATTTGGCAGTTTATATTATTTGCAGTGGTTAATGGAATAATAAACCCCTGGCAAAAAAATGGAATGATATGATAGGTCACAAGTAGTTAGCCAAAGACTTTCTTGCTATAAATCAAACAGACTATCAGATTATACACTAAAATAGATAGGAAGTGTTTTTTTAACTAATAACCTAATTTATTTGGTTATACACAGAAATAAACATCTGACAGACCACTGTTTTTCAGTCTGATATCTGCATTTTAAATTTTTAAATATGGATCAATATGAAAACCTTTATACAAGGCACATTCCACACATTTTTATGCAAAAAGCATCTAACCCTGTTCTCTCTTCTTCGGAGAGATATGGTCATGAAGGAATAGCACTGCTTGAGATTTTGGCTGTATTGATAATCATCCCATGTTCCTAGGAACATTTTTGTCTTTTAATGAAATCAGTGTGCAGTGTTCTCATTTTAACAGTCAAATCATTGCCAGTACAAAATAATGTTGCATCATCAGTATAGACCCAGAGGTTAATTTTATTCATTACCACCAAATATAAAAAAATGGCAACCCATTGCAGAGCTTTGGGAAATGACTACTGAAATAAGATGACTCTGTCTCACATGCCTACAGTTAGGAAAATGATGTGTTTCACAATGCTGGAGACAGAAATGCAAAATATCAATAACTATATGACTGAAAAGAGATCTGTAGAATTAAATCACTACAGGCCCCTAATAGGCAAACTAGTGTGGGTGGGTCAAGGCAAAGAGATTCTAAAGCTCTTTAAGGCTGGATGGACTCTAGCCACATAGGACCTGGTAAGTTAGGAAAAAAAAGAAAATAGTAAGTTTTGTCTAGCTGTTTTCTGTATTTATGTCAGAAGGGAGGGTGGCCTAATGGTAAAGATGTTTGCCTTACAAACACAAGGTGCAGGGTTTGAATCTCACAAGGGATAATTGGCTAGGCCTTAAAATGGCTCGCAAGGGCAGTTAGCTTAGTACTAATCTATGAACCTATGAACTATTCTACAGTATTATTATAAGCATTTTCCTGTGATGTCTGAGCTCTTGACTAGCACTGTGTAGTAAGAAGTACTGCCTTGTGTTTTTATTGTTTATTATTAAATATGTTTAAACCTTTCAACTGTGGCTGTTTTGTGTAGAGATAATTTAAGCTCTAGAGTACATTGCATGTATATAGTGATACTGTACAAAGCCACTCCAATAAACCTTAAAAGTCCTGGTCACACTTACTAACTGGATAATTATATTGCACTGCAATAATTGGGCACCCTTTGGGAAAGGCCTTATTGATAGCTGATAAATAGGGGTTCTGGTGGCAGTGGATTACTACCTTATAGCCCGGACAGAAGGGGCACAGCTAGTGAACCTATGCCAGCCCTCCCCAGGAGTGTCTGTGTGGTTGTATATAAATCATATCTCAAAATGTATGTGCATGTCAGCTACTTGGACAGGGACATGAAGCACTGGTTGGACAGTAGGAGTACTGGGAGGACTTAGCTTGGAAACCTGACTAAGGACTCCACTCTATAGCTGTGCCAGTGGGGAATCTTACTGGGGATCTGCAAAGAAAGGGAGAAACCAGCCCCAGACTGATTGTGATCTCTGTGTGCTCTTAAGGGAAATCTTACTTTACTGTGTGTGTATTTGTTATCCTACCCAATGTGGACGCCACTCACTGGTGTTAGTGGTGAGGATTGAGGCTCCTTGATTACTGGGCCAGTGCATGGACTACTTGTCTGAGATATGAATGAAGCAAGGCAATTTTGAGAGTTAACAATACAAGTTTGAACTATTTACTAACTAGAGAGAGAAAGATAATAGAATGAGGAAAGGCCAAGAATTTATTTGGACCAGCAGTGGTAGAGTTTTTATTAGAATCTAGAACATAAGCTGCCATTAAAAAAAGGAATAATTAGCAGAGCATATAAAACATTGCACGATAACTATAAGAATCAATCAGAAGAGGTTAGAAAGGATTAGGAAGAGAGATTAGATAAGCAATTCACAAACAAACAATGGGAGGATATATGTATGTCTCCCAAATATGCAACAAAATCTACAACATTTAGGATTTTTACTTGGAAATGTTTACACAGATATTTTTTTATACCCCAAATAGACTCCAGAGAATTTTTCCTCAGGTAGACAGCAAATGTTAGAGGTATGACGGGGAAGAAAGAGGTACTTGGGAACATATTTTCTGGGAGTGCGGTGAGTTGGGAGACTTTTTAAAGATTCCTGCAGGGTGCACTATCGGAGATGCTGTGGAAGAAAGAGGTACTTGGGAACATATTTTCTGGAAGTGCGGTGAGTTGGGAGACTTTTTAAGGATTCCCTGAAGGGTGCACTATCGGAGATGCTGGATGGGCAGATTGGTGTGAAGAAGGAGATGATTTTTCTGAGTAAGGCCTTGTTGTGTCTAATTGTGGTGGTAGTGAATATAGTAACAGAGATAAAACAACTGGAACTGAGATCTTTAGAAAAGGGTAGGAGCAAACTACACAGGAACAATGGGAATTGTGGGAACAATGCATACAGAGGAGGAATGAGGTTTAAAAGAAGACAGGACTTAAATGAGCTATTTAATGTTTGACTGAAAAATGATTTGGTAGATTATAGATGATGTATAATGCCTGCAACTGGGAGTATGTCAGTATGATTTGCGATGTAAAATGTTTGCAACAAGGATTTGTTGATGTAGGAATGCGTTGATACAGTTTGATTACTTTTGTATAAAAGTAACCTTGCCTGTGTCACAAGTAATAATTCAATAAAGGTGTATTAAAAAAATTTAACTATTTACTTTCATCAACAGTAATAACTAACACAATAAAGTACTTTGAAAAAAGCTCAGGTTTAATGTTAACTTGAACTAATAAGTGAAAGATCAGATAAAAAGAAAGTAAGAGGAATTAGGAGGTCAGCAGAAAGTGAGGAAGTGAATTACAAAGGTATTCTGTCTGAGAGTTTGACAGGAAAGCTTAAGAGATCATTACAGACCATTACACATAACTGTACAGATAATGGACTGGTTTACCTTCAAAATGTTGTTGGTCAGAACATCTAAACCACATCTGCGAACTCCGAACTGCATCTTCTCAAAATCCTCGAATGCTGATATTCTGAACTGCGAATCTCGCCCCGTTTTTGACCCATGTTAGCACTTGTTTGTAGGTGTGGCACGGTCGGAAATGTCGATGTTCAATGATTTTGCAACTTTTGGAAGATTCGGTGGTACGGGTTTTGCCAAAATGGTTCGGTGGTGTGGACATTCGTGTATGTGCTTTCAACATTTTAAAGGTAAACCTAATGGAACAAATTATGGTAGGACAACACATTTTGGAATAAGTATGAGATATTTAAACTTGCAGAAAGAGTTAAGAAAACTGATCAGATTATGAAGAGAAAGGTAAAACAGTAGATGTAAAGGAAAAAGAGAGACAGGGAGTATGTGTGTGTTTGCATGTGTGTGTGTGTGTGTGTGTGTGTGTGTGTGTGTGTGTGTGTGTGTGTGTGTGTGTGTGTGTGTGTGTGTGTGTGTGAGGTAGAAAAGGATGGTCATGAAAATTTATAGTCTAAGAAAGTAGAATTATTAATGACAAAATATTAGCCAAAATCATTGAATGAAGCATGTGTTTGCTGTAGAAATTAGTAGCAAAAAAAAAAAAAACACACAAAGGAATAAGTAGAAATATTAAGGAAAGAAGGGCTGAGAAGAAAAATGGACAAGACAACTGAGCAAGGCTATAATGGTAGAAAGGAAGGAAACAAGAGGGTGAAGAAGTAGGTAAGGGAGATTAGAGTAGATGAATTGGAAAGTGAATTATGGAAGGATAAATGTGTTCAGTTAGTAATGGAAAAGGAAGACAGGAGTATTAGGAGGAACGCACAGACTAAGATGGATGAATCATGAAAACATTGAAGCACAGATGACCCAGAGATGATTCAGTAAACCTTGGAAGATAAAATACTGAATTAGTCAAATGGAATAGATAATAGGTTGCATGAGAAAAAGTCATATCCAATACTGCCTTGATGTATTGTTTGACCAATGAAATGCTTCTGTGCATGTTAATAAAGGAATGTGTTCAATATTGCTCCTATAACAAAGAGCTAACTTTTCTCTCGAGGGTTGTCAACATCTATTCCTTTAACTATGCCTTTGTGTACACTAGTGAGTATAATGTTTAAAATTAAGGACATTTCTTAAAAAAATATATTGTAATTCGATCCCAAATGAAAAAAATGATGACAAGAAGAAAGAAAACAAAGAAAGAAATGGAATAAAAAACAGTGGATAATTAGAAATGGTTATTTTCTTTGTGAAATGTGACAACTTTGCATTAGGGAATATTGTAACAGTTTGAGATGTTAGACAACTGCAAAAGACAGGCTAGGATAATAGGAAGGAAAGTGATGTTCACATCTGAAAAACTAGTAGATTATATTTTCAATCATGTTGAAGATTTAAAAAGTATGCATGGCATAGTCAAATAAATGAAGACAAGTGGGAAGAAACAAAATAACAGAGATATGAGAAATCAAAGGATAGAAAAGAGTGGCAAAAATAAATGGAATTTGGGAATAAAATCTTGGACATGATAGAAGACATTTGCTTTTCATCATTGTTCAATATTCCATTAGTGAAGAAAGAATAACCAGTCAAGTTAAAGAAAGCAGATAAAATGTGGTGGCTTTGGGAAGAAGACTCTGAGGTGGTTTTGGGAAGAAGACTTGATTTTGAAGAAACTGAATAGGTCAATAGTAGCTCAAAAACAACAAAAATGGATTTGCAAAGCTCAAGAGAACTATACAATGATCTTTAGATAGCAAGAAGAAAACTGGATTTCATGACAATCTGTTGGATTAATTGGACAGAAACGAAAGACAATTGTTTGGTGGTGAAGGTGATTTACTAAAGATGAAGAATTAATGATAGAGTTGAAGAAATGTTAAAAATAGTTACATGAAACATTGGTTAATTAGCTTATAAAATTAGTGTTAAAAGCTTTATTTAAAATTAGAATCATTTGATGTGACAAATCTAAAAGAAACTGGGTTTGGAAAAGTAAATTAACATAACATAGCATATTATGCTTAATTTGAAATACCTAGTGTTAATAATGAAGATACAGAAGAATGAAAGGTGTATAATAGTACTTGTTAATGCCATCCAGGAACTCAGAATAAGTCTAATTATGTCAGCAATTTATTTTTTGTGAGATATAAATTTATCAATCAAATAACAACATAAGCTTAATAAATGTGTGCAATGCTAAAGCCAAATTTGAGGCAAAGATAGCTTCCCAGGCAATGGATAACCACAAGGCTTTCTTTAGTTATCTAAAAAACCTCAAAGGCAGCACAGAGCAGTGTACATAACTAATTGTAAATGGAACCACCTACATGTAGCTGGAAGATATCGCAAATCTCTTGGCTGACAAATTTAGCTGAAATTTTACTATCTTCTCTCCCACTCCCATTAGGAAATACCATCAAACAACCCCCCCCCCACTATCACTAAGGAGAAGGTCCTAGATGCACTCTCTAAGGTGAAAAACACTGCATCGATGGGCCCTGATAATATCTCAGGATGCATCTTAAATAGTCTGAAACATGACCTATTAGGACCACTGGATTCGCTGCTCAATCGCCATACAGGTTTTGTGTCACAGGAATGGAGAACTGCAACAGTCATCCCTCTGCACAAGGCTGTGCCATAAATGGATCCCAGGAACTATAGACCCATACGTCTGACTAGTATCTTATGCAAAGCCATGGAAAGAATTAGCAGGGAAATGATTAATAAGACATAGAAAACCTTCAAACACTGGATTCAACCCAGTTTGGTTTTGACAAGGGCATATCATGCCTACTGCACCTGGTGGGCTTCTTTCAGAAGGTCACTAAAGCAATGGATAAAGGCTAAACAATGCATACTGTCCGCCCTGACCAGGCTAAGGAATTTAATAAAATATGCCACTCAGGCATTGTAAACAAACTCACAGACATAGGTATAAACCCCTATGTTATGCACTGGATATCCAGCTGGCTGTCAGATAGGACCCAGAAAGTTAGGATGGGGAGACCACCTCCACAAAGAGGCTGGTGACTAGCAGATTCCCTTGCGACTCTGTGCTGGTTTCACTCCTTCTTGGCATCGACTTCTTGGAAGGGACTCTGACTAATTAGGTTTGCAGCTAATTATAAACTAGGGCAAGTCATATTTATTTATTTGTGTAACAGCAAACACCAGCAGAATAAAACAGAAAGTCTGATGAAGCAGATGTGAAAGCACTTGCCTTTTTAATTTTATGACTGAATAAACGGCTTTTTATAACTCCTGGCACTGTTTTATTCTGCTGGTATTTGCTGTTACACATTTTTGTCTTTATTTCCAGTAGTTTATTTATGTCAGTGAGTGTATTTCTTTTTTATTCTCTTCATATTTATTTATTTATTGACATTTGATTACTGGGAAGTCCAACTGGGTAGAAGTCTATTTTCAGCAGAGGCCCAGGTAGAAAAACACCAAATTATTAAAAAAAAAACATTTTAATAACAATCATTATACAATGTTCAAAAATAAAACAAAAATATTTACACTTTAAATAATAATAACAAATTAGACATAATATGAAAACATTGGTTAAGAATTGATACAAGGTATATGACAATTATTTATTATTTGAAGAAATGTCAGACAGTTTATAGAAAAGTTAAAGTGAAATTAGTCTAATACAAACAGGAATTGCAATATGAAATGAGGGAAAACAGGCTTAATGGTGTATTTAGAGAGAATGCCAGGGAAGAGAAAAATAGATAGCATTAAGGAAGTAAGTGAAGAAGAGAGAGTAAGGAAGTATAAGGAATGAAATGGTATTAGTTCCATTTAGGGATATAATTTACCTGATTTTGTGCAAGAAAATATACAAATTTTAGCTAGGAAGTCTTTCAGAGTGGTTTTGAAAGATGGAATGGAGGGTTTAGACCTGATGGACACAGGTAAGGAGTTCCAAGCTTTACCAGCTTTGTACAAATACAGTCAATACACAACAGATTTGCTAGGTATGTAGACAGACATGAGTTTTTGGTCACTGGATCGCAATGACTGACTGGGAACATAGTTGTGTATAGGGTTGCCACCTTTCATCTAAACCCGGAGTAAAGCCATACCCCTCGTGTCACCAGTAACCCTTGCCCATCCCACCCCTCTCCTGCCTACACCCCACCCATTTTGTGACGTCACAATGACATCACCCGGCAGGGAACGTCCTCTTTTTCTGTTCCTGCTGCCTGCTTTCGGCTGATTTATTATGCTTTTCTGTAAAAAAGCATAGTAAATCAGCCGATTTACAAACTCTGACAGTCTGTTTCCTTTTTTAAACATAATACGGAGTTTGTACAGTGTTTTTTGGACTACCGGAGAATCAGTTTGATTTCCGGATAGCCTGGAAAAAAAATGTAGGGGTGGCAACCCTAGTTGTGTAGAATGTTTTTAGTGCTGAACAGGCAAATGGATGCTGGATAATTTTATAAGTGGTAAGAAGCTGTGTATATGTTAGTTAATGTGGCAGTTCTAACCAATTTAGGCTTTTCAGTGCTATACAGTGGTGGGTTCTGAAAGGGGTATGTGGTGCAAATATAGCAACTTTGCTGTAACATTGTTCAAGTTTTAATTTTTGTGAGGCCTGGAGGTTAGTAAGGATGGGAATGTCATAAAGAAGAGTGGGGAGGAGATAAGTAGTGGTGTAGTTTTAGCTGTGTCAGTATTTGGCTCTGTAGAGCGTCTCTAATTTTTGATGAGTTTTTCTTATGCAATTTTGTATATGCAGGTCGAATGTAAGATTATCATCCACTAGTTTGCTATGAGAAGTGACTTCAATGGTTGTATTATCAAGAGAGAGGACTTTAAATTTTGTTTTTTCATGAACAAGAGATTTGGGTAAAAGGGTAGTAACATGTTCCTTTTTGGGTTGAGCATGAGTTGCGAGTTATGAATCCATTTTTTCAGTGGCTGTTAAAGCTTCCTGAGTAATTTTTTGCAGGTACCACATTGTCAGATGGGCAAATGACAGTGGAGTCATCTGTGTATTATATCAGGGTAACCTATTGTGTGGAAGAATAGAGTGTTAGTGAAAATGTTAAAGAGGAGGGGACAAAGGATACAGCCTTGTGGTACATCGGTGGTGACTGAGAAGTAAGGAGAGAGCATGGAATGCCATTTTACTGACTGATAACTATTGGACAGATAGCTTTTGAACCACAGAGGGGTTGGCTGAGAGAGACCTAGCGAGGACATTTGAAGTAGAAGCTTGCTGTGACTACCTGTGTCAAAGGCTTTAGAGAAGTCTTGAAATAAGGAGGAGACTAATTTGCCATTATCTCTAGCTTTATTGACAGTATCTACATACGTTAGAAGGGCAGTGCTAGTACTATGAGAAGGACAGAAGTCATGTTGTGTAAGGGACAGGAGTTCTTCCTGCAAGAGATAGTCTAGCAATTGTATCATATAATCACCGCCAAGATATTAGCATCCTACAGGACAGACAAATACAGACAAATGACCGGTGTCAAAGTCATGGCTTAAAACTCAATGTCAAGAAATGCATAATAGTACTCTTTGAGAAGTCAACCACCCTAGGAAATGATCTTCTTGATAACACTCTCCTAAGGGTAGTACCAGTAGTCAGGGATTTGGGTAAGTATGTAGACAGTAACCTGGCTTTCAACCAACATGTGTCTAAAGTAGTAAGGAAATCAACCCAACCAACTGACGTACAAAGCAGAATATGCCAAACACTAAGAAACACTGCTGTTCTGCCCAAAGGAAGTGCAACACAGGATATCCAATTAAATAACTTTAATAGCACGAACCACAACGAATAAGTTAAGCACTTTTCTCTGATTACAATTCTCTGGACTTCTTCAGAACTAGTCAAAGGAATTGAACACTGTTATTTTTAAAACATGCATTGTGAAACATCACAGTTACAAATTACATTTTAAAGACAGATCCACATGAATCTAACAAGTCCTCTATAAATATACACTTGTAAGAAAAAGTGCTAATATTGCATTAAATAGAAGGCAGTAATAATAATTTGTGAATTATCAGCTAGTAAGAATGGAAATAACTGCAACAGGGCAGAAAAAGGATCTGAGAGCATTTATCATATTTGGTCTTACCATCAGAACAATGAGGGGGTTTTGGCAACAACAAACAGAATGATAAAGTCTGTGCCAGGAAGGCTCCTGAATCAAAGATGAAATGCTCTTGTTCTTCTGGGCTCTGGTTAGGTCACATCTTGAATATCATGCAGTTCTAGAGGCTGTACAAAGATAGGGCTATAAGGATGTTTGAAGGAACCCAAAAGAAAGTCACTAGAAGGGTGCTTGGAAAGGGACAGAAAAATACAACCATACAGTGCAACATTTAAAGCTCATTTCACTATAGACCAGAAGACATAGCAGGGTATGTTATGGGTGCAGAAGATCTGGTCAAAGAGTTGTAAAGGAGTCACCCTGAACTTTAAAGACCAAGAGGGTAGTTGGGGACAAAGGCAGAAGACTGGAGGGGCAAATTGCTTCCATTATCAGGAAAAGTTCTATTTGTTTTTGCTGAGAGGGTTGAAACCATGAAGTTCAATTTTTTTTTTTATTCCAGTTTATGTAGACTTGGAATCATTAGCCCCTATCATATTTACCAGAAACTATACAAACAAATAAATCATGATGTACGCAAAAATGCATCAGTAAAAGCTATGATACTCTTTTTCGCCGTAATATCAAAAAGTATCCCTAAGTACCCACAAACCTAAATTAATTTGTTTGTAGTTAGACAGTTTGGACAATACCACAGTTCTAAAAATAACATATTTTTGAGTTTTTTACTTATTATAAAATGGCATTTCTCTTACCATTATACACCCCACACAGAACTCTTTAAGATCTGCCCACCAAAATCTAATCTCTGTATATAAACCAAATCGTCCCACTGGTCAGCTACTTCTAACCTTTTTCTTAGCCAAAAAATGGAATCCTCTCCCTACATCTCCAAGAATCTCTGAAAACTATGAACTCTTCAAAACCCTGCTCCATTTCTACCTCTCCTATAAATGGAAGTGCAATTGCACTCTACCTACCTAACCTGCTTAATACAACGATACATTCATTACACATAAGGTTTCATTCTTCCTTACTCACCAGGGATTAACTCTATTTTAATGTTACTTTATAACATTCTCGGACGTTTCTAACATCTGTACAAATTTAACTCTGTACTACTATTCTCAACCTGTAAACATGTAAATATGTATTATATATTTTTGTCTAAGTTGCAACTTAACTTTGCTTAGTTTTGCTATTTTATAGCTACGTGTTATTTTACTGATACCTTTGCAACTATGTATTGTACTTTATTTTATGTATCTTGTACTTTGTATTATGGAGCTTTTCTCCCCGGGCCTCCACTGAAAACGGGCTTTTTGAGCCCAGTGGACCTCCCCGGTCATCAAATTGGAAATTAATTAATTAATTAATTTTATTTCTAAAGTTAGTTCATTTGGCAGTTTATATTATTTGCAGTGGTTAATGGAATAATAAACCCCTGGCAAAAAAATGGAATGATGTGATAGGTCACAAGTAGTTAACCAAAGACTTTCTTGCCACAAATCAAATAGACTATCAGATTATACACTAAAATAGACAGGAAGTGTTTTTTTAACTAATAACCTAATTTATTTGGTTATACACAGAAATAAACATCTGACAGACCACTGTTTTTCAGTCTGATATCTGCATTTTAAATTTTTAAATATGGATCAATATGAAAACCTTTATACAAGTCACATTTCACACATTTTTATACAAAAAGCATCTAACCCTGTTCTCTCTTCTTCAGAGAGATATGGTCATGAAGGAATAGCACTGCTTGATATTTTGGCTGTATTGATAATCATCCCATGTTCCTAGGAACATTTTTGCCTTTTAATGAAATCAGTGTGCAGTGTTTTCATTTTAACAGTCAAATCATTGCCAGTACAAAATAATGTTGCATCATCAGTATAGACACATAATTCTAGAGGTTGATTGTATTCATTACCACCAATATAAAAAAAAATAAAGAAAAAATGGCAACCCATTGCAGAGCTTTGCGAAATGACTACTGAAATAAGATTACTCTGTCTCACATGCCTACAGTTGGGAAAATGATGCGTTTCACAATGCTGGAGACTCAAAAGAGATCTGTGGAATCGAATCACTACAGGCCCCTTATAGGCAAACTAGTGCAGGTGGGTCAAGCCAAAGAGAATCTAAAGCTCCTTAAGGCAGGATGGACTCTATCCGCATAGGACCTGGTAAGTTAGAGTTAAGATTTTAAATACTGACCAAGGCAGAGCAGGTTCCTCAACAGATAAGTGATATAATTGCAATGCAATGTTCCACTTAACATCTTGGCAGAATTCTGTGTCCAGTACAACTGAGCAAGATCAGGATCCAAAAGTCCTATGTAAAAATCACTGACGTACTCAGGTTCAATTTATATAAATATAGGTGCTACTGCTTCCAAGTCAAGTTATGGTAATGGGTGCTTAATTCTAAAAATATTCCTGAGACAGAAACATAAACTTTTTATAACTGTTGACACATTGTCCTTTG
The DNA here is from genome assembly GCF_019279795.1 of Protopterus annectens. Classification (NCBI taxonomy): domain Eukaryota; kingdom Metazoa; phylum Chordata; order Ceratodontiformes; family Protopteridae; genus Protopterus; species Protopterus annectens. The sequence goes on from NC_056734.1 coordinate 716,989,945, forward strand.
ATCTTAGAGGCTTATCTCTGAATACTTCAAGACAACAAAAAGGAAATGTGAATTCTAATCTACTGTCTTCACAGAAAATCAGTTGGGACAAAGAGAAAATTTGTGAAGGCTTAACGGTAACATGCACTAGCATCTGCTTTGGCTTCTTCAGATTTAGAATGAGCTGACTCAGATTTAACCAACTCATAATGGAACCTTGGCATACTCTAGGAGCATATAAATGAAATTGCGACATCTGTCCTTAATAGGACTTCTGTAAGTGGAATCAGGTACTTTGTGAACAATAACATAGCCAAATTAAACCATGCATCACCCATGCCTCAGCAAGTGACTCAGGAACAAATTCATTCAGATCACTACTCATTAACACTGTCCATCCAGGTGACACGCAAACCACTCAAGGACAGTGTCCAAAGATCCAGTGTTTATACAGGGATATCATGGACCACAATGTCAGATGCTTATAAGACATTAAGAAGGTCCTAGATGGAATATAAATGATGACTACTCACAAATAGAAGGTTCTCCCTAATCTTTAAAAGGGCTGTCTCATTACTATTTCTTCACTGAAATCGGAAAAAGACAAGGATCCACGAGAACATGAAATGTTAAAAGTGAGTAAAATTTTCTGTAATATCTTGTCAATAATTTTACCTACAACAAATAAACCATAGTGTTAAGACAGGTAACTGGAAACTCTTTCAATTAAGAGGGGCACATTCCCTCTTTACAGAGGAACACAGAGAATATGTAAAACCACTGGACTGAGGATGTCACTGCAAAACGTAACAAAGTCTTGTAAGACCAGAATCTAGTGAATGGAATTGAGATGACATCAGATGTGTGGTTTCCTCATAACAGGCAAAACAAAACTTGCTCCTTGACTTGATCACTATTCAGTTTAGAAGAAGCACTGAAAGGAAGACCCATGCTAACTTTTAATTGTCTTATCTGCAAAATAATTGTGTAGCTTTCTCCTATCACAAAGAAGAAAAAAGTTTGGGTAATCAAGTAGGCTAGGCTGCAAAACCTGTCAACAATTTCAAAAGAGCTTAGTGATTTAACCATACTAATGTAGAGTGCTAAAGGAGAAGGAATAACTGAGTGCAATTTCACGATGAAATACACTCACGAGTCTTATAGAACAGGTAAGACAGTCTGCACCACTAAAGTGTATTCCAACTTTACATATTCATCAATAAGTTAAAATAATACTCAAAAGTACTAAAAAGTCACAGAGAAAGATTGATGGAGATTAATTTATTTTTGAGAACATCAAAGCCACCAGTAGTACTTTCATTTGCAAATGGGAAAATCTTACTCAAAATCAAAGTTCCATGGACCTAAGTAGGTAGCTGAACCTTCCAGATGATAAGTTAAAGCATCTACCTCCGATGTACTAAAATTAAAGGAAAAAGGAGATAAATTTTAAAGAAGAAACTACAAGACGCTAAAGTACTTTTGGCTCAAAGCTACAAGACATCATTCGTTAAAGTAGATGAATGCATCTGTTCTTGCCCAGACAGAACAATGTAACAAGAGATCGCTTATCTTACATCTTAAACAAATAACAAAACATTATACATTTTGATACACACTGATGTCTATATAACATGACAACAAGTAAAGAACTGGTTTGAAGAAATGCAAATAATTTAAGATTGTGACAGACTTTTTTCAGCTGAAACTATACAGACAAAATTTAATATACTTTCTTCCTAGCCGGAAGCTAGTAAATGGAACAGCAAATACAAAACAACAGAGATGTTCAGACAGCTAGTGTCTTATCTTTAAAAAAAATCAAAATGACCTAGGTAAACGTTTTCGGGAAGGTTTGCAACTTGGAACCCCTTCATTTCACTGAATCACATTTTATTTGAATCACAAATCAATGAAAATTTTGTTGAAAACTTGTTTTTTAAAAACTCACTTCAGTGAATCACATTTTACACAGAAAAAGAAGTTATGTACTTACCATAACGTTCCATGTGTATTGTCCATCTCGTTCTTTGTTCTCAATGATGGGTCAGATTCAATCCCTCGGATCCATCTCAGCCTTTACATAAGCTTGAGGCCCTCAGCCAAACTTGTGCACATTTGTCCCAACCTATAATGCAACTGCTGTATAACCTCAAATCTTGTTTGCCCTCTTAGCAGTGACTAGAAGTATACATTACCAAGAATATGTAACATAAACACATTACCCAAGACATACCCCCAGAGGCTGTAGAGTCCTATAAAAAATCCAGTTAGAGCTACTTTGTCTACCAGGAGGGGGAATGATGGGTGGGCTGTGAGAATAAAGGACGAGATGGACAACACACATGGAACGTTATGGTTAGTACATAACTTCTTTATGTGATGTTGTCAATCTCGTCTTTATTCTTACTGATGGGACAGTGTCTCTAGCTACGCAATTCTTGGGTGGCTCATGGTAGAATATTCCTCAGAACCATAGAATCAAAGGATGCTCTACTCCTACAGGACAAATCCAACTTGTAATGAATGAAAAAAGTATGTGGTTTAGCCCCTGTAGCTGCAGCACAGATGCTGTCTAAGGGTAATCTGGGTTGGAAAGTCGCTGAAGTGGCTATTGACCTGGTAGAATAAGCTTTGATAAGATTTGGAATAGTCTTGTGATTAGAATTGTATATAAAAGATATACAGTGTGATAGCCAATTGGGTAGTGTTACCTTAGAAACTGGTTGGCCTTTTGTAATGTCTGAATATGAGATAAAGAGCTGATCTGACTTTCTGAATTGTGATGTCCTATGCAAATAGAAATGTAATTGTCTATTGTTAGAAAAATGTGTATTTGAATATATGAGAAATGCTAGTTTAAAAACAAAGTAGTATATAATGCATTTTATTCTATTAATCATATAACAGAAAGGATTAATTCATGTGTAAATGTAAGTAGTTTTGAAACTGCAGTGTGGCTTGAAGCAAACTGACCTCCGACCCTGGCAGATGCTAGCCTAGCAAGTTTAATGTTTATGCTTTTCACAAGTGATTATCTGCTGGGTCAGGAAATTAAATATGTGAAATAATGAAATCTTCTGCTCTTTCCTGCTGGGATGATTTGGCCTTGTATATGTGTTACTAAGATAGCATGCAGCTGGTGGGAAAGTGTTACAGTGAACAAAGATGTGTATTAGAAGACTGAATCCACTATTGTATTCGAACTGATGTGAAACCTTGAAGAAGTAACTTTACAGAAAGACATTATGTCTGACCAGGTGGATAGCAAGGCCGTATTGTTACCAGAGGAAAACTTTTTTAAAATATACAGCATCAGCAACTTTTATGAATAGAGGACTGTAAGCTAAAGTGATGTAGATGCCCTGTGACATACCACGTCAGTAAGGTGGGCACAGCTTGAATGCAAAGACTATAGAATTGTGTGCTTCCTGTTTCATGTTAGACAAAATTCTGTACTTGTACGTTTTTTGCCTCCTGGTGTACACTAGTAAACGTTTTAACCTGAACCTCCTGTGTATTGAATTCTTAATTTTATTTAACAGTTTGGTCCTTCTTAGCCGGAAATCCCTCGGACAGCTGCAGATCAGAGTCTACCGGTGGTCGAATACTGCGCAGGAGAAGTTACCAAAACGGTTCTTCTTGGGTGAAAAGACCTCCGACTGAATTGTCGTTTAAAGAGGCTGGCCACTTTCTGATCTGTGGCAAGGCGGATCCTGGACAACTCAATACCGGAGGCTCGGGTAGGAAGATTTTGCCTTTTTTCTGTTTTAGATCAGGGACTAGGTTACAGTATATTGTTGTCAAGATTTGTTATGCAGATCAGGGACAAAAGGAAGTACTGTATATTTGGTCATAGATCAGGGTAACAGAATAAGGTAGGCAGTTATTCTAGATAAACTGTGAGAAGGAACTGAACTTCTGATATCACGTGATAAGAAGGGTTACGTAACATTTTCTTTTACCATGGGAAATCAGTGCACTAAAACATCGCGAGATCCACCCCTAACAGAAGACGCAAAATACATGCAATTACAACGTTCCGATAACGTTAGGTATTATACGAAATGGGTTAAGAAATATGAATTTGATGGTAAACTAGATAAAATTTCACTAGTTAAACTCCTTAAGCAACTTAAATCCGATGCGGGAGATCAGGCAAAAAAGCAACGCCAATTAGGCATTCCTCAGGCACACAGGTGGATTGAGGAAGCAAATCGTAGAGAACAGAAGATTAAAAATTCAAAAACATTATTTTTAGACAAAGAAGATAATAACTTAGTAATAGCAACAGCTTCTCCTCCTCCCTTGCCCCCTCCTTTACCCTTTTCAGGATATGAAGTGAGTGGACAGGCTGGTCTGCCTCCGCCTTATCCTGAAGTCTCAGCAAGACCACAACCGTTTGTTAGAGATCCTATTGAAACTAGGTCCCGGACACGTAAAATACATAGGGAAGCAGAATCATATCAAATAGAGAGAAACCTACAGGATGAGAGTGAGGAAGAAATATGCCCACTTATAGAGGTTCCAAATCCTCAGGCAGGACAGGAAGGGCAGGACCCAACACTCTTAGTATATAGACCATAGACACCGGAGGATATCCGGAAAGCTACTGAGGGAATTCCCCATCCGAAAGTTAATTTTACGAAATTTTTAGAAGATTTACAAGGCATGAGGTTGAGTTACCACTTGAATGGGGAAGAAGTGGAAAAAGTAGTGAGACAAGTTATAGGTCCAGATTGGCACATGATTTGTGGCACCTGGAATCCTCGTAATGCAGAGCTCAAACCATTCCCACATAGTGACGCAGAATTAGACAACAGAGTGAAAGGTCTTACAGACAGAATCTCTGAGAAATGGAAACCTAGAGCAGACTGGACTTGCATTAATCAATGCATACAACAGGAAAATGAGACAATAGATGGGTACTATTCTAGATTATTGGAATGTTTTAATAATCATAGCGGTATGTCGGTTCCTGAGAACCAAACGAATGATTCCCCGTATGAACAACAATTGAAAAATGCATTTTTGAAAGGTTGCATTGCACCTATTAGTAGCTTCATTACGAAGCATATGATAGACCATCGAACAGGTAGGCTACAAGCCTTACTTGAATACGCTAGACATGCTGAAAGACATTTCAATAGCAAAAAGAAAAAGAAGGCACAAGTCTTCACTGCTGAAGACGGAGCTGAAGTATTTGTGTTACAATCAGGTAAAAAGGGCAAGAAGAATGCCCAGGGAAACAAACAGTCTGACAAACGATCAGAAGATTTTGAAGAGAGGAAAAAGAGAGGTGAATACTTCAAGTGCGGGGAAAAAGGGACATCTAGCAAGGGATTGTAAGCAGAACAAAAAGGTAATTTCAGAAGATAAGGGAAATGAGGACTGACTATATGATAGTGAAGATACATCATGCGAAAGTCAGAAATCATCAGGAAAAGTTAATAAACAGAAAACAAATGTAAATGTGATAGAAGGAATAGAGGAAGTGCAAGTAGATATGGAGGATGAAGAAAGTAAAATTTTGGACTTAGCATTATTGAGCTTAGAGCTCTACTTAGCAGATACGAAACTGGAAGTTACACTTCTGGTGGAGGGAAGGGAAGTCAAATTCCTGTGTGACTCAGGAGCGTCACGGACCCTGATACACCCCTCCAAGTTACCAGAACATTCTGAATCACCTGATTATATACTGGTAAAAGCTGCAAACGGACAACTATACAGGGAACCACTTTCCCATGTTATAGCAATAACCGACCCTGTTTCAGGTATGACCCAGAGAAGTAAAATTGTTGTTTCTGCAAAGTGTCCAGTGAACCTATTGGGGAGGGACCTTATGCAGATATTTGGCATAGCAGTAGTTCCAACTGTACAAGGTATGGAGGCACAGAGACAAATGGATACCTTTGTAGTGCGATCAGAGGGTGAAACTTTTTACTGGTACAGCCAGGACCTAGTCACGACTGGTCCAGGGGCAGTAACCGAGGAACTGATGAACGTAGCCATCAGTAAAGCCCCCTCCCTTGACACTGATCGACAGCATTTGTTACACTGTACTCTATACTACTGTACTACACCAGGACCTGATAGAGAGTATGAGCAAGAATTGTTCAGAAATCGTGCAACTAGATTAGTATTGCGAACTTTGTACTGGGATACTGAGGGGAACAGTGTAGTTAGCTGTTCATTACCTCAAGAATTCCTTGCACTGTACAGATCAAATCGATTGCCACATGTCAGCTTGACAAAGAATAAAAATGTAAAATGGGCAGACTTAGGAGAAAAGGTGACAAGATGGGAGAAACAGACTGATTTAGAACTGTCAGAACAAGGGATACAGAAACAAAAACTGAATTGTTTGACACAGGCACATCCAGCTGTTCACTTGCAATCTAGCGAGGACAGCTGATTAGCATTTCTATTAGAAGAAGAAGAAAAGGCCTTATGTGAAATTCCAATGACTCTTTGGTCAACAGGCAAGTCAGATGTAGGACTTATTCGAACAGCAGGACCAGTTACAATTACCCCAAAGTCAGCATTTAGACCACAGAAAAGACAATACCCTTTGAAAAAGGATACAGAAATAAGAATCAAGCCTATAATAGCAGCATTACTCAAAGAAGGAGTACTGGTAGAATCTCCTGATTCACCATGTAATACACCCCTATTTCCTGTTAAGAAAGCAAATGGGGTATGCGGGTGGTTCAAGATTCACAAGCTGTGAATACTGCAGTAATACCTAGAGCACCTACGGTGCCAGACCCACATACTTTGTTAAACGATTTAAAACCGCAACAGAAGTATTTCTCTGTGGTAGATATCAGCAATGCTTTCTTCTCGATACCTATACATCCTGATAGTCAATATTGGTTTGCATTTACATTTCAGGGGAAAAGGTATACATATACTCGACTACCACAGGGATATTGTGAGAGCCCAACAATATTTGCACAAGAAATGGCTAGCAACCTGGCAGGGTTTACCCCACCGGGAGGTAGTCAGATTCTACTTTATGTGGATGACATCTTGCTAGCAGCCCCCACCCAGCAACAATGCAGGGAGGATACTGTAGAGTTATTGAAATTTTTAGCAACACAAGGACACAAAGTAAACAAAAATAAGTTACAACTTTGGAAAAAGCAAGTTAGATACCTAGGATATGTGATATCCAATGAAGGTAGAATATTAGACGAAGAAAGAAAAACAGCAATTTTGCAAGCACCCAAACCAGTAACCAAGAAGGAAATTATGTCTTTCTTGGGTACAACTAATTTCTGTCGGAGCTGGATACCAAATTATGCTTTGGAATCTGCTCCACTGACTGATGTGATATATAAGACACCAATGGCAGCATAAGATATTTTACAATGGACACCTGAAGCAGAAACGGCTTTCTGCAGGTTGAAGCAGTTGATAGCTTCTTCATTAGTTTTAGGACTCCCAAATTATCACAAACGGTTCTTTCAGACCGTAGATTGCAAGCAAGGATATATGACGTCAGTGCTGACGCAACAACATGGGGACAAGCAATGCCCCATAGCCTATTATTCATCGCAGTTAGACCCAGTGGCGCGATCTTTGCCTCACTGTGTACAGGCAGTAGTTGCAGCTGCAATGGCAGTACAGGCTTCAGCCTCAGTGGTGTTATTCCACCCTCTCACATTGAGAGTGCCTCATGCAGTCGCAATAATTTTACTGCAAGAAAAAGTAGCATACCTCTCTCCTGCTAGACATCTTTCATGTATGACTATACTGCTGAGCCAACCTCATATGACAATTGAATGATGTACGACATTAAATCCATCAACATTACTTCCAACTCCTGCGGATGGCACACCACACAGCTGCCTGCAGGAAATTGAACAGTTAGCCTTGCCTAGAAAAGATCTCACAGATATGCCCTTGGATAATGCCGAGGTGACATATTACGTGGACGGCTCATGCAGAAGGGGCCCTACAGGAAAGAATCTAGTAGGGTATGCAGTAGTTACAGACACTGAAATTCTAGAAGCCCAATCCTTACCACATAACTTATCTGCACAAGCAGCAGAATTGATAGCTTTGACGCGGGCATGTACTTTAGCAAAAGACAAGTGTGTAAACATATATACTAATAGTCAGTATGCTTTTTCTACAGTACATGTATTTGCACAGCAATGGAAAAATAGAGGAATGATAACATCTAGTGGAAAACCTATTAATCATGCGCAATTTATTTTGGAATTATTAGAATCTATTCAGTTACCTACCAAAGTAGCTATTTGTAAATGTGTAGCTCATACAAAACAACAGGATAAGATTTCGAAAGGCAATGCACGAGCTGATGCAGCTGCAAAGCAAGCAGCCTCAGACTCGGAAACTTTACTTTTGAATGAGGAATTACAACCCTCTGAGATTTTAGATTTAGACATGTTAAAAACAATGCAGATGCTTACTACAAAAGCAGAAAAGCAAAAATGGGAAAAACGAGGTGCAATTCTTGAAAATGGACTGTACATTTCCAAAGAGAGAAAACCAATATTGCCGTCTAATTTATTTAGATATGCAGCTTTGTTGAGCCATGGGCAGTGCCATGTCTCAACAGGGGGGATGGTACAGTTAGTAAACCGAATATTCCAAACATATGGATTCACAAACTATACAAAAAAATTTTGTGCAGCTTGTCATATTGTAACAAGCACCATGCACAAGGGGCATTTAAAACCAAGCAAGGAAGTTTTCCTATACCACCATATCCGTTCCATACTATTTGTATGGATTTCATAGAATTGAGTAAGTGTGAAGGGAAGAAATACTGTTTAGTTATTGTAGATATGTTTTCTAAATGGGTAGAAGCTTTTCAAACCAAAAATCTGGATGCAGCAACAGTGGCGAAAGCCCTGATAAAAGAAGTAATCTCTAGATTTGGCATTCCAGAAAGGATTTATAGTGACAACGGCACACATATTGTGAACCAGACAATCCAGCAACTTGGGAGATTTTTTGGTATCTCCTTAAAGAACCATTGCGTCTACCACCCACAGTCAGCAGGACTGGTGGAAAGGTACAATGGTACCCTTAAGAATAAACTTAGGAAGTTAGTAGAGGAAACCCAAAAGAATTGGATACACTGTCTGGCTTTAGCACTGCTGAGTATGAGAACAGTTCCAAATGTGAAGGGTTTGACTCCCTTTGAAATGATTTTTGGGAGAACATATTATGTGCCTCAGTGGAAAGCTCTCATGCCCACAGAACAAGAGGCTGACAGTTCATTAGCTAGTTATATGAGGAAACTGTTAACAAATAAATCTGTTTTGCAGTTTAACTCTTTTTCAGATAAGGAACAGACCAGATCGGTAGAAGCAGTTTTGGCCCCCGGGACGTGGGTTTGGCTGAAAGTGACGAAAAGGAAGAATTGGGTGAGTCCAAAGTGGGAAGGACCGTACCAGGTACTGTTGGCAATGCCTACTGCAGTCAGAGTGGCCGAGAGGACATCCTGGGTTCATTTGACACACTGCAAACCAGTAAAGAACTTTCAGCTTGATAAAAACTTTGTGACTGATACACAACAGGACCAAGATGGCCAAAAACAAAGCAAATAGAAATTTAGATCAACCCAAGAGATGTTGCATAATCATTTTGTTGAGTATACATTTATTGACTGTAATTGTGACAATTTTCCTCTTGTTGTGGTTTATCCTGCACATAACCACACAAGTGAAAGTGGGAAGGCGTGATGAAACGTCTATAGACTGGCATCCAAATTTTAACACATACCTAGCCATGAAGCGTGTATATGCAGAGACTATGAACATTTCAAATTGTTGGGTTTGCACAGCTATACCAACAGCATATGGAGGACTGATAATGTCCGCTGTCCCTTTGGGGATAAATGAGACTTGGGAGAATTTACTCTTTGATACAGGAACTGTGAGATCACAGGACAAAATAGCTTTATTTTTACCTGTCACACAAAAAGGAATTGTATGTTTTTACAAAAATGATACTCTCCAGGTGGGCTGGAGCAATTGTGAATTAATTAATAGTAATTAAGAGCAATTAAGAATAGTAATGACAATATTCTTTGCAATACTAATTATGACTCATATTTGAACTCACTGAAAACAACCATGAATGACATTCGCAAGAATCCTGTTTTGTTTAAACAATTGTCAGTTATAGATCAGAAAATGTTTCATGCAGGGTTAATGCGTATTAGTACTAAAGTAGAAAACTGTTATTTTATTTGTGGGAAAAAGGCATATAAATGGTTACCTGAGAATTGGTCCGGCAGTTGTTTTTTGGGTTATCTGGTTCCGGCAATAAGACATACTGCAGAATTGCCTTTGGGTAAGATACGAAATGTGAGAGAAGCAGCCCGAAAACCTGAAGGTCCAGTTGAAAAACCTGTAAATCCAGTTGGAAGGATCGAAGCTGGCTGGAAAGACCATAATACCATGAAAGACAAAAGTAAATTGACTCATATGGACTTGAGTGACAGTGTTATATCTTGGGCAGGAATATTCCCAGCATATGGAGCAGTCAAATCGATCTGGGAGCTGAGGAAGTTGTCGAAACTTCTTGAAGTAATGAGTAATGCAACTTTTTCTGCCCTAGAACTGGTGACTGATGAACTGAATGCAATGAGAACTGTTGTGCTACAAAATCGAATGGCTCTTGACTGCACCCTAGCGGCGAGAGGTGGTACATGCGCGCTTATCAAAGAAGAATGCTGTGCGTACATACCAGACAATAGGCATGAAATTAACAACCACCTAGAGGTAATTCAGCAAGTATCAGCCATGACTGAACCAGGCCCAAACCCACTGATGGACTTTTTCCAGAATCTATTTTGGGGGTGGGGTTCCATCCTAATGAATATTCTGATTGACATTTGTGTGGGTATACTCCTAATAGGAGCATGTGTTTGCTGTGGAATTCCCTGCATGAAAAGACTAATCAAAGATTTTATTGATGTATCTGTTACTGAAACCTTGTATCAAGATATTGAGATTGAAAAATTGATCTCAGATGACATTTTTTCTGAAATATAGATTGAATGACTCACCTAGCTGAAAATCCTTAGTGGAAGAGGTTGGGAGATGAAATGACACTATGCATACTTCAAAATAGAATAAAAAGTATTAATAGGAGGGAAAATGTTAGAAAAATGTGTATTTGAATATATGAGAAATGCTAGTTTAAAAACAAAGTAGTATATAATGCATTTTATTCTATTAATCATATAACAGAAAGGATTAATTCATGTGTAAATGTAAGTAGTTTTGAAACTGCAGTGTGGCTTGAAACAAACTGACCTCCGACCCTGGCAGATGCTAGCCTATCAAGTTTAATGTTTATGCTTTTCACAAGTGATTATCTGCTGGGTCAGGAAATTAAATATGTGAAATAATGAAATCTTCTGCTCTTTCCTGCTGGGATGATTTGGCCTTGTATATGTGTTATAACAGATAGCATGCAGCTGGTGGGAAAGTGTTACAGTGAACAAAGATGTGTATTAGAAGATTTAATCCACTATTGTATTCAAACTGATGTGAAACCTTGAAGAAGTAACTTTACAGAAAGACATTATGTCTGACCAGGTGGATAGCAAGGCCGTATTGTTACCAGAGGAAAACTTTTTTAAAATATACAGCATCAGCAACTTTTATGAATACAGGACTGTAAGCTAAAGTGATGTAGATGCCCTGTGACATACCACATCAGTAAGGTGGGCACAGCTTGAATGCAAAGACTATATAGAATTGTGTGCTTCCTGTTTCATGTTAGACAAAATTCTGTACTTGTACGTTTTTTGCCTCCTGGTGTACACTAGTAAACTTTTTAACCTGAACCTCCTGTGTATTGAATTCTTAATTTTATTTAACATCTATGGATGTATAAAAGGTGGAGAGTGTACTCTCCTTGTTTGAAAGTCTGGGAAGAACACTGGTAATTCAATAGACTGGTTGAGGTTAGTTTCCTAAACCATCTTGGGTAAAAAGGAAGGGTTCGTTCTCAGAGAAACTCTCTTTATACATTATGTACGGATTATTAGAGGATAGGGCCTGTAATTAAGAAACTCTTCTTGCTGAGGTTATAGCCACTAAAAGAAGCATCTTCCATGATAAGTATTTCAGTTCACACGTAGCAGAAGGTTTGAAAGGTGGGAGATCAGCCTTGACAATACAAAATTCAAATCCCAAGGTGGAATATGGTGTCTGTATGGAAGGCAAATTAAAGAAGTACCTTTGAGGAATGCCTTACAAAGTCTGTTTGAAATTATTGGGGTACCATTGTCTTCTATGTGAAAATTAGAGATGGCTGCTAATTGAACCCTAATAAAAGCTGCAGCAACTCCCTCATTAAATAACTTGGCAAAAAATTCCAGAATAGACTGCAAAGGTTCTGTGAAAGGATCTATGTGATTAACATCAGACCAGGCCACAAATCTTTGCAATTTACTCTTGTACAGTTTCTGAGTAGAGTTCTTGTGGGAAGAAAGCAAAATGTGTTTTACTAAGGAAGAAAGCAGAGGAAACCTGGCTATCAAGGGAAGTGGAGAAGCCAAGCTGTCAGTTTGAGAATGTGTAGGTTGGGATGAAGTTCTCCTGATGGATGTGTCAGTAGATCTGGAATTGGGTCCAGGATCCATGGACCCTTGTGTACATGAGGGTGGCTAAAAGGGAACTATATCTGTTGAGGCCTACAGAGGACAATTAGGATTACTGTGGTCTCCAGCAAGCTTACTTTCTGAAGGAATTTGGGAATCAGAGGTATTGGTGGGAAAGCATAAAGAAGTCCCAGGGGGCCAATCGTGAACAAGTGCATCCCTTGGTGACTCCCCCGTTGGGGTGATCAGGGCAAAGTAGTTGCTGCATTTGGCATTGATGGGTGATGCAAAGAGATCACAGCAAGGCTGGCCCCATTCTCAGAAGCTCTCTTCTGCCGCTGTCTGACTGAGGAACCACTTGTGTGGCCAAAGAATGGCTCTGCTCAGTTTATCTGCAATCATGCTGGAGTTCCCCAGGATGTGCATTGCTATGAGAAAGCAGCTGGAGGCCTCTGCCCATTGCCAGATCCTTAGGGCTTCTCAACATAAGGGGTAAGATCTGGTTACCCCCTGTTTTTTTATATACCAGACCACATATATGGTGTCTGACTGAATTGCTATTGTACCTAGAGGAAGAGAGTTCTGGAATGCTTGCAATGCTAGGAGCATTGCTCTCATCTCTAGAACATTTATGTACAAATGGACCTCATGTTCATGCCAAGTGCCTTGGACTGTATTCCCCAGATAATGCCCCCCCACCCTATCTCAGATGCGTCCATGGTCATTGTAGCTTGGAGTTGGGAGGGGAGAAAGGGACTGCCTTGAAGGACTAGGGGAGAGTTGAGCCATCGCTGCAGGTCTCTTTTGCAAGAGTTGGTTAGAATGATCTTGTGTGAGATTGGAAGGTCCCTGAAAGGACCATTGTGTCAAAAGTAGCTACTGGAGGATTCTCATATGTTGTCGTGCTAGTGGTATTAATACAACTGAAGCAGCCATTTTGCCTAGAACCTGTAGGACTAGTTTGGCTGGAGCCTTTTTCTTGTTGATCAGCATCTTTACATAACACCAAAGATCATGTACTCTTTTCTTGGGGAAGCTTTGCTGAAATGATTATTGTGTTTATCTGAGCTCCTATGAAAACCAAGGATTTACGTGGCTCTAGAGCAGATTTTTCATAATTTATGGTGATTCCAAGGGATGAACAAAGTTGAAGGGCATAGTCTGTGGCTTTCTGAAGAAGATGTCTGGTTGGGGCAGAGATGAGCCAGTCATTCAGATATGGAAGCACATAGAATCCTTTGCATCTCAAGTGAGCTGCTACTACTGTCATACATTTGGTGAACACTCTGGGGGCTGTAGTGAGACCGAAGGGCAGAGCTCGAAATTGGAAGTGACTGGCTCCTAGCCAGAAGTGAAAAAACCTTCTGGATCACCTGCTCATTAGAATGTGGTAGTACACATCTTGAATGTCTATAGAGCACATCCAACTCTCTTTTTCCAAAAGTGGAAGTATCAACTGCAGTGTTATCATTCATAACTTGCTCTTTTTTACAGACCTGTTTAGAATGTTGAGATCCAAGATGGGTCTCCAGTCCCTTATTTTCTTTGTAACTAAAAAGAATCTTGAGTAAGTTCTGGATCCTCTCTGGTTTGCGGGGACTTGCTGGATGACTGTTTTGTTTAGCAATGTTTGAATTTCTAAGGTTGCCTGTTCCTTTTGACTTGGTGAAACGTATGGAACTGATGTGCTTATAGGAGCAGGACAGGCGAAGGTAATGACATATCCACTGGATATTATGCTCTGCACCCATCTGTCATTTGTGATGGTTTGCCAGGTTTCTTGGTGCAGACACAAATGACCCTGATTGCCTCCAGAGGTGAGCAATTGGGCTCTCCTTTGGGACCATTGATAGGGCCCACAAAAGAAAGATTCTCTGGAGCCCTGATTATGTCGACCTCCTCTGCCGTGAGGTCAGTGTCCAACATTATTGTTCCCCCCTCTGCCCCTGGGGGAACTCTCACCTTGTGAGTCATGGAAAGACCGGTGTGATTTTCTGAACCACATTTCCCCACTACCCCTTTGACCCACTGGAAAAGGTCTGGTGGGCGCAAACAAATGTACTCCAATGGCAGACAAGGTCTTGCCTTCTTGTTCACACCTGGTGAGCATTTCTTTCACTTTTGGCCCAAAAAGAGAGGAGTCATTGAAAGTGATGCTGACAAAGGTAGACTTGAAGGGCTACACAAAGTCACAAAGGAGCATCCAGGCCTGTCTCTGAAGAGCAATACCTGAACCTCCATAGTGCCTTTTTTAGGCAAGGCTCAAAAGACAAACACACCGCCGTAAATAGCACAAGTAACAAATGACTGAGGGTAATGCTACTCAATGCCAGAATTCTAAATCTCAAAATGCACGCACTTGAGGCACTCCTCGGTGTGGAGAAAATCGATATATGTGCAGTAACAAAAACCTGGTTTAAGGCTTCAGAGAGCACCCCAGCACTACCAGGCTACAACTCATATCATACATTTCAACCACAAAACCCAGACCGAAATACAAAAGGCAGGAGCGTATCCATATTCATCAAGGATACCCTCACCTCCAGGGTAGTAGCACAGCACGATGCCTCAGAGATCATCCACGTGGAACTAACAACAGGCAGAACTGCAATTCAAATTGTAGCTTGCTACAGATCACCCACCATGTCCCAGGACCTCCATTCCACATTTCTGGAAACACTGGGAAATATAAAGGTTCTACCAAACACCCTGATGTTGGGTGATTTCAATTACCCAAACATTAACTGGGAGAACTACTCAAGTACTATCTCCCTTGCCCAACATTTCCTAGAATTTATAAACTCAAACACCCTTGATCAACTGATCAACACCCCCACCAGAGGTGACAACATATTGGACCTGGTCATCACCATCATGAGCAACCAGTGTTCCACACCGGAAGTCAATCCCTCGCTGGTTAGATCTGGCCATAAATTAATCACTCTAGATATCCACATTCCGCCCTCACCTCTGGTCAAAGAAACTACCGTGAAAAACTTTTCAAAAGCAAACTTCATGTTACTTAAGACCGAGGTGGAAAGTTTCATATCCCCCATGCTAAAGGATAACGCTGTCCAAGCTCCAAAATCCTTTACTAATGCACTCTTCGGGCACCTACAAGAATGCATGGATCATGCTATCCCAAGCAAAATCAAGACTCACTCCTCCAAGAAAAGGAAACCAGTCTTCTGGACCCCTGCCATAAACAAGCTATACAATAGAAGGAGGAAACTAGTACAGAAAAGAGTAAAATCCCAAGAAGGGAAGACATCCCTGATCAGTATCAGCAAGAAATGACGATCCCTCATAAAATCATTCAAGGCTAGCTTCGAAAGAAAAATTGCCAAAGACTCCAAAGAAAACTACAAGGCATTCTTTAGCTATGTCAAGAATCTAAGTGGCAATTCTCAGATCTGCTCGGAGTTAGTGCAGAATGGCACAAAATACACTGAACTGACCCATATTGCCAACATCCTGGCAGACAGGTTCAATGCAAACTTCAGCCCCCTCTCACCCCAAAAGGGCCCATAACCATAACAGAAGAATGTAGTGCCCCTGAAATCACAGACACTCAGGTTAAAACAGCCCTCCCCAAAGCCAAAAACACAGCATCAATGGGACCGGATTGTGTCCCAGGCTGCGTCCTACACAAGCTCAAAGATGAACTAACCCCTCACCTAAACACACTGTTCAAACTCAGCCTCTCCACAGGCTAAGTGCCTATACAGAGGTGTACAGCAATGGTTATTCTGCTCCACAAAGGTGTAGCCACAACAGACCTCAGGAACTATCACCCTATAAAGCTGACTAGCTTGGTCTGCAAGGCTATGAAGCGCATCATCATGGATCTCATTAACAGAGACATTGGGAACCTCCAAACACTGGATCCTACCCAGTTTGGCTTTGTTAAGGGCAGATCATGCCTCCTAAGCCTGATGGACTTCTTTGAGACCAAGGCTATAAATGAGGGAAAGGTGGTCCACACAGCCTACCTAGACCTCCCAAAAGCCTTCAACACCATTCCCCATTCTGGTATTATAGACAAGCTCACCAGCCTGAACATAAATCCCTACATCACGAGATGGGTTGCCAACTGGCTCACAGACAGAACCCACATGGTAAGAGCTGTGGGAGCTAGGTCTGACTGTAAACCGGTTACAAGTGGCATTCCCCAGGACTCAGTCCTAGGACCCCTCCTGTTTGGCATATACTTCTCAGAGGTACAGGCAAGCACAGGAGGACTATGGCTGACCAAGTTCGCAGACAACTGCAAACTAGGGGCTATAACTGACTCTCCGACTGACACAGACATCCTCCAAAATGGTCTCACTGAGACAGATGCCTGGTGTCAAAACCATGGCCTCAAGCTAAATGCCAAGAAGTGCATAGTCATCCCCTTTGGAAAAAACAAAGTACCCACAAACTACCACATAGGTGGTATCCCCCTAAATATGGAAGATGTAATAAGGGCTGTGGGGACCCAAGTAGATAGTAATCTCTCCTTTGATAATCACATTGCCAAAGTGGTTAGAATATCCTTTTATGTGGCCCACCTAATCACAAAAGAGTTTGCATCCAGATCAAAAGAGGTCATTGTGCCCCTCTATACATCACTCATCAGACCCATCATAGAGTACAATGCCCCATTTGGGATGTACCTTACAAGACACCTGCAATAGCTGGAAAGACCACAGAAGTACCTCACCAAGAGGATCACTGGCCTCAAACAGATGCCCTATGCAACTCGACTGAAGAAACTCCATCTGTACTCGGTTGCATACTGCCTACTCAGAGGTGATCTCTGCATGACATGCAAGGCCATGTCCAACCCAGAATTGATGGACATGCTCCACCTAAAGAAAACCATATCCCCTTGAGCCACATGCTCTAGGGATCTAAACCTCACCACAACAATAAATAGGACGCGCTGGAGGGATAGATTCCTGTCTCAGAGACTTCACATGCTCTGGAACAAGATTCCTATCTACATTAGGCAGAGCTCTTCACTAACACTCTTCAAGAGAAACCCTGAAGAGTGGATGGGAAGCAGAAAGTTTACCCCAGGCATCACTTCAGTGGCTCTGCTGGACAGAGGCACAGGGAACTAATCTAAGGGGGTGGTAAAAGTCAACATATTCCGGCTAGGCTTATAAATGCCTTTGGGCAGATAGCCTAGTACCGACCTATGAACCTATGAACCCGCAGCTCTATCATTCCATCTGCTGCATAAGGTATGAGTCTCATGGAAGAGTTTACTACAGAACTGAGGGTGGTGAGCTGAGCATTAACCTTATCTGCTATTGCATTAACTACAGCTCCTTGGAGGGACACTGTGAGTTCCTTTAACAGGTCCCTCTGTAGCCTACTGAAATGGGTAAGGTAGTTCAGAGACCAAAGAGCAAACATCACTGACAAAAACACCCACTACCCATATCTATCCATAGTCCTAGAGTCTTTATTAGGAGGATGGATAGAGGATCTGATCTTGGATAGCTCCTTTTTAGTGGCCGCTGCCAGGACCATCAGCTGCAACTCATTTAGTCAGAAACCCTTTATCCTTAAGTGCAGTAATGAACTTATTTGGCCTTCTAGGAGTAGGCTCTATAGAATCTGGGGTCTCCCAGGCCTTCCTAGAGATTAAGTCCATAAGCTTGTCGGAAGGAGGAGTCACCCAAGAGGAAGAAGGGCAAGACTCAAAGGCCTTCAAGTAAACTGACTCCTCAGCTGAAGAGGGGGGGTTGGACTGCCAGTCAGCTCTCTGTTTTAATAATTCCAGGATGTCTCCAAAGGAGACATCATCAGGAGGTGACCCTTCTGCCTCATCAAAGTCAGTGTCTGATGTGACAGACTCCTCCGTGGAGTCAAGGTGCTTCCTCTTGCAGGTCCTCTTCCGAGGGACCTCCTCAGTGGGATGATAGGGAGAGGTTTTATTAGAGGGTGGGTCTCCCAGTGGACAGCCAGAGGCCTGGGGTCTCTGCGATGCTGTGGAAGGGTTACTTGACAGGACAAAGACATGTGGCCCGTACAGGGAGGCAGATCCAATGAAGGATGTGCCTTAGACTTAACAGGAGTCAAAACCCTCCTCATAACCTCAAAGGCAGACTGTCTCCACTCTGAGGACTCCCCCAGATCTGATAAAGAAGTTGTCAGAGCTGAAGGCACCCCCAGAACTGGCTAAAGAAGCACCAAAGCTGAGGTAGGAGCTGAACTGCCCTGCGCAGAAGCCTCGAGAGGCAGAGTTGGATCCAGAGAGATGCGAGCTGGCTCCGAGGATCTGACCGGAGAGTGTAGGCTCCTAGAGGTATCCTGCTCCAAATGGAGGGAAATGCTCAGGGCGAATGTCTGCTCTGAGGAAACTGATGGTCCTGCAGCCGACACAGACACAATCTGAAGCACAGAGTCTTCCGGCTCCAAAACCGAAGGATGTATCAGAGGAAGAACAGTTACTAGGGAGATGGACTGCATCTGAGCTGATTCCTTTGGGCTCAGATCCAACAGAAATTTGGCCAGGGCTGAAGTCTTCAGCAACCTCTCACAACCCTATCCACATCTTCATCAGATAAGCTCCTGGCAGACTGAGTAGAAAAAGATGGGGAATCTAGATTTAGTCAGTAATGGTGATGAGGGCCGTGAAGTCACTGGTTCAAATGAAGGGGATAGGCTCCAATGTGGAGTTTGTGTTGGCGCAGAAGATGTTGGGGCCAAAGGTTCTGTTGGTTTTGATGTAGACTTGGATCCATAAATGACCATCTGCTCCAAAGATTTTGGTGGAGCAGAGAGTCAAGGAGTTTTGGGTCTTGGCTCTGAGGAATCTTTTGGAGTCGAAGATGCCCTCTTTGAAGTTTTGTCTGAAGATTTTGAGGACTCTGAAAGAATAGCCTCTGAAAAAGGTTTTTTTAATAAACCCTTTAAAATCAACCTATTTTTACACTCCATAACTACTCTCTGATTGAACCCATGACATATGGCGCAATTTTCTTGGAGATGAATAGGCCCCGAGCAATAAACACAGAGAATGTGAGACTCGTTAAGGGGCATCTTCTTCCTGCATTTTTCACATTTCTTGAAACCTAACAGTTTTCCCTCCTGTTTTTGAGACATACTAATAACCTAAAGCACACACATACAAACACACTGAGGGATAAATGGAAGAAAGGTCAGTGTTTTTTTTTTTTTTTTTTTTAATAGTACACAGAACAAAATTTTCCTCTAACTTAAAAGGACGATTAGAGGAGGAAAAGAAAGAGGAAGAAAATCATCCTCTAACTAAAATGGATGAATAGAGAGGGAAGGAATGGCAGAGAAAATTTGTCCTTTAACTAAAATGAACAACGGAGATAACCCTCCAACTTAAACAGGCCTCTATGTTAAACGGGGTATGGAAGACTTGCACTATGAAAGAATAATAATAATGTTTAAGCTAATTAAGCAATTAGCAAGCAATTAGCTATACTTATCCCAGAGTTTAGCTAAACAGGAACCTCTTTGCTGCACGGCAAATGAGATCTGAGGTTATACTACAGCTGTATTATGGGTAGGGAAAAATGTACACAAACTTGGCTGAAGACATTGGGCTTATGTAAAGACCGAGATGGATCCGAGGGATCGGATTCGGGCCATCAGTGAGAATAAAGACAAGACTGACAACAACACATTTATTGTTGTGTAACAGGCAACAAAAATTATGCAGAAATGCATGTAGATATTTAGTTGACTGACTGTCAAGAGGTGATCAAGGTTACCTACAGAGATTCATAGCCGGTGCAGTTTTTATTCAGTGTGTGTTTGCGTGTGTGTGTGTGTGTGTGCGTGTGTGTGTGGTTTACTGTTCTCCAAGGTTGTGCATTATAGAGTTAATATATCTGATTAAGGGAGTGGAGGCTTCCCCATCCATATAGGTGGAGAAAGGGGGACAGCCACATCTGCAGGAAAAAAAACTTTTTTACAGTATATTGGATTTATATATTGTCTACAAACTGTGATATGACAAATGTAACTTTTTTTCAATAATCCGTGATTCAATAAAAAAGTGATGCCATAAAAACACTTATAATCTTCCAACTTTCTAGTTATTATACCAAAACTTCAGTGTTGTTATTTTAACAGATCTGGGAAATGCCATTAATGCTGGAAAATATACAGGCAACCAAGCTAAGGTGATCTGTAACAGTGCATTCTCCTCCCTGGCTTATTTATAGACACTTGATATGAAACTCCTTTCTGTTTATAAGATGAATACCTGGATTTTTGACACAATTACCTGATAGTAATATGAAGCAGCTTTGTAAAGGTGTTTGTGTGAAGTTGTGGGGGAACATACAAAAACATATCAGTATCTGTCACTGACCATAACCAGCAAAAGGCAGAGAAATGTATTTGCGTCTGCCAGATAAATTAAGCAGAGACATGGCCAACCAGTTTTTAAATAATTCAGGGGTTTGGTTGCAGATTTTCAGTTACTTGCCCCGGTGGAAACTGGTTTGGGGAAGACTGATATGGAATTATCAAGCTACCAAAGTGTCCAGCTGTACATCCTAGGTTTACAAAAGTTCAGTAATTCTTTAGTTCTTATAACAAACTTCTAAAGCTATTAGCATAAGGCAACAGAGAAATATAAATCTACTACATAAGCTCAAACACCAGTTGCTGGAGTCTCATTAAATTGCTGCTATCTGCCTGACCCAAGACATACATGTGATCCAAGCAAATTGTACAGCTACATCTAAACAATGTATTTGCATGAGCCAATAGCTCTTGGCACCACCCGACCTATGGAATCGAACCACACACCCCCAAACTCTCTATATATGACCTCTAGTGTCATACTAATTTGGAAAAAGTATATATATATAAATTGTTTTCATACTGTGACCAATTAGCACACAGACAGTTGAAAGATTACTTTAAAGCAGAACCAGGAAATACTTTCTGTCTCACTCAGCCAGTATGATTGAAGGGGCTGTACTTAATCCTGCCCTTGCTGGCTATTCTTCTCCCTCTGGCTTCCCTTTCATTTTAGGAAACTGGTCAGTATCTCCTATAGTTTGTACTTTGCCTCCCTTTCATGAAATCACCCTATACTGTTGAAACCATTCTATACTCTCTTTAATATCTTTGGCATAAATGCCTGGTCAACACTTTTGTGATTATCTTTACTTGTATGCTAATCAGAAATTAGCTTGGAATTTTCACTGTTCCCAGAGCCTTGACACGCCTCTATCCCTTTTGAATTACCCCATTATCACTGAAATTATTATCTCTACTTTATTTTATTTTATTTATTTATTTATTTTATTTTACATTTGTTGACCGGGCTAGTCTAGCTGGATATATGTCTATTTTCAGTAGAGGCCCGGGGAGATAAGCTCCAAAGTTAAAATGAATTTACATTAAAGAAATACATGAAAATAATCAGAGTAAAAGAAAACATTATAACTGGTGACATAGTTATAAAGTGTAAAAATGCAGTAAGTAAAACATAAATGGTAAAAATATTGTTACAAGTGACATTCTTGGAGAATACTAGCATAATGTACAGTAATTGAGGATAAAGGAAAGTAAGAAGAAAATAGCAGTTATGTGAGTACATCGAGTGGTATAACGTGGAAAGAATATCTATAAAAAACACATCTTAATATATACAGATAGTAAGAAGGAGAAATAGATCAGTGGATGTAAATATGAAGTAGATTTAGGGTTCTAAAGGTCTAGAATGTAGTCAGGTGTCAGTAGCTAGAGTTAGTCAGGATTAGTACAGGGGCACAGCCATTGTGATTTGAGGTAAAGTTTAAGTTTCTTTTTAAAGAGAGATTTAGAGGGAATAGTAGAAAGTTCAGAGGGAAGCAGGTTCCAGTGTTTTCCAACAGTGTTAGAAAAAAGGGAATCTCCGGCCTTGTTGTTTGCTTTGTCAATATTTACAAGAAGTTTGTGTGCAGATCTTAGGGACTTTAGGTTATGGTAGGGGTAAATAAGAGTAGATAGTATAGGTGTTTTGTCAGGTTGATATAGAATTTGATGGGCTATGGCTAGTTGATTAATTTTTAGTTGCTGCTGAAATTCAAGCCAGCCTAGTTGCTTTAGATTAGTAAAGTGGTGGGTTCTGTAAGGGATACCTGTAGCAAATCTGGCTATGTTGTGGTAGGAGTGTTCTAATTTCAAAAGATTCTTTTTTGATAAGTTAGTAAATATGGGTGAGGCATAGAGGAGGGGAGAGATAAGGTGGGAGTGGACAATAGTTATTCTAGAATCTGGAGTGAGGAAAGGTTTGATTCTGTAAAGAGAGCCTATTTTTTATTAATAGTTTTCAAAGTGTTGCTTATATGGGTATCAAAGTTAAGGTTGTTGTCAATGGTAATGCCTAGTAGTTTGGTAGTAGGATCTTGTGATATAGGTGTGCTACTTTTAGATGTTACTGTAAAGTCTATATGGGGAGATTTACTGGAAGATGTGAAGAGAAGGAGTTTATTTTTTTTTGGGTTAAGTAGGAGACAGCCCATTTTCTACAGAATTAAATATGTGTTGTGTAAGGGAGTGAAGATCTGATACAGATGTGGCTGAGCAAATTAGTGTAGAATCATCTGCATGTAGCTTGGGGAACTATTTGGTGGAGGTCATTGATAAATAAAGAAAATAGGAGGAATGTTAACAGGTAGCTGGGAAGATAGACTGGAGTTCCAGAGTGCAGCTTGATGTCTGTTATTTAAGTAGGATTTGAACCAGTTAATAGGTTGGATTTCAAGTGACAAAGATTGAAGAATGTGTATGAGTATTTGGTGGTTGACCATGTCAAAAGCCTTGGACAGGTCTAAGAAAAGTGCAGAGGAAAGGGTGTTATGATTTTTGTTGATTGTGTCTGTAAAGGAGAGGAGGGCAGTGGTGGTACTGTGGGAAGGTCTAAAACCATGTTGGGTATTAGAGAGTAAGTTATTTTGGAGAAGATGTTCAAGCAGTTGCTTGTGTATACATCTTTCCATAATCTTAGTTAGAGATTTCAGTAGAATTTCCACCCTTATGAAGAGGAATAATATGGGAGACTTTCCAAAGTTTAGGGACATATCCCTCAGTGATGGTTCTGTTGATCAGTATGGAAATTGGGTAGGCTATGGATTTGGCTGCTAATTGCAAGTATTCTGCAGGTAGTAGGTCAGCAGAGGGAGTACATGGTTTGAGTTTTTTGATAAGGGAGAGAATGTAAGTTGTTGGGACAGGTTGGAAAAGAAATGGGAGATATAGTTGTATTTTTCCTAGAGAGTTGAGGAATTAAAGTCATTAGCAATTTGGTTCGGATTCTTTATGTCAGAGCCTTGTGGGTTGGGTATGATAGGTTTACTTGGCTGTAGATTTATATTTGCCCAGAAATTTGTGGGTAATTTTGGCGAGTTTGCTGAGATTTCAGGTAATAGTTTTTTTATCTGTCATTATTGCTTTTTTGGTCTCATTTCTCAGTTGTTTGTAGTGTTGGTAATCCATTGTGTTTTTTGTTAAGCGAGATTTGTTCCAGATTTTATTTCTGAGATGGGTTTTTTGCTTATCATTACTTATCATTTATAAAACTCACTGGGGGTACCAAATGGACATCTTGCCTTCCAGTTTCATTTTCTTTACGTCTTCCCACATCACTGCTGCACCCATGTCCTAACTTTGTTTTTCCTTCTTTCGAGAATGAATAAAATCAACCTGCCTCTCATCCCAGTGCCAGCATTTGGATCAGTCTCATGTAGAGTGAGCCTCATAAAAACCCCAAATACCTCCCCAATTCCTTTTTGTGATCTTATTTCTCTACCACAGAACTGCGGTGGTGGTGCTGCGATAGTGTTGTCACCTCACAGTAAGACATTGTCCTGTTTGATTCTCAGCTAAAGCGTCTTCTGTGTGGAGACATGCGTGAATGGGCATATCTTTGTTGAAGGTTGTGCGTCAGGGCTGGCAACTCGGCACGTAAAAATCTACTGCCAATCATTACTGGACCGGAGTTCCGCTGTGGCGACCTCTAACCGGGAAAAGCCGAAAGACACAACAACATTTATCTACCACCATTTCCCTGCATAGTAGTCACTGTATATTCTTTCTTCAAAAGTGCAAGTCATACATTTCCTCATCCTCTCCACTTGCAGCCACAGCCCCAACAGCTATTTTCAGCTTCTAGTCCTCACATCACAAGGGCCTCCAATTCACACTTAAGTTTACACTGGGAATGGACTACTCTCTTTACTTTAAACATTCCTCCAAAATTATGTGTCCAATTTGTAACAGATCCTTTTTTCTGCCAACTGTTGGCCCCACTTTTCTTTTGTTGACATTTACAGCAATTAGTCCCATCATTATCCCTCCAATCATATATTACCTTTTCCTTCCATATCCATGTTCAGTAGTACTTTCCTTCACTTGAAATTTACCCCTCCCCCTTCCTACCCACCTCTGGCTTGTCAGCACACCTAACCTTGTCTGGCTCCCTATTAGAGACAAATAATGTCAGTCCTGCCACTTTCAAAATTAAAGTGCAATTCATCTCCAATAACAACAATGTTTAAAACTTGCTATTATACTTTGTAAGAGTTTTTGCTGTGCTTTATATTCCTGGTACTTATACATACTAATTCTAAGCTCTCTGTACCTTGGAGTAGGGATCTTCTCTGAGATTACTGTAATCCTGCAATTAGTTTATATTCATTTACATTTTTACTGTTCTGGAGGGGTGCAGTTGTGGTAGTCTGGCTTTCACCAGGAAACCACCTTAGCTCTAGTAATACTATGGAATGGTTGGAAATGCACCTATTCTAGCTTTCTACACTCACCATGAATCTGTCTGTCTGTCCAAATGTCTTGTACTTAATGATTAAAATGTTGTTAGACTGCCGGTCTGAGCTAAGCAATTTCCTTTATATACAAATGCCCTCATTTCCCAATGTCTGTCTCTAGCAATCAAGCCAAACACCCTATTCCCCTTCCTTCCTCAAAGCTAGTTGCTTTTGAGCATGGCATTCCCTTTGCCTAACTAGTATATATGTGGTCTAATGTTACATTAAAGTCTTCTCCAAACATTTCAGAATCTAGGAGACTGCCCACTTCCTTCCATTTCTGAAAAAAGCAGAAAACAATCTTTATCATCTTGATTGTGGTACAGATGTTATTTATCTTCCATATCTTCGCCTTCAGTCTACCTGGTCAAACAATCTACTTCCCATCCTTTTACTGGAGTACACATTCTGTGACTACCCTATTACCTTCTGAAACACATTAGCTGCCTCTCACTCTATGTGATCTGCTACTATCAGTATGAAATCTCTATTTATTAGCTTTTTGTTCATAACTTGGTTTACTGTAACAGCACAAACTGTCTTCATTCCCAACTAATTTTTGTAAACAGTGTTTTCCTTTTTATTGAGTGCAAACCGTTGACAGTGTTCCAAGATACTATAAAAGCACATTTCCTGAAACCACCACCCATTTTTTCTCCCCATGGCAAACTAAGTCTCTTACTCTGAAACCTATATCTTGGACAACCTATTTCCCTTGTCCCTGAGAGCCTACTATAGTTAAGCTGTCTTCTTCTTTGCCCGTTATATTTCTGCACTCCTAGAACCCATACTATCCCCTTCTAAAAAATCTCCATAGACAGAAACCCAAATTCTCTGGTATGCCTCATTTTAAATGAGCTTCGTTATCTTAAAGAGTACTCTCTCTTGTTATATGACAAGTCTTATTTATATAAAGGTGCTTTCCTACCTTTCTTCACCCAAAAGACCCTTAAGGCCAGTGTCTTCAAGAAAGCTCTCCATACTTTATGTTCCTCTCTTCTATAACCTAGAAACTGTCCGTCATTCAAAAACATAAAAGCTGCATAGCACAAAAAATGCAGTGCTTTATAAATAACTTTTTTGCAGCTGCCTAACTTACTTGGTATGGTGTGGTATAACTATTTTGGCACAGCTGTAAACAAATAATTAAATAAACCACTGACAATGTAGTGTGGCACACAGGTGCAGTGGCTAGCATTGCTGCCTCACAAAAGCTTAGTTTCTTAGTTCAGTTCTCTGTTGGGCAACATTCTATACAGAGTTGGTATGACCCTACTGCGGCCATGTGAGTTTTTTTCTGGGTGCACTGGTTTGCTCATATATACAGCAAACACATGCTGTAAGTAAACTGCAGCTTGTCATAATGAATGATTGAATTAATGAATGAATGAATGAATGAAATGACAATATCACATAGCCATCATCCAGCAGTGTTCATGCTTATGGAGAGAATTATTAGGAAAGATATGGTTGGCATATAAATGTGGCATATGTAGGCGATAAGGCACAAGGGAGTGTGCATGGAACAGATAATACTGTACACTCAGGGATGCTGTGAGTGTCTAACAATATCTAGGCATATTCTATTATCTATACCATGCATGCCCACAAGTGTCTTACTACACTTATTAAATGGGTTTCTGCATTTTTGTAGTTTGAATTTTACATTTAGTAGTTTATGTATGATAATTGCATGTTCTATACTGCATTTAACATTTTAATGTAAAATAGTTCCTTCACAAATTTTAACTAACTGATTGCTGTGTAGGATTGTAACTTTTTAACTATTATGAATTATTATGAATCCTGAACATGACAAAGATATAAACAAGAACTCCAAACTTTATATCCCACACTAGAACTATATATAACAAAGGGAGCTGGATGGTATGTACTGTTCCTGCATAAGTTAAGAAGTTGAACATCTACTGTTATGGGTAAGTGCAACTTACACAACTGTACTATGTTAATCATTCTCACTTCAGCAGTGGCCTATGGGTAGAATACCATAGCTTATCCAACCTCGGAGGAGGAAGGAGCCCTCTGGAGAATGGTCCTAACAAACTTGCTCTGGACCTAGAAAAGGAATCCAGTTTGTAGTGCATTGCAAACATATGAATAGAGGACCAAGTTACTGCCTCATTCCAGTATGCCATCATAGAAGTCTCTAGTGGAATGTGCTTAACACCGCACGGAATAGTTTTACCATGGAGACAGTAATGAAAACAAATAACAGATGACAATCCCTGGACATAATCTGTTTAGACAGAGGATGTCCTTTCTTAGTCCCAGAATAGGAAATAAATAGCTAGTTAGCTTTCCTGAAGGATGTAGTTCTGTCAAGATAGTACACGAGTTGTCTATGTATATCCAGTGTATGAAGAATATTTTCTCCCTTGTTTTTAGGATCTGGATAGAAAACAGGGAAATTGATCATTTCATTTAACATGAACTCTGAAATAACCATGGACATGAATGAGGGGCTTGTATAGATTGTGACCTTATCCCTTGAATACTAGATAGGGTTATCCTACCATGAGGGTCTGCACCTCAGATACTCTCCTTGCAAATGTCAGAGCAGTGGGAAGAGCAGTTTTCATTGTGATAAACCTCAAATCAGCCAGGTAGGCAGGTTCAAAAGGTGATACAGTGAATTTCTTCAACTCAAAACTAAGATCCCAAGGAGGAGGAGCCTGTTTATGAGCAGGTCTCATGGTTAAAACCCCTTTCAAAAACTGTTTCACTATATACAGACAGGAAAGAGGGGTATCCATGGGCAAACATGTTAAAAAGTCTGCAAAAGGAACCTTTATATAGGAATATGGTAGGCCACAAATAGTAACTTACACAAATATTTGAGCACCAGTGATACAAAATCCTTGATGGGCTCCTGGTTACTGTCGGGGGAGCAACTGGAAAATGTCTTTCACCTGCCAAAATAGGATTTTCTAGAAGTAGGTTTTCTTGCTTCCTTCAGTACATGCTGCACATCTTCATGAAAAAGATGCTTAAAAACGTATTGAAATTGAATCATCTAGGTAGATAGTTGAAGTTGTTTGAGGTTAGAGTGTATCAAACTCCCTCTGACGTGAAAAGTTCAGGAAAATTTTCAGATAAAAATCCACTATTTCTTGAGATAGAAAAGTCTTTGCATCACTGCTTCTATCAGGCAGACTAAAAAAAATCCTGTATGAAGGAGTGAGATTTTTTTTCACATTATATGGCTTAGGAGAGAAGAAACCTTTGTTAAAGATTCCTGAAATCAGTTAAAAGACTCTGCCCAGATAGAAAAGTCATCTAAATAAAGAAAATGTACATACCATGCAATCTGTAATAAGTCTCACAAAATCTTAAAATCTCTTGAAACTTTGTTATTGCAATGTAATGGTAAGCATCTTTGAGGTCTTAGATTAGCATAGCACTCTGAGATGGAACAAGAGCTAACACTGTTTCAATGGTCAATATCTTGAATTTTGGAACTTTTGCAAAAAGACTGAGAAAAGTACAATTGCCCCCTTTGGAATGTACCTGACCAGGCATATGTAACAGCTGAAACACCCAGAGAGGTGCCTCACATAAAGAGTACAGGGAGTAAACAACATGTCCTACACAAACTGCCCCTAAGCCCTATCCCTTTATTTGGTCTCCTGCAATCTGCTGAGAGGTGATCTAAGCCTAGCTTACAAAGCATCATCTGATCCCAGTCTGATGGACCTGTTGCATATCCACAAAACAAATAGCATTGTAATTATCCAATCTAGGGACCTAAACCTCACCTGCAACATAAATAGGACATGCTGGAGGGACATGTATGTGTCCCAGAGACTATCTCTTCTCTGGAACAGGCTTTCCATCCATGTGAAGCAGAGTTCTTCCCTGCCCAAATTCAAGTACAACTTGAACCAGTGAATAGGGAATTGGAAATTTATCCCTGGTCTGGCATCTATGCCTCTGTTAAACAGAGGCAGCCTGTAAATGCTTGACCATCCATGCCCAAGCCTGCATATACTTCTTAAAATAACCCTAAGGTATCAAAACTTGCCAGATACATTTAGGAAACATGATTTGGCTTAAAAAGGCCCCATGGAGTGTTTAGCCTAGTAGTAATCTATGAATGTATGAACCTACGAAAAGACAGGTCCAATACTGTTCCCCAAGAAAGTTCCTTCTTTTCCTTCTTTGGAACCAGAAGCATTCTGGAGTAAAAACCTTTGGCTATTTGTTCTGCAGGAACATGATCTCACTTTTGCCTCTAACATGTTTTGGAGCTCTTAGGGAAACGACTTTGCTTGCTTGGGAGGATGGATAGGATGCCCCTGAAAGGAGGAGGATTTTATGTCCATTGACAACTGTAACCCTCCTAGGTCACTTTCAAAATCCATTTGTCTGAGATAAACTGGTACCACAAATGAACACTGAGGACTAGAGTCTTAGAAAGGGGAAGAGGTGCTTTGGCGGGAGAGGAAGGGAAAGTGACTGGATTTCTGGCATAGTCATTCAGAGGATGACAGTGATCCAAGAGGGTTGTAGTTGCAATGGATATAAAATCA
The DNA here is from genome assembly GCF_019279795.1 of Protopterus annectens. NCBI lineage: Eukaryota > Metazoa > Chordata > Ceratodontiformes > Protopteridae > Protopterus > Protopterus annectens. The sequence goes on from NC_056734.1 coordinate 717,019,869, forward strand.
CCCTCTTTTCACAGGTATCCCTCTCCACCCTTCTAAGCAAGCAAAGTTGCTTCCACAAGTGCTCCAAAACATGTTAGAGGCAACAATCATACAGCATGCTCCTGCAAAACAAACAGCCAAAGGCTTTTTTTGGAAATGCTCCTTGTTTTTTAGGATTGTTATTTGACACCTTCTGTCATTCTTTTTTAAGAATCTATCTCTTTGCAGGTGGCACTGCCTGCTTGTTTTGTCTTTTGAAGGAGGTAGAGGATTTGGAGGAAAGAACTAGGGAACCTGAAAAATCCTAGATATGCCCTGCATTAAATTTCCTCTCTCATTCCATCATTTGAGGAACTGCATAACAGTAAAACCTACTTGTCAAGAGGGAAGTCAAACTTTCTGACTTTAAATCATTTGAAAACTTTTGATTACTTACCTAAACACATTTTTAAGACTATAGTGGAACTAGAAGTCCTAAAAACAATATCAGCACAATCAGATACACTTTTAAAGGCATGTTTAGATACACAATCTGATTCAAACAAGTCCTATTTACAGGAGGTTGTGAAACAGAAAACTCTCTCAAACTATTTTCTGAGATAAGCATAAACATACCCAGTCTGCCTAGAAGTTTACCACCTTTATCCCCAGGAATTGGGTTAGTGGTGGGAAGGAGCCTGTTTGCAGCAGCAACAGGCTAGATGGCTGCAGGATCAGCTTTAAGATGAGAAAAAAGACATTTATTAGTCTGACAGATTATACAGTTTATCTGCCTTCTTAGGGACTTGATGGTTGGGAATCATGAGAGTTGCAGGCAGCACTGAAAGCATCCACCAAGGCTGACAGAATAGGAGGAATGGGGACAATGTGAGGAAATTCTTGCTCTAAAAAAACAAAGTATCTGTCCATTTCAGGAGGGGGAACATCCATCCAACACATAGTCTAAAGACAGTCTCAGAAAAGGTAAAAGCCTCTATTTGTATATTTTCAGGATCACTGTCCAAAGAGTCAGAGTCCTGAGCTATTGAACCCTCAGGAGATAAAACCATGTCTCTCTGATCACAACAGAATTGGCTGATATGGCATTCTGACTGTTGGGAGTGAAGGAATATAGTAAAGAAGGAGGCACTGGGTACCCAGCATTGACTATATGCAAAAAACCTCCTGGTCAAGACCTTTTCTGCCATGGGGATATGTTTTTCTACACCTCAAAGGACCTTTTCCCAGAAACAGAGAGGTGGTAGGAAAATGTGGTTCTGAAAGTCACAAGGCTCTTGCCAGGACTCCTGTGGGGACAGTTTCCCACATGGCAGAGGGGGGGAACACCAATAACAGATGATGCCCAGCAGCAGAGGGGCATGCAAAACCAGGCTTTCAAATGTCCCCTCTCTGAGAAACCCTACCAGTGCTCCTGAAGGGTTGCCTAACTGCTGCACTCTGGATTAAGTTGGAGGAAACTTATCCAGCATCCACAAACCTGGACAGCCATCACCAAAGATACCTGGATGCAGAGGTTTATTTCCCGTGGCTATTATATACCCTTTTCCTACAGCCCCCTAATTGATATACAAAACTTCCAGATGTTTCACCCAGTTACAGAAAAGCAACAGCCATAGAAACACAAAAACTGCAGGCTAAAAGAGTCATCCAAATGATCCCACCAGACCAGCAAGGATTCCAAACTTACTCAAGGCTCTTTTTAGTGCCAAAGAAAAATGGAGACCTGAGACCTATATTGCATCTCAGCAATTTAAACCAATATATCAAATGTTCCAAGTTCCAAATGGTCATGGTACAGTCCATTGTGCAGCTTTTGTGCAAGGAAGATTGGATGTGTTTGATAGATCTCCAGGATGCTTATTATCGCATAAAAATAGATAGAAGGCTTCTCCTCTTCTGGCTGGGATCCAGTCATTCCCAATTCCTGAGCACTGTCTTTTGGTTTACCACAGCCACAAGGGTGTTCACCAAATGCATGGCAGTGGACACAGGTCACCTGAGACTGTTGGGATTCTGGGTGTTTCCATACCTCAACAACTGGCTCATTTCTGCTCCCACTAAGCTGCTACTGATTCAAGGCAGAGACTACCTGCTCTAGGTGTGTCTTCAACTGGACATTACAGTGAACTACACCAAGTCTCAACTCTCTCTCACTCAAATCCTGGAATTCACTGTTGCTGTCTGAACATGATGACGTAAACTGCATGCTAACCTAACTCAAGAATAAATATCTTACAGAGTCAAGCATCTCACATCCTCTCTATTCCTTCCCCACTGGCAAGGATGGTTTTACAACTCTTGGCATATATGACAGCTTCCATAACTCTAATACCCTAGCAAGATATTACATGAGGGTGCTACAATGGATGCTTGTGGTGCAATGGTCTATAAGACAAAGGTCTCTTTCTGTTCCAATATGAATTGCAAGGAACATATTACCTGGTGGAACACTGCAAGAGAGGTTTCTCAGGGTCATCCTTTTGTCTTTCCATCATCTGCTGCCACAGTGACTACAGACACCTCCAAACTAGTGTGTGGAGAGAAATTACCTGGAAGGGTGGTCCGAGGCACCTGGTCCCAATTACACGCCAATCTTCACATCACTGGAAATGAGAACCCTTCCTCCAGAGGTGACTGCCATCCAGTCAGACAATATGCCCATAGTTTGGTACATCAACAAGCAGGGGAAAACCAGGTCCTTCCTGTTTGTTAAGAGGTGATATGAGTTTGGCATTGGCTGATATTTCTGACTGCCTTCTTTTGGCAAAGCATGTTCTGGGAAAGTCCATCGTGCTAGAAGACAAATTCAGCATGTCCATCTTAATCCCTCACAAGTGGACTCTCAACCATGTGTTGACAAAAATGATTTTCCATGAATGGGCCTAGCCATGCTGTGATCTCTTTGCTTCACCTCTCGTGTCCACATGCAACAGGTACCTTGCCCTGATCCTTCCAGAAGGAGAGCCATAGACAGACTTTTTAGTCCATGAATGGCCCCCTGGGCACCTGTATACTTTTCCTCCTACCCCTCTGATTCCCATATTTCTACAAAAAACATGTTACTCTTCTGGTCTCATTAAGTAAGGTTTCCCTTCCAGTAGCCTCATCTGGTGCACCCACATTCAGTGTCGGATACAAACCAGGATCTTTTCTCACCCATCAGGAATAACTCACCTAGACATTCGGACCCTCAAGCTGACTGCATGGTTTCTCCACTTCCAATGATGGCTAAAAAGTTCATGTTTTCTTCTCCGTTCAAACACACTGTCATATCCTCTAAGAAGGACTCTACTGGAAATGTGTAGATGAGCAAATGGAAAAGATTATCTCTTTGGGCTATCCAGAGACAATTAGACCCCATTTCAGCACCTATTCCAGCTATTGTAGAGTTTCTTTCTTCCATATTTAACAGTGATGCTACTTATTCTACAGTAAAGATTCAACTTGCAGCCATTTCAAATTTTCATATAGGACATAACCACTCCTCTTTGGCTTCATCTAGGTTATGCATGGCCTTTCTTAAGGGTATATTTTTACCCTGACCCCATTAGGGATGCTACTCTAGCCTGCGATTTAAATATACTTCTTCAAACTTTTACTCCACCTCCATTTGAACCAGCTGCCAGGGTAGGCTTACAACTTTTGTCTTGGAAAACTATTTTTCTTGGTTGCGATCACATCAGCCAGATGAGCATCAGAACTCCAGGCCCTCTCTTCTAAGCCACTGTATCTAATTTTTCATTAGGACAGGGTATCACTCCACACTAATCCTGCCTTTGTTCCTAAGATGGCTTCAGAAACAACTATGAATCAGTCAATCAACCTTCCTGTTTTCTTCCTAAATTTTTCTGACAATGAAGACATGCTGCACCTTTTACATGTGCATAGGCAACTTTGATTCTATACCCACAGAATGAAGGATTTCAGAAAATCAGACCAACTGCTTGTTTCCTTTTCCAAGGCAAACTGGGTAAATCTGTCTCAATGATGACTTTAGCCAAGTGGCTCACTGACTGCAGTTCATTTGTTTGCATGGAAGATTGACTGACATTTTCTAAACCTTCTAAGGCTCATTCCACTAGATCTGTGGCCACATCCTCTGCTTTCTGGTCTAGAGCTTCTATAGATGATATCTGCAGAGGTGTCACATGGTCTAACACCCATACATACCTCTCAACCCGGAAACATCAAAAATCTGGACAAAGGCCCATAAAATGTAGGTACAACAGTCCAATAATCTATCCAATGATTGAAATAAAATTTGCATACATAATTATGTAACCCCACCCACTCCAATGGAATTGTGGGACACCAAAATTCAAATGCAAATTTAAGAACAGCAGACAAAATATTAAACATGAAATATAACCAGAACAATAGTGTTTTACTTATATTAACATTTGAAAATGTATCAAACTTTGAACTTGCGTAAAAAAAAATACAATTATTAACTATGATGATTGCTTATTAAATACAATTGCTTATTAACTAAGCATTTCCCATCTGTGACTTGGCATATAGTTACCTAATTTTGTATAGCTTTTTGTATGACATATGGATCTGTACTGGTGGCTTACACAGTACATTACATTACCCAAATGTTTATCAAAGTCAGCTTGTCATATTAAAATATTTTGCTTTTAATCCTACAGGTTTTCAAAACCAGATATGCTACCTAACACTTCAACAGTGTTCTGTATGTACTGAACTTAAAGCAACACCATCTGGAAGTATTATAAGTTTCTGGACCATCTTTAAATCATCTATCGGCCACAGTAATCCCACATAAATTCAGATTAACTTGACATAGCAACTGCTTTTGTTTTCAGGGAACAGATAGTACTAAATCACCAAATCTAGAGAGAAATCATGTAGAAAGCAGTGCTGCATAGATTAGCAGTGCATTAATTCCTGTCATAAATCATACAGAGGGATTTAGAATATGTGTGCATGGTGGGCAAATTGTAAAGTCTAAGCCTTTATCCCTTATAAATCTGGTGAATGTGATTATTCTAAAGCCTATGGATCTACATAAATGCTTCTTGCAGTGTTAACATGCTTCCAGAAGAAGTCTAGATTATTTTACACATGCAGCATATAAATAAAAATTAAGTAAATACATGTTAAGAAATATATTTATTTTGAATTCAGTGCTCTGTTGTAGAATGTTTCAGTTGCTTATTTCTCTTTTATTATTATAGACTGCATGAGGTAGGAAGGAAAATCACAGCAGCATGACCATTACTGTCTTAAAGTGAAGCCCTACCCCATGGTAGATTTTGAAATAAGGTTTTTCTGCAGTCTATCATAAACGGGATAGCCAAAGTTAACCTACAGTGCTTCATTTCACCAAAAAAGTAATTTTATATAAAAAATACAAAATAAAATGTAATGGCAGGCCTGAAATAATATATATATATATATATATATATATATATATATATATATATATATATATATATATATATATACACACACACACACACACACACACACACACATCTATCTATCTATCTATCTATATATATATATATATATATATATATATATATATACACACACACACACACACACAAACATATATATATATATATATATATATATATATATATATCTATCTATATATCTATATACTGATCATACTTCAGTCTTAACCTCTTAGAGCAAGAAATCTGGACAAAGCTTAAAATTATGAGGTAACAAAGCTCAAAACACAAGGACAGATTTTAAATATTGATGTTATAAACTTTCTTAGAAAGTTATTGGAATGATAAGATATGTGGACAGCTGAAATACTGTGTTTACAAACTGACAGTACAGGAGTTAATAGCACTGCCACTGAGATAATCTCCTAAATATATAATGTCTACAAGTACAAAGAAGAACTGTGTTGCAGAAATGCTTCCCTGTTCTGTCTACATGCATACATAATAAAAATATCAGCCCGACTAATATTAGCTAAAATTAATCACAAATCGCACTCCCAGTGATAACTTCAACTGTAGTAGTTGTACTCTCATATCGTTTTCTTTGCAGATAATGCATACACCATACCATAGTTACTGCTCATTCTTTGGCAGTCATGTGATAAGCTATTTCCTCCAGTTTTGACAGAAGTCAGGAATATATACAACACCACCACATAACAGCATAGAAAAGGATTTATTTTCTCTGGTAACTACCATGAGAAATGTCTTACCTTTTTAAAGGATAATAAACTTTTATGACATTGTTAACCTGCAGCTGTACCTGAAGACAATTATCCAACAATATGGCCAAACAACTAACAGAATCCATCAGGTTTATTGCATTGTCATTTTGACAGATCAGATCATATAATGTTAAAGAGTCAACTCCTTGATTTTAAACCTTTTGTTGCAAAAAGCATGACATTTGACATGGTCTGCATCTGGTATTTTCCTTCTTATCTTCCACATGCAGAAAAAAAAAAATCCCAAATTTATTATTTCTTTTTATTTTGCTTCATGTTTTGCTAATCAGCATATCCAGCTAGGGTATAGTGACCTATTTTCAGTTGACTCGACTCATGCACCTGCTCCTGCCATGAAGTATGAACTGATGGCTAAAATCAATGTTTTACTTTAGTTTGCATTGCTAGAATATTGGCACTCGGCAGACACAGTTTCTATTAGGCAAGGCAATAAGGTGCATTTTTTTCCCTTTTCTGCTTACCTGGTGCTGGAGGAGGTGGTGGTCGAGCTGCCAGAGAAAGATCATCTCCTGAATCCTGATTGGGACTGGGAGTGCATGAGGAACACGGGTGGGCACTGAGCAGACCGGACAGACTCTGCACTGCAAAGCAGAACTTGAAGTACGTTACATACTTGGCAGAACTTTAACTAAAATTAAACTGTAAACAGTGAAACACTGAACAGCTCTGCGAGTTCTTTTCACTGCTGTGATGCATGGCTGCTGCTGCTAATACTATTCCATTTCCTTCTCTTCCAATCCAAATTTCCAAACAGGCTGGCAGTCTGCCTCATGAAGTTGATTTAATCAAGCATGCCCCCGCACGCTGGTGATGCATGTTGACATTGGCAATAACTTCCAATTGTAAATAGATAAAAAAAAATCAGAAAAATCGGGAATTGAAGTGGCCACTTGGCATTTCATGGCACCCAATTATTTTGCCCTCAAAACTGGTAAATACCGAGGAATTTGGGATGGTTGAGAGGTATGAAACCATACCTTCATTGCTCACTACAAATTGTGCATTCTTTCTAGAAACAGAACAGTGTTTGTCTCCACTATACTTCAGAATATCCTTCTTTGAGGACCACCCTTGAGTTTCTCTTGCTGAGGACTCTATCCCATCGGTTGAGGAATGGAAGAAAAAGACAACATCAGATACAAAAGTTATGTACTCACCATAACTATGCATCTGTGTTGTCTGTTTTCATCCTTCCTTAATCTCCCTCCCTCCATCCCCTTTCCTACTTAACATTTTTATTTTCTAGTCTCCAAGATTGACCTGAAGAATGTTATACTGTCTGACTATTCATGACCTCCAGCTTTTTCCTCAGTTTTCTCCTTCCTTTAAGCAGTTTTCACTGGGATGTTATTATAAATTTCATTGTATTTTTGTTTTGTTTTTATTTTGTACCTTTCAGCTGCTATAGTCAGTATGTAGGCTGAAGGTAGGGCAAACTCTATCTGAAGTAATTCAGACTAGAAGGAATGATTATGTGTGAGGGGAGGAGCTTGAGCTATGGAGCCAAGTCTTTTGAAGAGGCCAAAGTTGGATCCGAGGTCAGACCAGAGACCCATCAGTTGAAGAAGGATGAAAACAGACAACATCATATCATCACTTTTACAAACAGAAACATTTCTCTGTTATCACAATGATTCATTTTTGTTTCTTTTTCCTAGAAAAATCCTTGGAGGAAGACCAATTGGGGAAGGCATATCATCATACAAAAGAGATCTCTTTCACAGGCCACCCTGAGAAGGCTCTCCCGGAGTGTCTCCCATACTTAAAATTGATGGTTCTCCCATGCCTGTCTTGGATACTGAAACATACAAAGTGGACATGTCTGACCAAAAACTGATAGCTACCAGCAAAGTTATACCAGTTGGATTCGACAAAACCAGTAAGTTGTCTGAGGAACTAGTAATGGCCATTGCAGAGTCATCAGCCATCAGCTGAAGCACTGACTGAATTTGCACTGATGGCAAAGGTTCATGTTTTAAAGGTTTTATTTTTTTCTTTAACCATGTTGGGAGAAGGACTAGCAGGACTGGAGTAAGTATCCATGCTATGGCTGAGGAAGAAGAACAATTGCCAGTCAGCTGCCCTGGAGAGGGTAGTTCAGAAGGTACGTTGTCACCTACTCACACAAGCAACACACAAGTAATCAACAGCCCCAAATATTCATTAGCAATAAAATACACAAACAGCACATAAAAAATCACTTTTAGAAACAGATACCTATCCCAAAGTGAACTGTGAAATTAATAGTCTGGCAGGTAAGTTGTTACAAAGTGTACATAAACACCAGTACAACACAAAGTTTTTATCCCTAAAATACACTTCTTGACTGTACAAAATGTGAGTATTTACAGTAATTTCTAATTAGTAAAAGAAATAAGCCTATAACAAACTAACTAAAACTTAACAGTAATCCCACAAAAATGAAATAGCGGTTCTTCAATGATTAACTTCTGACATTACTAAAAAGCTGATATTCTTAAAGAGACACACCACAATTCTTTTAAAAATTGATGAAAAATACCAAACATTCAATACAAATGCAAATACGTGTGGCGGGGTTCCCCAAAGGGGCTCATCTGTCCAAAAGGAAGCCTTAAGCTGACTGCTATTCCTAAGAAGACTCTGCATCTGCACAAAATGGCAAGAAAACTCTGAATATTTTAAGTCACTCTGGCTGCTTACATACTTCCCTCCAAAAGTGCTTAGTCTATAGGTAGCCAGAGTGATTGTGTGGGATAGGGTGAAAGCTTCTGGAAGTTGGCCGGTTGCTATATCCTTGGTAGGATATACCCCATTGGCTACTGTGGCAATAATAATGCGTCCTCAACCTTGGAAGACATTTATTGTGGGAGGACATTGCCCAGGATGCAAGATTTCCTAGCTATGGCTCTGAACAAATTGTTGCATGTTACTGCACAATCTAGGTTATAAACAGGTGGTAGCACTACATAATACCTTAACTGTGTTCTGGCAAGTGTGTGAGTCCAGATGAGGAGACTTACATATCTGTGGCACAGTGTTTCACAAACATATATAAAGTTTTTTTAGGTAACACAGCCTCAAAAATATTCATAGGAATAATGAAACTGGTGGCAACTTCAAGAATGAAAGACACATGTACTCAGGCAGTAATGCCGCCCCCCCCCTAATTTTTTAAGTTGGTTTAGTTAGTGATGGGCTTATTGTATCTTAAAAATATTCACAAGAGTAATCATTTTGGTAATAACTCCCAAGAAATGAAGAGAACATATATGTAAATAGTAATGCTCTCCCAGCTCTATCATTTTTCTTAAGCTGATTAAGTTAATGGTATGCTCGTTGTCTTTACTTAACTAGTATTCTACTATAACTTTTATGTGTATTGTACTTATATTTTAAAATGCATTTGTTTTCATGTAGTGTTTTGCTTTTGTGCACTCTATCTTCAAATGTACTGCTTTGGTTAAACAATATTTGACATAGGCTTTCTATTAATTTGCATGAGCATGTGTGTGTACGTGTGTGTGTGTGTGTGTGTGTGTGTGTGTGTGTGTGTGTGTGTGTGTGTGTGTGTGTGTGTGTGTGTGTGCATGTGTATAGTTTGACTCAGTTAAAATGGCTATATTCTGTTGCTGTGGGGTCGACTCTGCTTCATGGTATTCATTTTAAGTCTCTTCTCATATACTGCTCATTTCCCATTTGTGGGGTTTATGTTTTCTCTTTCACCTGGAGGTTATATGTTTGTATTTTTGGATGTAATTAATGTTCCTGATCAAGAAATATAGTTAAATTTGAGTTTATAGTGCTTTATTCATTGTAAAAGTTAATAATAATAATTGCAGATCCAGATGGAATCACCACAGGAGATGAATGCTTCATCAGATGTCACAGTTATTTTATATAAGTCATTTAGTGACTGACTAATTGATTAATTGATTGCTCTATTCTTTCAAGAGACATGAAGACAGATCATGTTGAGTATATAACAAATAAAACCTTTTACCATTAGACCAAAACCACATTTATAAACAATGAGAATACAGTACAGTCCGTAGCATGAATATGTCAATAAAGCAATTGTAATAGTAAATTCATTCATAGGTACTACAAATAAGCTAAATGTCTGCATTCTCAGCTTATTCAAAGGATGTAATTTAACATTATACAGTTTATTCATGCAAGCGTGCTAGAAAAATTCTTTAAAGGAACTGGCGCCCAAGCATCCATCAAGCCTATGCCATCATGATTAGCCCAGAACTCAAGCCAATATATCATTGTAAAAGTTGTTTAATTTATGTAACAGTCCTAATTTTTATTTTGTAATGTTTTATTTATTATTATTATTATTATTATTATTATTATTATTATTATTATTATTATTATTATATGCAAATTTACTACTGTATTTGAGTTGGTGTGCGTGTTGCTGCTATTTGGTGGTGTTTGATATTTACTGATTTTTTGAGTATTCATCTGTTCAATAGTTTTTTCCTGCTAAATGACGTTTAAAATAGTGGCACTTTGTTGGATTTTGAAGTCAGTGAGGAAAAACATATATCTTGACTGAATATGAGGTCTAGTTGGCCTGCACTAATTTTCTCCTATGTGGAAAAAGAGACTTGAAGCACAGGCAGCTATCAGTCTGATTGGTCAATATTCCTTGCCTATTTTAAAAAAATTAAATAATCCCTTCTGGATGTGGGTCATGCCATGAGTCATTCAGGTCTATAACATTTCAGCAAAAACTTGCTTTGCCAATTCGCTGTTCATCAAACCCACATCATTGAAACCTCTCTTCAACAAATTTATGTTTCAGCAAACTTTTTTACAGGGAGAAGGAACAGCTGGTCAACCCAGTGCCCATCACTAAATTCTAAAAATTTAAAACCCACCAAGTGGTGGGCTTTGCCCACTACACCCCCGATATAAGAAATTTCATATCACATTTTGTTATACAATGTTAGGAATACATTGAATTATGAAGCTAATCGTATACAATTAACACATTAAGAGTCTTGATATTTCAATAGCAACATTTCAAGGCTATTCCAACCACTAAAATTCTTAGTATGATTTAAAGATCTTCTTGGGATTCAATAACACCTACATTAAGTGTACACTAAGTGTACACCATTCTGAGTGAACAGACAACATAGACATAACTCACATCTTCTTCCTTCTAATTTTAGTTTTCCTATTGATATTCTTGCAGCTTTATATAGTAACAGGGATTCATAAAGGTTATCACAAAGTGTAGACTACACGAACACTTAGTGTAATCATTCCAAGTGACTAAAAAACACACAACAATTTATAAGAATGTTCTTGAATAGAAATTGTGTGCACTTAGTGTAGACTTTATTGAATCTAGCCTCTTATTCTGAACACTTATTTTTCAGTTTTACAAAGCATTGCTGTTAAATTTAAAAATTCTTTGAATGTAGGAATGGAGTTTGATTTCCAATTTTTTGTAATAACTTTCTAGCAACTACCAAAAGACTCCAAAATATTTTTTGTTGTTTGGCTTCTACAGATACAGGAAATGCAACATTCATTAATATTATTGATCTAGTTAAAGAACATTATCAGACCTTAACCCCTTAAAAACATAATTTTCTCTTCCCAATATACATTTAATTTTTCACAGTCCTTTACCATATGTATCAAATCAACTTTTACGTCTTTACTATAATTCCAACAAACTGAAGTAGTTTTACTAAACCTAGAGATTTTAGAGGGAGTAACAAACTTTGAATGTATATATTTCCAAATAAAAATTCTCCAGTATAAACCTGAAGAAGTTTGACTAACTGATTTAAGTAACAAAGTTTATTCTTACAATCTATTGAGTCACTCAGGAGTCACTCAGTCCACTACTATCTAAAAAGTTCCAGATGTTTGCATCAAAATTATTATTATTTTATAATTAACTTATATAACTTGGATAAGCTTCATTTGTAAGTTAATTTACCTTTGTTAATAGCATTCATATATTCACATAATGGGGGAATAGTGTTCTGTTCCTCTTTACTCATATTATCAACAAATTCATTTAATTTCTTACTGATGGATAATATTAACTGGTTAACAGATTCATCTAACTTATAATTTTTCATTAAATATTCTGGTGACTTAGTTTTTCCTGTTTGAAAGCAATCTGACCATAATACTAATCCATTCCTTTTTAGCAGATTCATTTTAACACTGTTCTGAATCTCATTAAATCTAGAGGCGTATGCAATGGGAAAGCAAAAAAAAAAAAAAAAACACATTTTGATATTAATGGAATTCTAAAAACATATTTCTTAACTGCTTTAAGAATTGATTTCATAACTGCAGAGTCTACAGATTGAAATGAATGTCCTTCTGAGGTAAATTTTATTAACCAGGTGAAAGAATTGTTACATACTACTAATTTATCACATTTGATAAACGTATAAGAAGTTACTATAATCTGGTCCTGAATGGTTTTCCATTGACTAGTGTACATTGAGTCTATCCAGAGTATAACAGAGTTATATTTGCAGCAGTAGAACAAGACTCTACATCTGGAAAGCTAATACCACCATGCTCTCATAATTCTATATGATTTCTATAAGCAATTTTTGGCTTTTTAGGATACCATAAGAATAGTAAAAGTAGTTAACATTTTTTTCCATTTTCTTTGAAAGTTTGTTGTTAGGTATTACAGCTATTGAATGCAATATATATAATCTTGGGTAATACAATCATTTAAATAAATACTAACCTATCCTCAAAAGTAAAAAAAAAATATTCAATTTTTTTAATAAGAAGTAACACTTTGATTATTTTTTCAAAATTATTATTAATAATTATATTATTAATAATCTTACATCTTGATCGATTTTTATTCCTAAATATTTTAGTTCTTTCCTTTCCAATTATATCTTTAAACTTATTATCTAGTAATTGATTTAACACTAAAGTCTCCGGTTTACTTTCATTAAATTTCAGCAGCGATATTTCTTAAAACATTTGAATTTCCTCATGTATTTATTCAACTGAATAATTTAAATCTCCTATAGTTAGTAAAGTATCATCTGCAAAAAGCTGTATTTTAGATTGACAATCCTAGTTATTTGAGAATCCATCATTTTTTCAGTGCTTCTTATAATTTTATTTAAGGGTCCAATAACTAATACAAATAGTAGGGAAGATAATGGGCACCCTTGCTTTGTGCCTTTGTTTAAAGTGAATCCTTGAAAATGTAAGATTCAATTTCAACATATGCTTTGGAGTCTCTGTACAGGCTTATTACTACAATAAATTGTTCTGGAAGTAAATATTTTATAGTCTACATTTTATAATGAAATAGGTATGTCTGAGAAAATTAACTTATTATCCTTTCCTTGTTTAAGTATAGTGAGATTACTGAAAATTTCCATGAGGGAGGAATTATTTTGTCACTCTGAATTATCCTGAAAACATCACTCTGTGATTCTAAAATATTTAATGGAAACAGACTATATAATTCCATACTTAAATGTCTAACCCTGGAGCTTTACCATTTCCCTTTAAGCTTCTTTAACTTCTGTTAAGGTAATAGGCTTATTCAACAGAGATATTTGTTGTTCATTAAGTTTACTAGTAATATTTTTCTTTAAATACTTTTCAATGCTGTAATCATAAAGATTATTATTTTTATCTTTATTAAAACCTTCATGGATTTTTTTAAAAAAAATATGCATTTGCTCTATGCCTGAAATAAGCTTATTAGGGTAAGGATTTTGGATATTATTGATTTGTGCCTTTCTGCTTAACATCTTACTTCTATTAACTAATCTATGTAGATTTTTTGAAGTCATTGCACAACTGTGCAGTTTTATTTTCTCTAAAGCTATCTCCACTTTATGCACTAAAACTGATGTTTTGCCAATAACTTTAATGACTTCAGTATTATCTAATTTCTTTGTTTGTTGTTCAAACCTCACTTTCAGTATTTCATCTTGTATTTCAACTCTTCAACTCTTTATCCCACTCTTTCATTTTATTACTAGCCCATCTTCCCATTCTATCTTTAAAATGAATTTTAAGGAGTCCCATAACATGAGACCATCATCATTCAGAGATAAATAATTCTTGATTTTTTCCTTAAGGTAACTCTTAAATTCTTCTAATTTCATCATATATACTGGGATTCAATAAATAATCTGAAATGTCCTTATATCCATTAATATTTTAATACTGTGTGCATTATGCTCAGATAAAGGACAAGGAATAAACTTAAAATAATTTGCTTTATTAAGTAAATCTGTAGAGGCATACATTTTATCAATTCTAGTTTGCATCCCATGTGCATAAGAATAATGAGTGAAGAACAATGACATATCTTCTGCTTTTACTATTAAATCAACTAAATTATTATTACTAATTCATCTGTTTAATGCTTTAGTTGATGCCAGAATTTTAGCTTTCTTCTGTTCACTTGTATATTCTATAACAGATATGCAGTTAAAATCCCTTGCTTTGCAGTAAGTTTAAATGATCTTTAACCACCTTTGCACCTACTCCAGAGATCCAACAAAAATTAGATAGTGTATAGAGTTTGCCATTGTATTTAAATATTAAAGATGTATACATTCCTTCTGGATCATTAATGGATTCCATGATTTTAGGCATTACAGTAGATTTTCTCTAAAGTATATCAGTTCATCTATTCTTTTTGTTAAAAGAAGTAGATGACAATATTTCATAACCTAAGTTATTTAGATATTGTATACCTTTATCTATTAGGTGAGTGCCTTGCAAGAATATAATTTCTCCTCCATTTAATTTTAGATATCTTATTAATGGTTTGCTTTTGTTGCCATTATTTAATCCATTTACATTAATAGATAATAGATTAAAACCATCCATACTGTGTATTTAAAATATTTTTTAAAAAGATAATATGACAGATTTATGCACCATGCTAACTTAACTGTATACAAGACTCTAATGCATTTCTCCAACACTATCTTAACATTCCACATTTTTTGAATTCTTCCATTCTATAAAGTAAACAACAACTTGCAAATATCAAAAACAAGTTTACAACTGAAGCTGTACATATTAATAAAACACAACCTACCATGGATACCAAAGTTCCTACTTTGCCTTTTGAATAGACAAACTACTATACTATCTCTGTAACAACCAGTACCTTAAAAGTCTTTAAAAAACAAGCCAAAAGCTGCCATGATTTTAAAAATAATTAATGTGATATTATATATAAGTTAAAAATAATAAGAGACTATTAATTTAGATATATTTTGTCATTTAGAAATATTCCCTCGTTATTACATAAAAGTTTAATAATCATTGTCTATTAATCACAAATATTGAATAATCCAACAAATGGTGTAATATATACATTTTTATGGAATAGTAGTATAAATTATCCATTAATTTTCCCTAAATTATTAGCTCATTCAACATTATTATAACAAAATCTCTAAATAAATAAAAAGAACAGAATGGGACCTGAAGAGATAAAGATATCTGTAAACTTACAGGTGACATGTAATCTTATCATACTAAGCTATCATGCAAATGGAAAATCAATGCACATATATATTTATCATGTTAAAGGACATATACATATTTTATAGATCTATCAAAAGCTCTGAATTAATTCTAAAAGTGCAAGTGTCTATAACTTAAAATTGTATAACACTCAATATAAATATCAAAATATTTTAAAATCTTGTATAATTCATAAAAATATGTACATCACTGAGGTAAAACATAATGTCTTGCTATTTCTTTAGAGTAAAGAAATTGCAGTGATAATGCATTCAAAAGTTACAATGTGCTTAATTCACATATATTTTCTCTCTTTCAAGGTTCAAACATAATGAAAAAATCTGCTTTACTTTCTACCAAATGAATGCACTGATTCAGCAATATAACACTCACATTTCAGCTCTGACTTACGGAATGAGTTATTTCAGATAGTCTTAGTGAATCTAATAATATGAATGTGTCTTTCGGCTTTTCCTGGTTAGGGGTCGCCGCAGCGGAACTCTGGTCCGCTAATGATGGGCAGTAGATATTTACGTGTCGAGTTGCCAGCCCTGATGCACAACCTTCAACCAAGGTACGCCTATTCACGCATATCTCCACACAGAAGACGCTTTCGCTGAGGCGACAATGCTACCACAGCACCACCACCGCTGCAAAATGCTTCAAAGTTCATATGACAAAACTTCAAATTTCAGCCTTCAGTATATTTGCAAATATTTTTGTATGGTTTTCTATATAAATTATATGAGATATTAAACATTCACATTTCTGCCATATGCAGGCATACGTAATACACATCTTTCTTATAAGCAGTTTATTTAATTATATTTAATTATATTATTTGCCCACTAATATTTTACCTAGTTACTACAATGGTGGTGCTGTGGTAGCGTTGTCGCCTCACAGTAAGATGTTGTCCTGTTCGATTCTCAGCTAAAGCGTCTTCTGTGTGGAGAAATGTGTAAATGGCCATACCTCCATTGAAGGTTGTGCGTCAGGGCTGGCAACTCGGCACGTAAAAATCTACTGCCAATCATTAGCAGACCGGAGTTCCGCTATGGCGACCCCTAACTGGGAAAAGCCGAAAGACACCAACCATTCTATATAACTAGCATTTCTAAAATCTCCCACCAGAGCTATTTAATCAGCTTTTATTAGCAATTACAGTACATGCATATATTCTCAACTTACTGATACTGCTGTTTTATTAATCTTACATAGTACATATTTCATTCCTTGTGCATTTGCATATTATTCATAAGATGTTTATTCTTCTTATTAATGCTAGTATTACAAGCAATCTTGACTATATATAAAATATTTCCTGCTTGTTTAATTTGAATGTGTGTGTTTTAGCCATTGTGAACTGCTGTTCTTATCTAAGCTTCACATCCATTTGATTACAGCATGTGAAATTGACAACTCACAGGACACAGAAGCTGCTTGTTTCCTCTGTAAGTTTCTAAATGCTCTTAATTTAAACTGTTCTAATCAGTAGCAAATATCTAACTTTACTTCTTTCCATGGCTATGTACAGTTAGAGTTAATAGCACTAATTATAATATCAGCAACAGTTCAATAAACACATACTATAGCTTTTGTTTTACCAATTCTTTACCTCAAATAAATATTTAAAAATATGTTATTTTGAGCAGATTTCAAAGATAGATACTTGAAAAAAGAAAGAAAAATAAAATTTCTTCCTGTTTTTACAGACATCAGTGATGAACTTTGACCTACATTTTCTTCAAAACAGCTCAAGGAGCAGGCAGGGAGCAAGTCAAACAAGAATCATGCATTTCACACAACTGGATCATTCTTATGTTCTCGTGCTTTTTTAAGTGTTAATTGCATCATAAATGACATGTGAAAGGAATGTGCTTACACAATAACAAAGAAAATAAAATCACCAGCAATTTGACACTTTTAATTAGCATATGACTTAGATATGACATTTAGTTAACCCAGCAATACACATACGAAGCAAAGTTAAACAAATAAAATAAAATTCTTAACTTATACAATCTTAAAGTTACCAATTCTATTGCTTATAATTTGATGGCATCCCCTTACAGGAAGTATTTGTTTAACATTTTGAAATATTTTTATAAGTTTAATTAATTTAAATATAGTAAATCTTTCACTGTAAATATAGTAACATAGTAAAATTATCCATTTATATTCCTTATTATGAAAAATGTTTCAGCTTAAAATATAAATACATACTTACATATGTTCTGAAGGTTAAAGTATGATACACACCTTTTATTTAAAAGATAAATCTATTGTTTCAGAAAATAAAAGTCATGTAATTACAGAGTAAAATTCACTTGTTTTGAGCGTTTTAACTTTGGAAGCAATTTTCCACAAAGTCAGCTCACTCTTTCTCTTAAGGGATATACTGTTATGATCCATTTCTTCAGTATTAAGGATTTTGTTTTTGTTTACAAAGGTGGATGCTTCTTCCACTGTGTAAAATATTTTAGTTCCTTCCGAAAGACATAATGTGATCTTTGCAGAAAAAAAACAAAGTGGCTTCAATATTGCTATTTTAAGTTTCTTAATTACTGGTAAGCAGAATTTTCTTTTACTCATTAATTTACTAAAATAATCATTGTCAAATCTGACTAAACGTTCACCTATTTTAATAAGTGAGTTGGATGACACTGTTTTTAATATTTGGTCTTTTCCTAAGCTGGACATACGCTTAACTATAACTGAATGCAGTGGTGAGGTTTCCTTTATCAAAGGTGTTCTTAGGGATCTATGTGCCCTTTCAATTTCAAAAGATATAGTTTCAAGCATATTTAATGTTTATATAGCCAGGTTGTTAAAAAGTTTATTATAATGTCACTCTCATACCATAAATTCTAATGTTGATTCATTTCAGTCTATTTTCTAAATTATCAACTTTATCTATGAGCCAGTTATTTTGTTTTAAAAGAAATTCAGTCTGAGAATCACCTTCAATTTATTCTCCCTTCATGATCATTTATAGCATTTTCCATACTGCCAATTGATGCATGTTGTTATTTCATAAGAATTTCTAAATGTTCCATCTTCTCTTGGAACTCTTCTTTGAAACTTTCTATTTTGGTATCCATTTTGTCCATTTTAAGTCATACATCCTGCACACTAGATATTAAAGAATGGAAGTCTTTTTTAACTCAAGAATCCTGAGTACCATTTCTTTAGTGGCTCATGTTGAAGTCTCGACTTTTAACCAAACATTTAAAATTATGACAGGAAAATTACAGATTTTGAAGAACCTGAAGCTATAAATCATTTCTCTATTAGTGAAAGTTTTTATTATATTTTCTGTCAGAGAAACATTTTCAATAACAGAGCTTTCACCAGTTGCTGCTCTCTGTTAGCCATCTTCATCTTGTCCACACACTCCTAATTCTGCACTTATAAGGACTGATGTTATAGTCATTGTACTTTCAACAGGCACCACAAGAAGAACATGTACAAGATTCTTAGTTATCAAAAAAGTGGATTTACTTAATGGCTGGGACAATGATATAGTATTTAAAGTAATGGGCTAGTAACTGAATAATCCAGGCATAGACTTAATTCCTATAACTTACATCTTCGCAATGTGCAAAAACCTCACCTTGCCATTTAACAAGACCAAAGACTCAAGGGCACCTTTGAGAAAAAGTAGGTTTGCATAACAGGTCCTATCTTGTTGAAACAGATGTTATAGCATGGTCAATTTTCAAAAGACATAAATGGCAAAAAAATCACTGGCACAATGTTAGCCACTGTAAAGCCATTCAGTCTGTAGAAGTCTAAAGCTGCATCATATATTTTACAAGAAAACAAAGGATTATGGGAATATTGAATTAACCATTAACTAAAAAAAATGCAGTACACAGAATACAAAAACAGCAACCAGAGAGTAAATTTTGATTTTCAACAGGTCACATTATATACTTAGTGTTCAAATTAAAGCTTTTAGTTATTTAATTTGTTAATTAGGTAAGCCCACGAGCTACAAAGGCCTCTTTTCAGAGGTGACCCATTCGGACTGTGTGGGTAAATGTTTTTTTCAGTGTTACATAATGTGTAAGTAAAGTTTCAAGGCAGTAAATGCAAGACCACTGAAGGCACTCTATTAGCAGCTCACAGCCTTAATTCACTGAACTCAAATGTCACATCAATTTCTATAGCTAGTTTAATCATGGAATATAACATTTTAACTTTAAACAGTGAGATTTGTTTGAAATAAGATGCATTATTCAAACAAAGAGTTACAAACGATGTAAATATAACTATCCACCTGTATCCTGTACCCAGTTCACTGAATTAAGAGTCACATGGGCCAAGGCCTATACCAGCAAGCAATGAATGCAAAGCATACCAGTCCTTCACTGGCACACACACACACACACACACACACACACACACACACACACACACACACATAGTGTATATAGTATATATATATATATATATATATATATATGTATATACACACACACACACACACACACATATATATATATATATATATATATATATATATATATATATATATATATATATATATATATATAACTAAGAACTTAAATCCGTGACAATAAAAGCATTCAAAAAAATAGTAAATCACACCAACAACTCTTGTAGAACTTTAGCGCTTTCGTCTTATTTATTATCAAGACTTCTTCAGAAAGACATGTTTCATAAGTATGAGCAACCATTTTCACTTCCTTTATATACATTAGTTCTAGCAGGCCATTTAAATTAACAACAGTTCCTTTCCAATAGTAAAGTGTGAACAAGCAGGATGCTGTGTGCATTTTCATTAACATTACAATCGCAGTTACATAAGGTAAATTAGTCAGACAGTAATAGCCTTGTGGTGCTGTGTGCATACTAAAAGGGATTGTGTGCAAAAAGGGATTGTGTGCAAAAAGGGACTGTGTGCAAAAAGGGATTGTGTGCAAAAAAAAAAATTATGGGGGAACCGGGAAGGATGACAGTCATGCTGTGATGATTCAAGTAAAGAAGGGAACGGAGGAAGGTGGAGGAGTCAGGTAGAGAGTCCTACTATGCTTTGGTATCGGTGTGTGTGTAGAGTAATGTGTGGGTATGCCACCTGATGGGAGAGTGGGAGGAATGCGGTGTAGAGTTGAGGGGGGGCTGGTAGGGGGCCGCCCATGACAAGGAGCATATGAATGACAGAGTGTCCCAGAAGACTGTCAGTGCGGTTGGTACCAGCTGTGGGCTGGTTTGGATGGTGTCACCCCTTGAATGGCTGCGTGAAATAGTGAGACCGGGGGGTATAGTTGGTGCGGTCAGTGGGGGCCAGCCTGGTGATTGGGAGCATGTGTGTAGGGGGTATGGGGGAGTCAAAAGTCAGAGAGAGAGGAAATGCATTATATTCACTTGCACAGTTGTAAATCCATAAACACATTAAATCTACTTGCACAATTCTTCAAACCCTCTTGCACAGTTCTTCAAACCCTATCACATTTCAATCTCTATACCATTTAAGTGCACATTTAATGTTCAGTGTCTCATTGAGACCTGGATAGACATCAGCTCTCAGTTCTATCTGCCATTTTAATTCCCGGACTTGCAGGAATGTGTCCATGTCCCCTACAAATTCTGTTATTTTTTCCAGCACTGTGAATTTGAATCCTGGGAAGTTTGGGCAAATAGCACTGTGTTTAGCCAAGGCATTCAAACTGTCCTGTTTGTGTATTGCTGCAGTGTGTTCTTTAATATGGCTACTCAGCTTCCTGTTCATTTTGCCGATATAGAAATTCCCACAGTGTTCGCAGAAAGCACAGTAGACTACATTTTTTGTGTTGCAGTCATAGTGGTCATGTAGACTGACAGTTCTGTTGCAGTGCGGGAAGGTGATGTTGTTGTTTTTTCATATGTGTACACAGGCAACACACTTTCCGCAGTCAGACATTCCAGGTTCTGTCGATACTTCACTCTGTGGGGATGGGCTTTTATTCCTCTCGAACGCACCACCAAAAGAAGAGGTTCATTTGAAACAGAAGTTTTGGGATGTCCCAAGTAACTTTGTCAGACCTTTTTCTCCTCCCAAGATGTCCCAATTGTTGGTGAGGACCCCTCTGATTCCAAACATGTCGGTGGAAATTGGAAGGGGGAAACTTGACACCCAGTCCTTTTTGTTCGGTCCATTCTGTGCCCTTGCTGTGAATCCCTTTTCCAGGATTGGTGGGTACCTGGAGTGTCTGTGCTGTATGATCTCTTGGAACAGGTTGTCCACAAGATACTCTGGGTATTTTCTTTCTAGGAACAAGTTTCTGAGGTAGAAACCTTCCTTGATGAAAACCTCGTCCCTAAAAATGAGTCTGGATAACCGGATGAATTGTCCTTTTACAATATTCTTTTCCATGAAATGGCGATGCTGGCTGCTGAACTCTAGATAGTTATTCCGGAAAGTGGGCTTGAGCTAGATGTTGGAGTCAAACTGTCCACTTTCTGGGTCTATAGTGAGGTGGATATCCAGGAATTGAGTGGTGGTTCCGATATGTCCTACTGTGAGGGTCAGGAAGTCCAGACTCTGGAAAAGGGTTTCCAGAAAATTGCTCAGAGAAAGTCTGTCCCCCTTCCAGACAAAAAAGACGTCATCAATATAACGCCTGTACATTATGGTGTTGTTGAACCCGGGCAGTGATTCAACCTTATCCATTTCCCAGGCACTGAGGACTAAGTTTGCATATGCTGGGGCCATTTTGGACCCCATGGCTACCCCTTTCTGTTGGTGGTAAATCTTCCCGTTGAATTGAAAGAAGTTATTTCTTAATACTGCTTCTGTTAACCTGCATACAGTATTAATCTTAGTCCCGCTTAGGTTGGAGTGCCAGTTCAGGTATTGTCTGGTGAGGATCAGTCCTTTGGCGTGGGGGATGTTTGTGTAGAGTGCTTCTACATCTAGGGTGACCACTAAATATTCCCCTCCATCCAGCCTTAGTTTGAAGATGTCATTTAGAAAAGCCCAGGAGTCCTTGGTGTAGTATTTGCTGTTCTGTACAATGGGGTTAAGGATGTGGTCCACGTATTGTGAAATCTTTTCTGTTTTTGTCCTTCGGTTCGATACCACATGGCGGAAAGGTGGATTTTCAGGGTTCTTGTGAACCTTGGGGATTCCAAAAATTTTCCAAGGCTGGGTGTCATGACCTGCATGAAGTCTTTTTCATCTTGAGAGATCTCATCCCTGAGGTACATTTCCAACAGTAGGTTGTCAATTTGTTTAAAGTTTTGTTGTACCTGGTTGATGTTGACCTTTTTGTAGAACTGGTTATTCATGAGGGATGCTTCAAGTGTTTGGATATATCTCTCCTGCTCCATCACTACTATCCCGGATCCCTTGTCAGCCTTCATAATCCGTAGGGACAAAGAACTGGTCAAAATATATAATGACTCTGGGCTAGCAGCTATCAAAGCACTCATCCAAAGTAATACTGAGAGTATGGCCACCTACAAGTCTCAAATAGATGATTTGCAAACACGCATCTTGCAGGATCCCACATTTATTGACTTTGCGGAAATGTGGGACAATGTACCGCACAAAATTACTAGGCATGTGGCGACACTGATTGAATGCAAGAAAGGCAAATTGCTTAGGGACATTAAACAATATGAGGAAGGAAAAGCATACCCGATCAGGCCCACATGCTCCTTACACACATGGAGAGGGCCAGACAGATATCCCACAACCAATCCGTTGTCCACAACCAAACTAAGGCCTACAACAGAACTACAAGAACCCACAAATGGACCCAACACACCAGAGGTGGATAGACTCCTCATCACATCCAGCCCACTAGCAGAGAGTAGTTCCGAGATGATGGTACATACTCCTCCTAGGGGACAGCCAAGACCAGAAATGCCTCTCCAGAATCAGCCAACACAGAGAGATCCAGACACCAGTGAACGTGACCACTATGACAGCAATGAGGACAACAACGATTCAAACTGCAGGACACTGGACAGTGCGATCAATCAAGGAAGGGTTTATCAGACCCCACCAATGAACGACCAGTCTTCCAACAACAGCACAAGTGGTAACAACAATGTTTTTTTATCTTCAGCAGGACTCACAACCAGAACCAGGACTTATACCAGGTTCAGACCTGGGGGTAATGAATGAAACTGGAACCACAACACCAACAATATTGAGGGAAGGAGGGGGAACAACAATTGCAGGGGAAGAAGGAGCGGGAACGGGATACAGTACTAGTATTACTGGGATGGACCACCCTGATCACCCTCCCCATTCACTGATACAAGCACCTGATAGCACTGACTTCAGGTCTCCAGCAGGGTAGGTGACATCTTTAACCTCACCACACGAGTTTTTTCGGAAAGCCATCATAAGGTACTGAAGAAAGGCTTTTCTTTCATCCCAGCACAGAGAGCCAACACGGCGGATGTTATCCTGGACCTCAAGTGCTACCTGAGAAAGTTACAACTAAAATTAGATATACAACAATATGAAGAGGAAGAAGATGAGGAAAGCTCGGAAGATAACAACAGACCCCTTACCATGAAGAGCCTGTACACTCCTGCACTCTCCAACACACTGAGCCTCTTTGCGAGTACCTGCGAAAGGGATATCAGGAAATTCCTTTCTGATAAGCCCTTGGCAAAGTGGCACAACCTGAACAGGGAAGAAAGACAGGCTTGGAAGGAACTGAGTCAGGACAAATCCCTATGGATCATGAAGGCTGACAAGGGATCCGGGATAGTAGTGATGGAGCAGGAGAGATATATCCAAACACTTGAAGCATCCTCATGAATAACCAGTTCTACAAAAAGGTCAACATCAACCAGGTACAACAAAACTTTAAACAAATTGACAACCTACTGTTGGAACTGTACCTCAGGGATGAGATCTCTCAAGACGAAAAAGACTTCATGCAGGTCATGACACCCAGCCTTGGAAAATTTTTGGAATCCCCAAGGTTCACAAGAACCCTGAAAATCCACCTTTCCACCATGTGGTATCGAACCGAAGGACAAAAACAGAAAAGATTTCACAATATGTGGACCACATCCTTAACCCCATTGTACAGAACAGCAAATACTACACCAAGGACTCCTGGGCTTTTCTAAATGACATCTTCAAACTAAGGCTGGATGGAGGGGAATATTTACTGGTCACCCTAGATGTAGAAGCACTCTACACAAACATCCCCCATGCCAAAGGACTGACCCTCACCAGACAATACCTGAACAGGCACTCCAACCTAAGCGGGACTAAGATTAATACTGTATGCAGGTTAACAGAAGCAGTATTAAGAAATAACTTCTTTCAATTCAACGGGAAGATTTACCACCAACAGAAAGGGGTAGCCATGGGGTCCAAAATGGCCCCAGCATATGCAAACTTAGTCCTCAGTGCCTGGGAAATGGATAAGGTTGAATCACTGCCCGGGTTCAACAACACCATAATGTACAGGCGTTATATTGATGACGTCTTTTTTTGTCTGGAAGGGGACAGACTTTCTCTGAGCAATTTTCTGGAAACCCTTTTCCAGAGTCTGGACTTCCTGACCCTCACAGTAGGACATATCGGAACCACCACTCAATTCCTGGATATCCACCTCACTATAGACCCAGAAAGTGGACAGTTTGACTCCAACATCTACCGCAAGCCCACTTTCCGGAATAACTATCTAGAGTTCAGCAGCCAGCATCCCCATTTCATGAAAAAGAATATTGTAAAAGGACAATTCATCCGGTTATCCAGACTCATTTTAGGGACGAGGTTTTCATCAAGGAAGGTTTTTACCTCAGAAACTTGTTCCTAGAAAGAAAATACCCAGAGTGTCTAGTGGACAACCTGTTCCAAGAGATCATACAGCACAGACACTCCAGGTACCCACCAATCCTGGAAAAGGGATTCACAGCAAGGGCACAGAACGGACCAAACAAAAAGGACTGGGTGTCAAGTTTCCCCCTTCCAATTTCCACCGACATGTTTGGAATCAGAGGGGTCCTCACCAACAATTGGGACATCTTGGGAGGAGAAAAAGGTCTGACAAAGTTACTTGGGACATCCCCAAACTTATGTTTCAAACGAACCTCTTCTTTTGGTGGTGCGTTCGAGAGGAATAAAAGCCCATCCCCACAGAGTGAAGTATCGACAGAACCTGGAATGTCTGACTGCGGCAAGTGTGTTGCCTGTGTACACATACGAAAAAACAACAACGTCACCTTCCCGCACTGCAACAGAACTGTCAGTCTACATGACCACTATGACTAGAACACAAAAAATGTAGTCTACTGTGTTTTCTGTGAACACTGTGGGAATTTCTATATCGGCAAAACAAACAGGAAGCTGAGTAGCCGTATTAAAGAACACACTGCAGCAATACACAAACAGGACAGTTTGAATGCCTTGGCTAAACACAGTGCTATTTGCCCAAACTTCACAGGATTCAAATTCACAGTGCTGGAAAAAATAACAGAATTTGTAGGGGACATGGACACATTCCTGCAAGTCCGGGAATTAAAATGGCAGATAGAACTGAGAGCTGATGTCTATCCAGGTCTCAACGAGACACTGAACATTAAATGTGCACTTAAATGGTATAGAGATTGAAATGTGATAGGGTTTGAAGAACTGTGCAAGAGGGTTTGAAGAATTGTGCAAGTAGATTTAATGTGTTTATGGATTTACAACTGTGCAAGTGAATATAATGCATTTCCTCTCTCTCTGACTTTTGACTCCCCCATACCCCCTACACACATGCTCCCAATCACCAGGCTAGCCCCCACTGACCGCACCAACTATACCCCCTGGTCTCACTATTTCACGCAGCCATTCAAGGGGTGACACCATCCAAACCAGCCCACAGCTGGTACCAACCACACTGACAGTCTTCTGGGAAACTCTGTCATTCATATGCTCCTTGTCATGGGTGGACCCCTACCAGCCCCCCCTCAACTCTACACCGCATTCCTCCCACTCTCCCATCAGGTGGCATACCCACACATTACTCTACACACACACCGATACCAAAGCATAGTAGGACTCTCTACCTGACTCCTCCACCTTCCTCCGTTCCCTTCTTTACTTGAATCATCACAGCATGACTGTCATCCTTCCCGGTTCCCCCATAATTTTTTTTTTTTTTTTTTTTGCACACAATCCCTTTTTGAACACAGTCCCTTTTTGCACACAATCCCTTTTAGTATGCACACGGCACCACAAGGCTATTACTGTCTGACTAATTTACCTTATGTAACTGCGATTGTAATGTTAATGAAAATGCACACAGCACCCTGCTTGTTCACACTTTACTATTGGAAAGGAACTGTTGTTAATTTAAATGGCCTGCTAGAACTAATGTATATAAAGGAAGTGAAAATGGTTGCTCATACTTATGAAACATGTCTTTCTGAAGAAGTCTTGATAATAAATAAGATGAAAGCGCTAAAGTTCTACAAGAGTTGTTGGTGTGATTTACTATTTTTTGAATGCTTTTATTGTCACGAAGTTCAGTTCTTAGTTAAAATTTCTTCTCTTCGTTCAATTTTTTTGAGTGTGGTTAATTTTATATATATATATATATATATATATATATATATATATATATGAAAATACAAACACATATAGATATATACAGACACACACACACACACACACACACACACACACACACACACACACACACACACACACACAACCAATTTGATGCTGCCAATACATGACTGGAGAGCTGTGAAATATAATAGTAAACTAAAGATCTTGACAAAAACACAATGCAAACATGAAGAATACCTGCAAATTCTATGCAGAAGACAGCACAGCCGAGACACAAAAATGCAAACCCCCATGTATAATGTAGGTCAGTTGTGTGATGATGATCAGAGTAGCAAGCACTCTCAGGCAACAACACTAATCTTTACATGATTGTACCAGATCTATATTATGCCCATGACAACCCCTTTCAGCAAACAACTGTTCGCTGAATGATAACCAGCTAAATCTACCACCCTTGAACAGCCATTCCAGTGAATTTTTTCCTAGGGGAAAAAAACACTTTGCCAACCTAAAACCAGACAAAATTTAAAACCCTTCAAAGTAGGGGGGCTTCACCCCCCCATACCACCAATGTGGTAGGGCTGTAGCCCCCACACCCCCCTAACTAAATATGCCAACTCCGAGATTGCACTACAGTGGGGAAAAGGGCAAATTTCTGATGATGGCCAAGTGTTTTTTTCCCCTAGGAAAAAAAATTTGCTGAAATGGCCATCGTGGGAGTTAGATTTCACTGGTTATTGTTTGGCGAATAGCCGTTCGCTGAAAGGGGGTTTTGCAGACATAATATAGACCCATTGTACCACCTTTAAGCATAATCTTTATATTCAGTTGTTATCCCTAGCATAGATCTCTAGTCTACACATAAGAATCATACCTGGATTCAACTTCCTCTTTTTCACTTTGAAGTTTCTCAATTTTCAAATTAAGGTTTTCATCTTCCTTTGATTTTGCTCTAGGGATAAAGAAAGAAATAATACTAATGATAAAGTTTTAGTAGTTAAAGCTGCTTTATTCAGACTTCAGCTGCACATGTGGTCCAGCAGTGGTGGACATATTTTCCAAATATGTAGTCAGATCTCTAAATGTGGGGAATGAAGCAATAGCAGGAAAATCTTTTCAACTAATCAAACGTTACTTATTCTTTGTTTCATTTTGCCTAAAGTTATAAGCTACATATAATGTGCTGATATTTTGACCAGGAACAGAAGAATTCCTCACAAAATGTGATATCCTTATATCAATGAAGGTGCCCCACATAAAGTACAGTTGTATAAGGCACTTAACATAACTGTATGCCTCTCAGGAGAAGGCATATTCATGACCAGCCATTGCATTGGGGTATTCTTGAATTCTCTATTCAACCTTCAGGCTAGAATTTCTTCAAGAAATGGTTATAAGCACATAAAAAAATAACAATACAAGGCAAGCAATCACATGAATCATAAGATGCCTAACCATATACACCTTTAGGAAGGCACACTTAAATGTTCTTGCCAACTTTTTCAAGTACTATCTTCCCTTTGAGGCACTACTGCAGGTTTTATGCCAAGTAAGTTTCTGATATAGGAGGCACAGATATCCCTTACTCATCTCATGCTGTATTTTTGCTCTCTTCAGTTCTTCAAGCAGTAACCCTAAGGGGAAGTGCATTCATGGTAGAGACATTGAAGTACTAATCAAGACTTGTTACATCCATCTGATAAAAAGTACAGTAAATAATTTCATAGAAAGAAAACAAAACAAGCACAGTCAGTGGGGTAAAGTGCCTCTCTGATATAAATGCTTTCAATTGCTATAAAAAATCCAGAGGCAAACTTGACATAATGGGGGAACAAAAATAGGGACAGATCTTGAATACTGCTCTTATAAACTTAGAGAGTTGCTTGAATAATAACATTTGTGTTAACATGCATTTTTCTGAAGGATATGAAGCCAGAAACTCAAATATATGTCGTGAATGCATTCCTCAGATCTTCCCGGTGAATTGCTAGAAAAACACAAATTTTATGAGGAACAGTCCAAAAATATAAAAAATCTGTGCATTCTGTGAAAGTCTGAGCAATTGAGAGGTATGGGGTGTGAAAGAATAGGTGTGTGTTTGTTTGTGTGTGTGTGTGTGTGGGTCTGTGTGTAGCATATCTCAGAACTCTCCAGATTTAGCCTGATAGTTTTGGTGTGATTTTTATAAAATTCATGGTTTTCTGGGAAATCACTGAGGACTGAAGTCACAATAATGATATATATATATATATATATATATATATATATATATATATATATATATACCATTTCACTGAAAGTTCATTTCACTGACAACTATTATTAAAAATGGAATATTCCCCTTCCCCACTGTAGTGCACCCCCTGGAGGGTTAATATATATAGGGGGGTGGGGGGGCAGAGCCCCAGCCGGGTGTCAAGTGTGGAGGGGCCTTACTTCTTTTACAATATTATAAAGCATCAAAAGAAGAGATATCATAATAAATGATGTGGTGGGCTGCCCCCCCCCCACCACATGGGGGGTCTGCCCCCACCCCCAACTATATATATATACATAAAGGCTTTTACATTACTACAGTGGGCAGGGGCCATTTACCATGTATAATAAGTTGTGTTGTCAGTGAACTTTCAGTGAAATGAATTTCAGTGAAATGGTGTCAGTGAAATGAAAGTCAGTGAATTGAAAGTTCAGTGAATTGAATTGAACCCATATATATATATACGTGTGTGTGTGTGTGTGTGTGTGTGTGTGTGTGTGTGTGTGTGTGTGTTATCTGTCTATATATATATATATATATATATATATTTCAGACTTCATATCCTCAGAAAATACATGTTAACACAAATCCTGTTATTCTAACAACTTTCTAAGTAAAAAGAGCAATATGTAAAACCTATCCCAGTTTTGGGCCATTGTATCCTCATTATTTTACGCTCTGTTCAGATTTCTTGCACTAAGATTATATGAGGTATGAATGCCACTCAACTTTCCAGATTTTTCCTCATATTTTGGCCTATTCCTCATAAAATTTATGGTTTTCTGGCAAATCACTGAGGATTGAAATAACTAAATAATGTCATACATTTGAGTTTCTGACTTCATTTCCTTCAAAAAATACATGCAAAGCAAACACCATTATTCTAGCAACTTTAAGTCTATAAGAGCAATAATTAAAATCTGTTTCTACTTTAGGGGCCTTTGTTCCCTCTATTATTTTAAGCTTTGTCCAGATTTCTTGTGCTAAGAGGTTGAGAGGTATGGAGGTATTGTATGTAATGTTCTTGCTGGGAGGGGGTTGCAGATTAGTCAATTAACTTGATCAGGCTTGACCCTGTAACTTGGTTACAGGAGATAAGGGCCTGAATCCTCTATACAATCTACCAAACAGCTGAAAGAATTGTGATCTTCATTGCAGACAACAGCCTGAATCCTCTACACCAACTACCAAACTGCTGAAGAAATTGTGAGCTTCAGTTCAGGCAAGAGCCTGAATCCTTTACACCAATTACTAGGCTGCTGACGGAATTGTGAGTTTGAGTTTCAGTACATTTTCAGGGAATTATGAGTTTCAGTACATTTTCAAGGGATTATGATTGGGCAGTGCAGTGGTGCAGCAGTTAACATTGTCACCTCACAGCAAGAGGTTCCTTGGTTTGATTCTTGGCTGGATTGCCTTCTGTGCAGAGTCTGCATGTCCTCCCTGCATTTGTATGGGTTTCCTCTGGGTGCTCTATTTTCTTCCCACATTTCAAAGATGTATCTGGAGCATTTCTCCCTGGGCCTCTGATGAAAATAGGCTCTGTTGTAGTCAGACCTTCCCGGTCAACAAATATTAAATAAATGAGTTTCAGTGCATTTTCATGGAATTGTGAGTTTCAAGGGAAGATAAATTTACTGTTGCTAATGCTAAGTCTGTTTTCAATGTGCAACTAACTGTTTTGTTTAGCAAACCAGATATCGCTGTGTTAACTGAAACATGGCTCAAATCACAACACCATAATAATGAGATTACTGCCCCTGGTTATAATATTATCCGAAGAGACAGATTACAGTAAAAGGGCGGAGGTGTTGCAATATTATTCCAAAATAATCTCACCATAGAACAACTACATTACAATACCCAAGAAGTCAAAGATGTAGAACTAATCCTTGCCAAATTAAATACAAATTCCAACAAACACATAATTATTGCAGGTGGCTATATCCCACCAGGCAATAACATCACTGTAATGGAAAGCCTGCTTAATTGGATCTCCAACTCCTTACCACATGAAGCCACACTATTAGGGGACTTCAATATTGACTGGCTTAACTGCTCCAGTCATAATCCCTCTGCCTTTATTAACCTCCACAGGTTTACCCAAACTATAACCACCCCCACTAGAACTGACAAAACATTCAAACACCAGTCCATCTTAGACAGAATCTTGATATCTGACCCCACTCTTGCACAGCAATCTGGCTGTCTTCCAGATACCCTAAGTGACCATCATCCAACCTACCTAATTAGGATGCCAACCTATCCTCAGAGCAGTTCAAAACAAAAAGACCTTTATAGCTACTGACTTCATCAATGCACTAAAAAGCTGCAACTGGACTCCCCTAAAACAACTATCTCTAGACAAAGCCATTGAATACTTTAACACAACCTTCATAAAAATCTTAAATCATCATGCACCCCCCAGAACTATTAGAATAAAAACTAAATATGCCCGATGGCTAAGAAAGGATACTAAAACTATAATGAAAGAAAGGGACAAGGCCTGGATTTAATATAAAAAAAACAAAACCACTACTTTGAGACGAAATTATCTAGAGCTCCGTAACAAAGCCAAAAAACAAATCAAACTAGACAAATCTAGCTACTATAAAAATATGCAAGAAAAATATGTTCACAATCCCCAAAAATTCTGGGCCACAATGAATGGTATACTACACCCAGGAAAGTCCACTGCTCCAACCCCTGTGCTACCAAATAACCATGAAAACATACCCACTCAATTTAACAAATTCTTTATCGAAACAGTCCAGTCCCTTACCAATGCCTAAAATAGCATTAGCAGCCCCACATCAATAACTGCAACAACCCATCCCAATATGCAAAACAATAAAGCCAATTTTCACCTTCACTCCATGTCTATTAAGACAATTTCTAAACTCCTTAGGAAACTTAAACCAACCATTCTAGCAGCTGATATGCTACCAGCAAACTTCCTTCAGATATCAGATGAAGCTATATCCTATCCTGTCTCTATTCTCATAAATAGACCTCTGTTAGAATGCAAAGTTCCCACCTCATGGAAAACATCACAAATTATTCCACTGCACAGAGGAAGTAACTCCTTAGAGCTCACCAACTATTGCCCAATAGCAATCCTATCACCTTTATCCAAAATATTAGAAAGAGTTGTTCATAATCAACTAATGCAGTACCTCCAAAATAACAACCTACTCTCCATATCCCAGCATTGCTTTAGACATTCCCATAGCACCACCACAGCATTACTATCATTCACCAATATAGTTAACCACCATAGAAACAAGGGTCTATTTGTTTCTTCCATATTCTTAGACTTATCAAAAGCTTTTGACATGGTAAATCACAGTATGCTTCTTGAAAGTCTATCTGCCCTAAATATCAGTCCCCCTCTATACCATGGTTCAACAGCTACTTATCTGGCCATCAGCAAGCAGTCCTATGGCAGGGACAACTGTCCCCCCTGTTACCAGTTACCATAGGAGTCCCTCAAGGATCCATCCTTTGCTGTTCTCTTTATTTACTAACAAGATCTCTTCATCCTCACCCACTGTCTCAGTAGTACAATACGCAGATGATTCCACCCTTATATGTGCTGCCCCCACCCTAAGTGAACTACAAACACTAACCCAAAATAACTTCACCCTAGCCGAAACTTGGTTCACTAACATCAAACTTCTTCTTAATCCCAAACAAACAAATTAATTCTTTTCAGCCCAGGCAGATCTCCTCCTCTAAATAGTTATTTCACCATCTACTCTAAAGAAAACATTCAAATTAGTCCAACCACACACACTAAACTGCTAGGTGTAGAAACAGACAATAACCCAAGGTTCGATATCCACATAGCACAAACCATCAGGAGAGTTAATAAAAAACTTGGATTCCTCTACAGGAACAAACAGTTTATGACTAAACACGCCAAAGCAACTTTCACAAGGACTCATCTTCTATCCACCCTCCTCTATGCTTCTCCCATCTTGACTAATCTCCACCAAACTGATCTAAATAAAATGGAATCTTGCTACAACAAGATTGCTAAGTTTGCTACTGAAGCCTCATGTAGGTCTCACCACTGTCTATCCCTTAAGCAGCTTAACTGGCTTAAGTTGCCTCATATACTTCTACTCAGTCAACTCTCTATAGCACACAAACTGTACTACCTTCCTGAGAAAACCCCAGCACTTCAGCATCTAATTCAGCCT
Source organism: Protopterus annectens (assembly GCF_019279795.1). Lineage (NCBI taxonomy): Eukaryota > Metazoa > Chordata > Ceratodontiformes > Protopteridae > Protopterus > Protopterus annectens. The sequence continues at coordinate 717,053,588 of NC_056734.1, forward strand.
CACATTCCCTCTAGAGCCTTAAGATCTAGTAACCAGAACCTCATAACTGTCATCCAACATAGAAATTATGCCGGTAAATCCCTCTTTGCCAGCATCATTGCTAAAACCTGGAACACACTACCAAGCCAAATAACTTCTACCATATCCTTTATTTATTTCAAAAAACTCCTGAAAACCCACTATTTAAGTGACTGGCTATGTTCATGTTACTCACCAGCCTAACCCAAACTAAGAGAATGTTTCTGTGTATAGCGAAGTATAAACAGTTCCCCTGAAAGCTTGTGAACCCGTTGATATTTACTTGACAAAACTTATATCTGTAAAAATAATACAAATGCTGTTTTAAGTTATTATGTACCACAGTGATTGTCTACTATAAGAACTGTTAATCTCTAACATATTGTGTATGTTTGCTATAAGTATGCTCTATTTTTTTTCTCTTCTTTCATGTACTGTATTGTATTGTGGAGCTTTTCTCCCCGGGCCTCTGCAGAAAATGGACCTGTGTCTGGTCGGACTTTCCCGGTAAACAAATGTAAAATAAATAAAACATAAAATAAAAATAGCAGTCACTGTTTGTGCTGTAGAATTTGGAAGCAGTGTTAGTACCATAATTACTTGTTATTGGTTTGTCAGCCATTTCCTATTGCAATATTACCAGCTTACCCTTTTTTTTAATGTCGACAATATAGGCAATTAATTCTTCAAGGGCAGCAAACACTGAATTTGTAGATGAAACACTGAAATGTAAAGTTGTTTGTTACTAACAACCTCTTCATTAGTTACAGATCTCTTTAATGTGGAATTATTCGGATGGGGTCTACTTCTGTGGAGATTGTGCTTATTGACTGATATTGGTGGACTGTAATGACAGAAGTTTGAGTGCCTTTTATGGTTGAAATTTTCTAAAACTGGTAGTTTTGTCTTTATTGGTTCATACATTTTGTTTCATTGCAGGGAAGAATGTTCAAAATTACAAATTTAAAACACATTCTAACAAGAGGTGCTGTATTATACAAGGAATATAATTTAATACAACCAGGAAGATGAAACAAAGAATACATGCATGTATGCATGGCCCTAAAAATGTGTGCAAGGAGCCTATAGTTTGAAAACAGCCCAAAGGAAAAACCTTCCACTGGCCAGATGCATTTTCTTTGAATGTGAGTATTAATGCCATTTCAATGAAAGTGAGCTTCAATAGCAAAGAAGTTTACTGCTCATGCTAAATCTGTTTTCATTGTGAGACTGTGTTGTTTACCAAATGGTTATCAGTATTTGTGTTATTTTATTTCAATGTCTGTAATCAGTGTAGAAGTAAATAAGAAAACAGTATAGGTTTGAACTGTGTTTATGGTAACTGAGGAGAAATAGCCAAGTAATGGAACACTGGAATGGCTGGGCAGGACGGGGGCACCAGTAGGGGGTTGCTGCAGGAGGGGCTGCTCTGGAGGGGGGCCCCAAGCTATTACTCTGCCTATGGCCCCCCATTTGACCATGACAAGAACCCTGAAGAAGTCCCATGATTTGGTTAAAAAATATTCTATAACAAAAATTTAAGACTGCACTGGCATGTGCAGCTAAATAAGATTTTAACAAAGGGTGCATTTTTTCACAGCACACACTACCCCTTAATTAGCCCTTAAGTGGGTGATAATGAGGTGTAAATTACATTAGAGAATGGGCAACCTGTAGATTGGCAGCCTGACTGGAGAATGAACATTCTCCAGCAGGGTGTTAATCTACAGGTAACGTCCTCTGAGAAACGAGTCTGCTGCTTCATGGCAGCATATTAAATTGTTGGGGAGCTCAGACTGAAAATAACATAATGACTGCCATTATTTTGCACTTGCTAAGCAGCGCTTTTGCTGTTTAGTGAGTATAAAACAAAAAAAAGAAAATTAAAATCTAAAAATAAAAAAGTAGGTGTGTTTATGTGCGAGTGTATGCATGCATGAGAGTGAGAGCAAGATCGATCGAGCTATTATTTTACACTCACTAGGCAGTACTTTCCCTGTTTAACGAGTTCAGAAACAAATGTAACAGAAAAAAGTGTGTGTGCATATATGTGTTTGTTTCTCTCAACGTGTGTGAGTGCATGCATTCTCGCATGCATGAAAGCAAAAGTGTATGTGTGCGTGTGTGTGTGTGTGTGTGTGTGTGTGTGTGTGTGTGTGTGAGACAGAGAGTGTGAAGAGTGAGAGTGATAGAGCAGTAATAGCAGCCGTTAAGAGGTTTGCATACCTCTCAACTACTTCGCTCAAGAGATCTGCATAAAGCCAAAAGTAAAGGGAGAACAAAGGTTCAAAACAGGTACATATTTTAGATATTGCTGTCAGGAAACACCAAAGTTGCATTAATAAAAGGATTTGTGCTAGCATTCGTGTTCTGAAGTGCAAGTGTTTGTATGTGTGCGCGTGTGTGTGTGTGTGTATGTGAGAAAAACAGAGAAAGAGTGAGATGATGTCTTGTATCCAAATAGGACATTGAGGACCACGGATTTATAAGCTACCTCTGTCCATAAGGGACATGGGTGCAAGGTCCGGTGTAAATTTCCTATTCCCAATCCACAGGTCTAGGCTGTGTTTACATTGGGTAATAGACAAACTCAGCTTCATATGGATGGGATGCCTGTTCCATAGAAGGGGCAGTTTCTGGGACACACATCTATCTTTCCAACATGTTCTGTTTAAGTCATAAAATTCCCAACTGTGGCCAAGGTGATCTAAGTTTAAGCAATTTATGTGTTTGATGAGGTTGACAAAAGGGTTGATTATGCCTGTCCTGGGGAGGAAGGACATTGTTAAGTGTCTCTCTAGGATAGGATAGATCTCTTTGAAAAGATTCCAAGCTGGGATGGGCAGGAGGACAACAGTAGGCAAGGCCACTTGATGCACCTGGGGCAGGGCACACACTCAGACTACTTAACATTGCCTGCCCAGCCTAACACTGATGTTAGCATTTAAGAGCAGGGCTTAAGACTAGGGGAAAAAATGGCCATCTAGGATGATGGCACCATTCCCAGATTCTACCTCACTTCTTGGCTGAGTGTAAAAATCCAGGACACCCTCCATAAACTGAGACCCTGGATATGAGGGAATAAATGAGTCAACATATCAAGAAGAGGACGGCTTGACAGTTAGTGGGTGCCTAATTTTGATGAAGCTGTAGCTTGGTTGTGGGGGGGGCAGCAATGTGAGAGCTGTGAGTAGAAATTTGAAAATCCTAGCTACATCCCTGTAGCCATGACCTGGGCCCCAGAGGATCAGTAAATAAGCAAACAATATAAAATAACAGAACACAACAAGATAATATACAGAATATTACAGTGCTATACAATGCAAAGTAAAATATCTAGTAATATATAACGTACAGTACATTAATATAAAGTAATATACAATAGAATAATTGGAAGTGAGTTATTCATATTATCTACAACACTGACTGATCATATCTGTCTTGATGGATTTTCAAGTGCAGAAATATGCAAGAAGAGGGGAGAAGATAACATTGATTGTTCAACAGTGACTAATCATATATGCCTTGATGGTTCATAGGTTAGTACTAGGCTAACTGCCCTTTTTGGGTCATTTGAAGCCTAGCCAGTTACCCCATGTGAGAATCAAACCCTGTACCTTGTGTCTTTAAGGTAAACACCTTAACCATTATGTCATCCTCCCACCCTGGATTCTCAACTGTAGAAATATGCAAGAAGAGGGAGAAGAAAATGGCTAGTGGATTGTTGGTTAGGTTGATTAGTTTTCCAGGTGGTCTTTCAGCTTTGCCTTGAAGTCCTGAAGAGAGATTTATGACCTTATCTCAGACAGCAAGTGGTTCCAAGTAACTGGTGCATTATTGTGGGAACTTCTTTCCACTATCATGGAGCAGAAACATAGCATTGTAAAAAGAAGTCTCTAATCTTTGTTTGTTGGAGAGCATGTAGGATGTGTCTTTTAATAGCTTGGTTTACAGAGGTGGACAGTGTCCAAGGAGTGAAGACTTTAAAAATTATGATACTAAGCATCAGCACTGCCTTGTTTGTATTGGGCTCTAGCAGAAACATTTATGTAAGTCATAGTGATGTATGTATTGACTAGCCAAGAGGGGAAAATGATGTTCTGTGTGTTCCCTGCTGTGTGAAGTTTTGTGGTGTTTGTGCTAGAATGGAGTGCTAATAGTGGTAATGTATATTCCATATTAGGGATTAGCACATTTCTGGCAACAGATAATTGAGCTTTTGGGGTCAGGAGATGAGACATTGTTCTACAGTTTTAGTTTTGCTATAACTTTTTTATAGTGTGGTCAGTGATGGCTAAGCCTAAAGCAACCATAAAGCTATAAAATACTAAAAATGAAAAAAAAAAAACTGAGGTGAGGGTCTGCATGGCTATAGTACATGAAATATCTGGTCGGTGTCATATCTGACAATCTTTTTTACCTCACAATTATGAAACTCATTGACAAATTTCACAGTACCACATATTTTTTATTACATTCTGGACTCCAGTATATTTCTGAGTAAAGCTGCACCAGCAAGACAGTAACAAATCTCACTTCAGAAAATAAATATGAAAATACATGTTGTTACCAAATGATTAGAACATTCTGTACAGTAACTATGTACTATTTCCCAAAAGGAGAAGGAGGGAGGGAGTTTTACTATTATAGTAATGAAGCTTGCCACCTTTAGAAGAGACAAAAACAAAACAAAAAAACACACTCTGTTCTGTCGATTGCCTCATCCATTTTGATAAGGAAGAATGAATTCCTTCTATTTAAGATTACATTCTTGCTGTTTTACTAGTCTGTATATTTACTGAAACTATTACATTAGATAATAAGCATGGGGATAACAATATTATACTGAGGAACATACCACTCAGCTGTACCTCATTATGAGAAATGTCCCTCATGTTGAATAAAAAAAATGCTATGCTCCATGCTGTTCTGAAAGTCCGTCAAACATTCATTTCTAAGACTTTTTAAAAAATATCTAACCTAAATAATGTAAAAAAAATGTTGAGTCATATTAATTCATCAAAATAACTTTTTTGTAAATATAAAGTAACACATTTTAACTATTCTGTGAGCTTCCTAGTTGAAGTCATTAGTAAGTGTTTCATATTTTGCCTATCAATGTCAAATTAAGAAAGATAGTGTTTCACACTTTTAGAGATGTAAGGTTGTGGTGACGTAGACATGAAGAGATATAAATGCAGCTTGCATGCTGTTTCCTGTAATGGACCCTTGTTTTTATTTGTTTATTTTTTCTGCAATCTAATTTTAGTTCATTCTGTCAATATTATTTATATCACAGCCAAAAATACATTATTTTTGTGTATACACACACACACACACACACACACACACACACACACACACACACACACACACACACACACACACACACACACACACACACACACACACACACACACACACACACACACACAATAAAAATACATTTGGAGATACACCCATTATTTTACTATTACAAAACAAGGCTTCATACTGTTTAGGCATCGAATATTTTATTTCAGCAGGACTAGGATGATAGCATTAACTGTTTGCTAATCGTCATGTTTAACACCTGTCAGTTAAAACAAGAATGACTATTCTAACAACGTTACTTAACTGCTGAGAAAGGCAAGTAACATGGTACACAAATGGGGAAACGTCCCCTAGAATTGTGTAGGAACTCTTAAAAGACTGGTGAAAGTAACAATAAATCATAACATTTAAATAGATTCCCAATCTTTACTAGGTTAACCAGGCAGGTAAATAGCTACCATAACTGCAACAACCCAGTAGTATGTCATGTCTAATATAAGGCTAATTATTGGAATATTTACTTATAAGACTAGTCACAGAAGCAATGAATGATTACATTAAGATAGATACCCAATCAGTACTAGGTTACCTCCAGTAGATGGATAGTTACTACCTTTAACTGTCTAGTAGTGTGTATTGTTTAGCATAAGACTAGTTACTGCTATAAATAATTTAATAGAAGAAATGCTAATTCATAATGGCAGAATGGTTAAGGTCTTTGTCTCCCATGTGCAAGGTACAAGGCTATGCTCCATGCTGTTCCTCAATGCTAATGCCTGTTTGGAGTTTGCATGTTCTCCCTCTGTCTCTGTGAGCTTCTCCCACCTCCAAAAATAAGTTGTGTTTCCAACTCAAACTCACTCAAGAATGACGCTGTGGGCATCGGCACAGAATCTATATGGTGCCCTATAGGGGAAGAGTTGCATAGACCAACAGCTTTGGCCATCTGCTGTAGTGTGAAGCATCCTTAATCTAGGAGAACACAGATCACAGACTGCATGCTATGGTAGGGCTAGCCACTCAACAGTATAAAAATATGGTCCTATGTGATTCCGTCATGTTGACTAATGTCTCAAAATGGGCATGGGTATTTGCCAGTGATAAGTGGGTTAAGGATCCAGCCTACTCTTGACCTATGCCAGGAAGCCATGCTAATGGTGGGATGGGTTTGTGTGCCTCTATTGGCCAGTGTGTGCCTGCCATAAAGCCTAGCTACTGGCCGTTTGGTATCCAGTTGCTCTCCTTGTGTTACCTATGATAGCTCTGTTGAGCAAAAGCTGGATTGTAGAACAACTCAGCCTACTAAAAATGAACTAAGAATTGCTACACTCAATGTTGGTTCACAGAACAGCGCATAAAAGTGGGGTTGGGAGGGTGGCCTAATGCTTAGGGTGTTGCCTTACAAACACAAGGTGCAGGGTTTGAGTCTCACAAGGGATACTTGGCTAAGCTTAAAATGGCTCGCAAGGGCATTTAGCTTAGTACTAATCTATGAACCTATGAACCTATGACATGATGGTAAGGAGGTGGCTGGACATCCTATATATCCAGAATCCAAGACAGAAGGGCAGTGCAGCAAAGCCAATTGGCTTGAGATCCAGAATCTACTATTCAGAAGGAGCACAGGCTAGAAATGGTGTGGGAATCATGATGACAGAATGGCGTCAGAAGACAGTGAGGGATGTCATTAAAATTAGTGACAGACTCATGGCATTTAGAATCCAACCTAATGACAGAGCAGTATTTGTAATCTCAGCCTATACCCAGAGCAGGGCTGTGATAGTGAGGAAAAGAGTGCATTCATACAGTAGTGGCAGGACCTAGCAGATAAAGCAGGGCAACATGAATTAGTGTAAAAATTGAGTAACCTGAGTGACAGCAGAACAGGATATCAGAACTGCTGGGTTCCACATGGGTGGGACAACATGAATAAAGAAGAAGCGGCTACTCTAGACTTCTGTCTGGCAAATGGCTTGATAGTAGCCAACACATGATTCAGAACATCAGACAGTCACAAGATCAAATACAACAGTGCCAGTGGCCAATATGCAACTCAGTTGGACTTCCTCATATCAGCAACTGCAAATACATCCCCAGTGAAGCAGTCAGCCCACAACATAAAACACTAGTTGCCATAATTGACTGTAAGCATTAGTCAGAGAAGGCTCTAAGGCCAACAGAGACTAAGGTGAAGACTTGGAAGTTTACTGGGGAGAAAGCACAACAGTTCAGGGAATCACTCAGGGATATAGCACATCAGGAAGAAAAAGAAATAGGTGGAGTAGTTGAAGAAGAATGGCAGCACCTCAAAACAGCATGTGTGAAAACTGCAGAACAGCTATGCAGTCAAGACACACATGGAAATAAACTACATAAGAAAAGCTGCTAGTGGAATGCAGAAATCCAGGAATTCATCAAAAGAAAGAAGAACTGTAGGAAAAAGTGGGAGCTAGAAAAGGGAGGCGAGGCTAGAAAGGAATACTGGTTGACTAACAAAGAGTCTAAGAAAATGATTGCAGTAGCAAAGAACAAGACATCAGAGTCACTCTACCAGCTTCTGGAAAGTGACTCAGTGGATGGCACAAAAAACTTTATCAGGTTGCAAGGCAAAGATAGAAAGACAAAGAAGATAGTCAGACACTCTTCATAAGGGATACCAGCAACAACCTACTCACCAAGCCAGCGGACATCAAAGGTGCATGGTAGCAGTACTTCCAACAGCTTCTGAATGAAGAAAACCCAACAGAAGCAGTACTACCCCAGACACAACTTATGATGAGAGAAGAGGAGTAGCCCACCATAGAAGAAGTAAGAACAGCACTAAGGAAAATGGAATCAGGGAAGGCAGCAGACTCAGATGTGGTCACAGCAAATATGATAATGATGTTGGTTGAGATGGGGAGAAATTACTCCTGAGGGTACTTATAGCAGTACAGAGAAAATGGTGTATCCCAGATGACTGCAGCATATGCATACTAGCACTATTTATGAAGAACAAAGGGAACATTGACAACAGTGGACAGTACAGATGTATCAAACTCCTGTCACAATGCAGAAACGTTCTGGACAGGGTAACTGATAAACTAATACATACACAGCCTTCACATGGTTTCCTTTTTTATCTAATCACATTGTTTTGCAGTCGTTCATTAACAGGGTTGTTATTGGAGTCTTAATTCTATAATGACTAACATATAATGCTCCAAGTTACACTTTAAAAACATCATAGAAAGACATATGAACATATCAATGCTAGGTTTATTGCTTTCAGAGTGCTCCCAGACTTTTGAATTAGGTCAGGAATCTCTGGAATGAACTGTTTGCTTTATTAATATGATTTGTATGGCTCATTTCTACTGGCTTCCTGCCATTTACTCAGGTGAGATTAACTGACAAAAACCTGCTTTGTCTAGTTTCTGAGTGGAATATTTGTTCATTTCTTTATTCTAAATTGTCATCTTTATCTTACATTTTCTACCTCCATAAAGAATCACTCGTCCTCTCATCTCTTCTCCCTCCTTTCTCCTCTACCAAACCTCCAGGCCAAGTTGACAACAATTTATTTTTTGTAATACTGCTGCCTATCATATATGTATTTCTGTTTCTCTATCATGTACGTTGCTTTACTCTGGTTATTGCCTTTTCATCAACTGCTAGTGTTTAACTATCACATCTCATTGCAAGAATATATTGTATTCAATAATAATGATTACTTTCTTCTGCGAAAAATAAATATTATATTTCACTGAGGAGCTTTTCTCCCTGGGTCTCTGCTGAAAATGAATCACTCAGCTCAGTCGGACTAACCCAGTCAACAAATGTAAAATAAATAAATAAATAATACATTTCATATTCCAAAAAACCCAATTACAGACTTACTTTCCTTCTGAAAATGAGTTTCTTACAGACTAATAGACTTTGTGCAGGACACAAGAACTTGATAGTCTACAGCTAAAAAAATTAAAACGTTACATAAGAGGGCTAAAAATAAGAACAGTTTCTTATTTTTCAGAAGAAAGATTTTAGGCATTGCCCTTCATACAGCTAATGTTAGAGAATCTTTGTATAGACATAATTCAGTTATTTTATAATGTATACACCCTTCTACAGGTCTAAGCATTATCAAATCTAAGGAAGCAAGTATAAAGCTGAAGGCAAAAATAAAAGTAAAACATATTTGAGAGGTATGATACCCAAAAAGACCAAGTCACCAGAAGGTCCACTAGTCCACTACTTAACAGCAGTGACTTTGTAAAGGCTCAATGTATATATATTGGGGATAGCCATTCCTTTGCATATAATGACTGTTAGTGTGACTTTAAATAATGCAAACTCAAGTTAAGTTCAGCAACCGTCATAAGAAAAATCATTTTCAAAAAGAAAGAAAATAAATCTCTACTTAGGTTTTATAGAATGGGAAACAATCAAATCTTCCATTCAGAAACCAGACAAAACAGGGTCAGGGGTAAAGGACAAGAAGCCAGTAGAAATGAGCCATGCAAGTCATATTAATAAAGCAAACCATTCAATAACTACACAAAGTATGCGTGTTAGAACATAAAAATTTTAATTCCTCACAGAGCACCCTGATGAGTTCCAGAGAAGCCAGAGCTAATTACAAAGTATGGGAGCACTAGAGAAGCTGTAAACTCAGCCTCAATATGCTCATATGACAATTCATAATGTGTTTAAAATAAAACTTGGACTATTATATGTTATTCATTACAGAATTAAGACTTCAGTGACAACTTTATTAATGCATGACTACAAAAACAACGTGATCTGGAAAAAAAGTAAACCATGTAAAGGCAGTGAAGGTTATGAAAGCAGTCTAAATCTGACACACTTACAGTTTCCATTACTAGGTGACTTACTTACTTGTGTAGTTGCTGAATTTATATATGCTGTTTACAGTCTGGTTTGTTCTAAGTAATTCACATCCACTAAGCTTTAAACTCAAAGTTGTGTGTTTCCCATATTTATCAACTGAACTGTCAGCTCAGCTGCCCTGCCCTCCTTCCTCTTGGATAATTATGGAGGATACTCAGTGAGGTTAAGTAATGAGGAACAAAGGGCTTTGGAATCTGAATTATGATCTGTTCTCACATTATGAATAGTATACATCCCAAAAGCAGTCAACAATGTAAGGCTATAAGTGAATTAGCTAAACACAGGGCAAATGGGGAAAAGGTGAACTAGTCACACAGTTTGCAAACTCCAAGGTGCAGTATTTAAACAGATTAAAATCTGACAACAATAATCACTGAGCTTTACATATTATGACAAAAGTCAATAAGTGTCAGTATTTTTCACAAATAACGGAGGTAATTAGTCATTCATAATGTATTTCAGGAAATATGAGCACTGTAGTAGTGAGCACAACCTCTCATATCACATGTGATATAAGCATTGCTAAGGACAAGTCAGACTGGAAAAAATTCTGTAATAAAGTTTTCATAATTTGCTTCAAGGAATATTAGCGTCACAAAGACAAACACAGCCTCTCATACTACATGTGATACAAAACAGGCTAATAAAGGCTGGCGATAGTCTCACAAATGAAGGCATTTTCAATGATCAAACTGTAAACCACAATACAAGCCATTCTATTAGATGGACCTGATGAAAATCATGCAAAAGTGTTTTCTTAAATATAATTCTATAAGGGTAGCTCATGGTGTGTTGCCATTCGGGAGGTGGAAGAAGAATAGTATAGAAAGCCTTGGAAAAATGGTCTTAACAAAGCTTGATCTTGACCTAGAGAAGGAATCAACCTTTCAGTTTTTTGCAAAAGTATATGCAGAGGACCAAGTTGCTCCTTCTACAAATACTTCTAGAATCCAACCATTTTCAGAAAGCCATAGATGAAGTCAAGGACTTGGTAGAGTGGGCCTTGGCCATCCATGGAATAGTTTTTCTGTAGTGAGTGTAACAAAAGTACTAGCCTTAGACAACCATTTGAAAGTAGTTTGCTTTGATACAGGTTGTCCCTTCTTCTCACCTTCACAAGAAATGAAAACTTGATCTGAATATCTGAAAGATGTAGTTCTGTCAAGATAATACCTAAGTTGTCTGTGGACATCCATGGTATGGGACATCTGCTTTTCCTGCATTTTTACATTCAGGGAAGAAAACTGGGAAATGGCTAGTTTGTCTTAAAGAAAAAACAGATACCACTTTAGGCATAAAAGAAACATTACTTCTCAAGGAAACTATATCCCTGAGAAAAATTTGATAGGGTTGACTCACCATAAGAACATGCAACTCAGATACCCTTCTTGCAGAGGTTAGAGCAATCATTAAAACTGTTTTCCATGTTAAGAACCACAAGTCAGACAACTTAGCTAGTTGAAATGGAGTAAGTAATAGCTTAACACAAAATTAAGATCAGAAGGCAGGGTCACCAGTTGTCTTGGATGCCTCTTATGCAAAACCCCTTTGACATGAGAATGTATTGAAAGATGAAGATCCATGGCAGACATACTGAAATTGATGATAACTGAATCTTGAAGGAGGAGTAAGAAAGGCCACAGGATAGTAACTCACACAAATAACTGTAAAACCAGATAACAACTAGCCCTGCATGGGTGCGGTTATGTTGCTGGCTCCAATTAGAAAACATTTTCCATTTGCTAATATATGGTTTTCTAGTACGAGGTTTTCTTGTTTTCATTATTCCCTGCTGCAAATCCTCAGTAAACAGATATCCAAAGGGAATTAAAACTCTATCATCCAGGCAGTTAAATGAAGTTGATTTGGATTGGTGTGTATCAAATAATCCTGATCTTGAGTACATCCAGTCTGTGAGGAAACTTGTGGTAATTACCCCTGGCCATTTCCAAAAGAATGGAGAACCACTGTTGCCTGAACAGAAGGGAGTGACCACAATGATCTTGGAGGATTCCTTCTGAATTTTAAGAAGTACATTGGATATCAGTTGAAAGAGTGGCAAAGCATGCAGGAAAATTCCTGTCCAAGGAAAAGAAAAGGCATCTGTCTTCCAGGCCTTCTCGCATGAATTCTTGGAACAGAATAATACCAAATGATTGTTCAGACAGGAGGCAAATAGGTCTACTTGAGGAACTCCCCACAGATGGATCAAATCTTGGAAGACACCCTGAAGTAGTTTCCATTTGTGAAGTTCTGCCATTGTCCTGCTCAGCTTGTCTGCCACACAATTTTGCTTTGAAGGAATTTATGATACCTGTAGAGTGAAATTATACTGTGAAGCTATATCCCAAGCTAACATTTGGGGAGCAGGTTTCTGAATTCTTTTTTGGGGTGTCTGCCATTTCTTCTTTAATGTCTGTTTACTGACATTTTGTTAAGACTGCATATTTTGCTTTTTTGCCAAAACTGGATGAGGGATTTGAAAGTCCTTTAGAAAATTTTTAAAGGATATACTGAAAAATATTAGATATTCTCTGTATCAGCTTACTCCTTTCATAACATTTTTTGAACAGCTTTGCAGCAGAGGGGCCAACAACTAAATTATATCCAAAGAATAACTTAAAATATTATTTTTAACATAATCTAGGAGGTTCTGTCAGAATGTAGCTAGGCAAACCTCCTCTAAACAGTACCAGTGGCCATAGCCCTGGAAGAAGTACCAACTCAGTCATACACACACTGTAAATAATGAGTAATGGCCTGCACAGTAGAAGAAACAATACTATTTAAAGTAGATTTTTACTCACAAGAAGAAACTACAGACAAAACATTCCTCGTACTTTCATAATTAGTCAGAACAAACTTTAATATATGAGCCTGATATTTCAAAATTCTGAAAACCTTGTTAAATCACCTTGTTTGCATCAGGCTTATTGTACGTATTGTAAATACTTATATTTTTTGTTCATTCTTTAAAACCAAAATTCATTGCATTCTTTTATTGTATGATGTGAACATTTATCATTTTTGTATTTTTCTCTTTTTAAAAGAAAAATTAATAAAAATATTTCAAGTAAAAAAAAAAAACAAAATTCTGAAAACCAATGTTGCAGAAGCAACTTATCAGTAAGCTTCCCGTCTGTATCAGAAAGAATAGGATTGGAATTAACCAAGTGTTTAGCAGCAGTAATATTAACTAAAGCTATATCTGCTGGGTCAGGTTTGGGAAGGGTGTATAAAAACTTAAAACAACTGAGGAACTTCATACATTCTAACTGCCTTTTTAGGGGCAGCTATCTTTCAGGAAAACTGCAGGCAGTAACACACATATCCTCCAAAACTGAGAAAACTGGAGGAATGGGTGAAGGTTCTGGAAATTCCTTCTGTAACAGCTTATAGTGTTTTCTGAGGGACTGAGAAACCTCAGTGTTTTCCCACTGAAAACATGTGCACATTCTGGAAATATTCTCAGAAAGAGTGAAACTCCACAGGGAAAATCAGAAAATGAGCTCTCTGCTGATTCTGAATCAGAAACCAAGGGGAAAATCCTGTATTTGTCCTTTCATCTTCCTGTCCAGATTCAGAATCTTGAATCTCTTCAGGGACAGAGGTATCCTTCTCCTTTTACCAGATACTACTTTATAAGAAGGATCGGTAGCCTGAATTAAACCCTGAGCCAGACCTTGTAAATTACTTTAGTTCAAGGAAATTTTGAGGTGGAGTAGATACATAATTATTTTTCTTTCTGACATAAAAAATGGAGCCAACAGTGTTAGTAATGACATCAGTAGTTTCACCAATGATTGATACAACTTTCTTACAAAACAGGACCAACATGAGTGGCTCTTCCTTGCCCATGGAGTGGACTCCAACAGTCATAGAGAACATGGCTAATCCCTGGTCGATAGTGGCTGTAGGTGCTACCGCAGAGGGACCCGGGGTAAAACAAGAGTGATCTGAGGAACAACTAATGGTCACAGCAGAGTCATCTACCAGTGGCTGAGGCAAATTGCTAGCCTGCTGTGGTAGAAAAGACTTTTTGCTTAACTTTTTAGTTTTGTGGCAGAAAGAGTGAACATGAAACCAACGGTTTGTTCCATGGTCAAGCTAACATGGTGCCTCTTACCAGGAAAAACAAGCAGAAAACACAGGTAAAAGTCTTCAATAGTCACTTTTTTCAAAAAAAAAAAAAACACAGTAAGAACAACTTTAAAACTCTGCCAGTTTCAAGAAGTAAAATAAATATAATTTCAACACAGAAAAATTATTTTCCAGTACTTTAAACAACTTTTAATCTGACAGGAAAAAAAAAACAGCACTCTAGTTTAAAAGTACAATACAATCTTGTGATAGTCTGTTAAAACACAAACAACTAGCTTTAAAATAACTTTCTTTATCAAGAAAGTGTTATAAAACAAACACATTTTTAAAAATGGAAGTTTTTTTCCCTTAAGGCAACTTATCTGCCCAACAAAGGAACAGCACAAGCCAACTGTCAATCCTCAAAAGCCTCAGAGGAGCATACTCTTCACTGGCAGGAAAGCTCTAAAGTGCTTGGCACACAAACCTGTCTTTTTAGTTATCTCAGCTTGAGCTGACTGACAGTTTGGGCACTTGTGAGGTGGCCTGAAACTTTGTAAACTGGCCAGGTGTTATATCCCTGGAAGGATATAACCCCTGTAGTTAAGGTTGCTGCAGCAGTGATCACTACAATAAACAAATGAGCATTCCTGACAGGTAGAAGTTCAGTTACCACAGCCCTATATTTACCAAACAGCAAAACAGAAGCAGCACATCAGTACTGCAGCACAGACAGACAAAATCCTAACTATGACCCATGTGACTTGGGCTGGATTAGTTGGCTCAGTCTGAGGCACTGACAGGGAGGGCCTAACCACGGGGGCATTCATCTAGGCATTCCCTGCAGGGAGGCATAGTCCATTGAGAGGGTGTAGTAAACCTCAGGTGTAAACATACAAATGCAGGGGTGGAACCATGTGGTAGGTCATAAATTAAAAAAAAAAAATTCCCCAGTGGAAGCAGGTAATGGCACAACCCCCCATGACATCTTAGGTTCTGTCTATAGCCCCTGCCTTGGAATGGCAATTTTTATTGGACAAGGTGATAGCCCTGACAATGGATAGGGCACTGGGGTAGAAGGGAAGGAATGAAGCAGAAAAAAACACAAAAAAAAAAACAAGCAGCACATACTGAATAAGTAATATAAATGCTCCAGATACACAAAAATGTCCAACAAATGACTCAGTGGAAACTACAATTACAGAGACAATATGAAGGGGAAGATACAAACGTAACATGGTGAGGGTCTTTACAAGTGAGTAGCTTGTGTATGTTGACTCATGCATTTTACTGATGTACTGTGCAAACATCAGCACATACATCTCAAATGCATGTGGGTTTTCTTCAGTCAGATGTCTGCTATCAGAGACGAGAGGGAGAAAAGTATGATAATGAAATGATGTTATTTTAAAACACTAAGAGTTTTCTTTCTTAAATGAAGTCACTGCATAATAGCAATATCTCATGCTTAGGCATGAGTAATGCAGGATTTACCCATGGCCATCCTTGGGTGATCATTCAAGCTTCACCCTCATGATCAAACCACAGCAGATGCAGGGAAATCCTGTATTATCCATGTGAGTTTTTGCTAACTGCCATAATAGCAGGAAGTTCTAGCATGTAAGAAGTGACTGAAAGAAAAAAAGCACTGACTCAGCTGCAGTTGGCAACACTGGCCTTGCAGGAATTAACAGTATGTATGAGAAAGTTAATACTTGAGAAAAAGACAGTCCATCCACAACCAGATAAGAAAAATAATTATCTCTAAGGAAATACACAGTACAAAAATGACTAGAGCAACATAAGAAGATGGGAGTTAACACAAAAATCAGTAGACTATAAAAACTCATATGTTGGCTATTTCTTTCTTGAAACACACAAGTCATATCTGCAGAAGAGCTATGACTAAATTGTAATCATATGTAAATAGAAGTTCAAAACTGAATTAAAATTGTGATATGACATACTCCAATCTTGCTTTCCTTCTTAATATAATCAGTATGCACTCCATGTCTGTAATTTTTTGTAATGCTTGAAAAATCTGAAAGTAGTCCATAATGGTCAGTTTTCAACCCTAGCTAACAAATTAAAAAATAAATAAATAAACACATAAAACTTTAGTGAATGAGCAGTTATAGAACTCCACACTGGAAAATAAGCTTGAGCAGATGCAAAGTTCTGGCTACCATATCCAATTTATTATGGTACGAATATATCATAATACAATACAAAGGGTTGCATTTAGAAAGGTTAAACCCATGCTAACTGGCCACAAGTTGCCAAGTTGGTGAATTCGCATGAGCCTAAAGAGAAACATTTCATTAGTAGAACATTACCATGCCTCTGAACTGAAACTGTGCTATCAGACAGGACTTCGCTTGTGTTCTCCCTACCGGCTCATATATCATGGTAGCATATGCATCCCCATACACATGCACACAGGCACACACACATATATACAATTATCCTCAAACAAGCTGCCCCACCCACTATCTCACACTCACTGAAAAACTAACCTATACAGCCAGAGCAGGCATCCCATGCCTACCTTCTACAGTGTAACCACTCAGACCGACAGACACACACACACACACACACACACACACACACACACACACACACACACACACACACACACACACACACACACACACACACACGGTACAGCCATTCAGCCACATTCATGCCACTACAGACATGTGCTTACACATCTACTCACATACACACACACAGACACTGTACTGTGATGCCTCCTACAGGACTGCATGGGTGACCATAATGTTCAACTGTTCATTACTTCACAGAAATTCCTGTTTGTTCCTCATGCTTCTGGTCTGTTTATTGTAAAATGTATAATTTTCTGGCAAAGCATTTAGAACTGCAGTCACTAAATAATGACAGACATTTGCGATTTAGACTTCATATCCTTTAGAAAATGCATACTAATGCAAAACCTGTTATTCTAGCAATCTTCTAAGTTTATAAGAAAAAAGTTTTGTCCCTGATTTTGGTCCTTTGTCCCCTATTATTTTTGGTTTTGTCCAGTATTCTTGACCAAAGAAGCTGACAGGTATGCCCTTGACTGCCATATTAGCATCCTACTTTCCCAGCAAGACTGATGTCCACATTTTGGTCTCTGCTAGAGGATAGCAGTAGTGGAAGAGTAGTCTCTAAATTGGAAGGGCTTAGTGTAATGCAGAATCCATCAAAGTTAAGGCTTCTGCATCATGGTAAGCCTATTTGAATTTCTGGGATTGTAAACTACTAAAAAAATAGAATGTAACCTATTCCTAGGAGCATGCCCAAACAAACTTTTTTGTACCATATTGCTGAAGGAATATGAATTCAGGTTCCCAAATTATATTTTAAAAATTAAGAATGAATTGGTGTACAATTAAAATATGTTCCTTGATGACTTTAGGTCAAGGTACTTGGGGATTTGTAGAAATGTTCTGTTTTGGGGGTAAAGTTGGCACTAAATTTATCTTTAAGTATACTCCCCGGGATTCATGAAGCTCTGCGCAAGGCCGGCGTTAGGCTTGCGCCGACCGTGTGGCATGAAGATGGCGCAGTAGTGCCAAATGCATATTAATGAAGGCGCACTGCTGCCACAGCCACGTGCATAGGAAAGGAGCGCGAGTGCATAGGGCATGTCGAAGTGCTGCACGGAGGCGTGGAAATGTCAGCTGTCGACGTGCAACCTAAAATGTTTGCATATAACAATTTGCAAGCAATAGTAATCACATCTGTCATGGATACTGAAACGTATGCAAAGCATGCAAGACAGTTCCTGCGAACACAAAATGAAGAAGCAAACACAAATGCACGGTAGGGAATAACGGGTCCCTATCCCTCAAACAAATGACATTGAAAACCGTGTGCCCATAGTCCAACGCAGTGTAGATAGTTATACCAAGTGGAAGTGAAACGCATCATATGTTAGCGCGCCACCAATAGGTACGTCCAGACCAATGGTCAGGGTCACCAGCTGACCCATATTGTGAGGGAGGGTACGCAGCTGGGCAGATGTGTCCATAACAAAAAACATGATAAATGTAAATATCTAGCGACCGTATGACTGAATTATATCCCACAATGCATGTAATAGTCACATACAATAGGTATGTCCGTATTTAACATACCATATGTGACAGGAAATAGAATAAGCATGTAAACGAAACAGAAAGAGCATATAAACTGCTACAACAATAAGGCAACATGTAGGCTGAAAGGAACAGTATTATCCGTAGCGTTGACTGTGGGTATGTGTTGTCCAGTACAATCAGATGTGTGTCCAGAATATATCCTATCCTGGACATAGGAAAAGGTGGCATCCTACCAATGATTAGAACAGTCGGCCAAAATACGCACATCTGCGGTCCAAGCCAAACTTGTTAGGATGTGTCACAGTTGAACGGGTATTACCCGGGTATACCAACCATGTCATGAAAGTTAAATATGGGCGTGTACCTATGTGCGTGAGGTATAGCATGTGGAAGGTCAAACATGGCAGGGTAGTCCACACAACCATACAGGTACCTGACATATGTAGGGTATGCAATGTGTTACCTTGACTGTGTCATGGGCCATCAACCAAAGCAGTGATGGATGGAGTGTCAGGAATATGTGTGTGTGGGGGATGGGTAATGGTATAATCCTCAAAGGCAAGACTGTGTCGTATGCAGAATAGGTGGACTGGAGGTGTATGAGGGAGCACCGGGTGAAGCAGAAAGAAATGCAAAAACATGTATACACATCTGCAATACAACCAGACAGGCCATACTGTAGAACACAATCCCATAAACATATGAATATTAAAATGTGCGATACAAATGTACAGAAATGTCATCGGCACATACCCACAGATTGGTCCTGATGGAACTGGCCATATCAAATGCAACACACCTGGATGCATAATGGACTACCCAGCATCCCCTCCACAGCACACAACCCACCCCCATACCTGAACGTCCACCAAATCCAGCCATACTTGGCCTACTAGTTTGGCACAGCCACATCTACACATAGTGACCACTACGAATATGTAGTAGGTAGTGTCACCCTAGGCAGTTTCAGGATTGCAAACTATGTATCCCTTGCATGTAAAACCCCCAGCACATTTTCGTAACACCAGAAGAATGCTCGGTATCAGTCTTGTTATTATCGGTCTTGTTAAATTTTTGGATATCCCTCATGGGATAAGTAACCTGTGTAAACATTAGAATGGGTATCAAGACACGATGTCCAGTCCTGTAGACATCTGGACACAAGTTGGAATGTGCAGTAGTGGTGCACGAGACTGTCCAGCCCTAGATGGTCATGCAGAACCTACTACCCAGGATCAAACACCTGCCCATGACGCACGTGTCCCGACACGAATAAGCGAGACAATATATTGCACACATTTGCATAGTGGCACATGGAATAAGGGTGATGAAGGCACTGACGTAAACAGGATACCCCCTGATCCACTGTGTGAGGGACAATTATTGTGTGTGTAGGTGTGACCTGACCAACAATGATACAATGCCAAATGTCCTGTGATTGTAGGAAATAACTATGTACCATACTGCATGTAACAGTTGCCTAAAGCGGTCACGTCAGGATAGAATAAACATAATTCGTACAAAGAACAGGCAAACAACAAAAGTGCTAAAGGTATAGGCTCACAGCTAGGAAACTAATGAATGTTCTAAACCTGCACTGACCGTGGCTATGTGTTGACCTAAACAATCTGGTGTTCCCCAGAATATATCCCAACCTGTACATATGACAATGTCAACACTATCAATGGTCACAGCATTTGCACAATAACTGGCCAGCCTCTTAACCACTCACAAAGCCAGTGACCTTTGGAGGAAAGGTGTTGAATGAGAATGACTACTTACAACAATGAAGAGTAATAGATGCATTTAACTGCAGAAAATTAGTAGTATTACGAATCTGTGAACACTTCTTTCCAAGTTAATAGTACTAATATGGTAGAAGTGTCCTTGATTGTCCCTGAGTTGTCATAGCCTTGTCCCTGTCACTGTAGAAACGAGTCCCCGAGTATCACAGAGGTCCGTACACATAAGTACACCAACCAACTCTCACATCTGTTGACAGGACTATTGCATATCTGTAGTGAATTTATAACTGATGTCCAGAATAATATTCATTGTATCTATAAATGAATGAAATAGTCATACGGGAAGGGAAACATGTGGAACACCCCACCGCCACCCTGCATTATGTAGTGGAACCACTCCCCGCCCTGTAGCGCCAACCTAATAATGTGGTCAGAAGTGTCCAAACACCTGCATCTGTAAACACAGGTAGAATGTTAAAATCTGGACTAACTCTGTCCATGTGCTACGTCTGATATTTGAACAGCGCCAGGGCAGTTCTAGTCATCAGTTGGCAGAGCCTAAACCTGGACCAGCACATGAACACCCTGACAATCAAACATGTGTATGTGCGAGGACTATAAGCATAGGAGTTCTGAATATCCTTGGAGTGAGTAGACATGCAGCATGGGTCCAGAGCAGTAGGAAACAGGGAATGTCGTAAGTGTAGTACTGCGGTTTTCCCAGCAGGAGAATGGATGCCTGCTGTGTAAGGGAAGTGGTGAGGCGTATGTCAGAGTAGCTATGAACCATGGGTATACATATAAATGAGCCAGAACAACAATAGTGTAGTGATTAGAGCATCCGCCTAACGTAAAGGCATTCCCGGTTCAAGTACGACTATAGCACATATTAATTGTGTAATGAATGCCTCTGTGCTGTAAAGCCAACATTTATACATGTAAAGGTTACCGCGTTTGCATGGGTCCATTAACTGGATTCCATCAATCAAAGTGGTACTTTCATAAGGAATAAGGCACATGTAATCCCAAATAAGTGCCAGTAAACATATGTAACTCAGAATAAGTAGATGCAAGTGGCCTTGTGGTGTCAGCTATTAGCATAGCAAATGTATGTTGTCTTGTACAGCTGTAACTTTTATATAGATATATATATATATAGATAGATAGATGTGTGTATAGATAAATATCCACAGACATAACAGAAATATATTATATATATATATATATATATATATATACATATATATATATATATATATATATATATACATATATATATATATATATATATATATATATATATATATATATATATATATATATATATATATATATATATATATATATATATATATATATATATATATATATATATATATATATATATATATATATATATATATATATATATATATATATATATATATATATATATATATATATATATATATATATATATATATATATATATATATATATATATATATATATATATATATATATATATATATATATATATATATATATATATATATATATATATATATATATATATATATACATATACATATATATATATATATATATATATATATATATATATATATATATATATATATATATACACATATGTAAGGAACGCCGAAAGACAAAAGCAAATATAAGGGTTGTGAAGGGAATCTAGAGCAAGTAAGGAATTATAAAGTGCTCGCAGCATATGTCAGATAAAGCTGCACAAGTGTGAGTAGAGCACCGCTATTCACACCAGAGGCAGGGTTATACCAGTGGCCATAACATCGCTGAAGTGCTATGTCAACATTGTAAACAGACGGAATGTAGTACATGTTGCGACCACCTACACTTAGTAACCCACAAACTGTTCGTAATCCATAACAACAGGAAAGGCACGTATGTGCAAATATGAATGGATGGTGAGCCTGTGAATACACGAGGTGGTACAAAATGTGTGTAGGGCCCCAACTCTCTGGAGAGGGCAATGTGTAAAGGTGTGTCATGGCTGTGATATCAGGTGTATAATGGCTGTTATGCGTGGAAACTCAACACGGGTGTACTGGAGAAACTATGGATATGTGATTATGGACACAGGAGTGCTAGGGTATGTTGCGCCGGGTGCAATGGAGCAGCCCGTGGAGGTCAGCTAGTACGTAGGTGCAATTCCCAGATAGAGCATTGTTTGCGTGGAGACATGCGTGAATGGGCGTATAGTTGTTGGAAGTTGTGCATCAGGGCTGGCAGCCCGGCATGTAAAACCTATATGCGACCCATGAGCGGAACGGAGTTCTGCTGTGACAACCCCAAACCGGGAAAAGCAGAAAGGCACAACTACATGAAGACATCAATATGTTGACGTACAATCTCAGTAACACAAACATTCATTCTATCAACAGTAATAATATGAATGTGCACAGAAACAAACACAGTAGCAGGAATAATAGGCTGCGCATACGAGTAATAGGTCGAATGACACTGTATCACATCACACTTATCAGTGGCACCCCAGACATGAAAACCGTGTGACATCTGTCTGCTGTATAACGTGCAATATACTGATCACAAGTTCACCGGAGTGAAGTGTCGCTGTCATAATGACTAAGGCAAGAGTATGCAGTTGAAGCAGGGATAAAACCCAATACGCATGTGTTAATGTCTATGTCCGGGAAATGTATAGGTTAATGGGCACAAAGATGTATACATAGATAAAAACATATATATATATATATATATATATATATATATATATATATATATATATATATATATATATATATATATATATATATATATATATATATATATTAATTTATATACACAGATATATTTATACAGATATATATATATATATATATATATATATATATATATATATATATATATATATATATTAATACGCACAAGGATATACTACAGATATATATAGATAGATATATATACACAAACAGGTATTGATATATAGACATACACACAAAACAAATATATATGTCATTGTAGATATACACATGCACATAACTAGGTTACTTTACAACAATTAGGGGTAACATATCTACAGCCCGGGCATATGTGACTGGGAGGTCCAATAAATAAACGTTGTACCCCCCAGACTACCCAGCTAGGCCGGTCAGACATACAGACAGGCAATACAGATCAATACACTGCCGCTGTCCAAAACACTGGTAGGAAAGTACCAGTGGGAGAGATCTGCAAGGTCTACACTTTAAACATGGATAACGGAGTCCCTTGCGGGACCCCAAAAATTCAGGGTACGTGTGAACCTGTTGTCATCGATGCGAGCAGGATGTAGGTGTACATGGAACAGTAGGTTGTGCAAGTGTGATAATACATGGGTTGACAAAACGTACATGTGTCCCGAGACGGGGAGAGTGGGCAATGTGTAGGGGTGTGCTCATACCCCAGCTGCGCTCGCAGTAAGTATTTGTCATGACTGCTGTAGAGGGGTGACAGGTAGGTGGACCATGAGTATGCAATAATGGGCTTAAGTGTGCAGGTGCTGGTTGGCAGAGATGTAGTAGGCCCACACAGTGGAAGACATTAATATTCCTATGTGGGCATAGCATATGCCTACACCTCCCAAACCTGAAGAGCACATCTTCCGGATAGTCTGTAAACCATCGGGGGAATACATAGCAACCAAATCAGTGCCGTGTACCTGATTAGCATGGACGTCCATAGTTAAGAATCAGAATGTAACAAAGTCCAACTAAACACTTCCAGAACTAGTGATATTAGGTGGACAGGTGGCGGAATACAGGTAATGAGAGATTACAACATGTATGAGTCATAAACAGCATGTACCTCGACAAACGTGAATGAATAGATATGCTCTGTGACTGTAAATGTGTCTGGTTAATAGAACCAATCATTTAAATGTGTCCCACAGGGTGTTATGCATTGTTCCTGATACAGTGTTCATTCACACCCATTGGTATGTGAGGTCTACTAGTGACGGAAAGTGCATAATTTGCTGACCACCTTAGGTAGATGATTGCATAATAGATGAGGTTCAACACCCGTACGCCTTTGAGGGACACATCCGTCTGGGCAGTTGTGTCCTGCAAAATGACAGTTATTGCACATGGCCTGTGAGTTCGGGAAAGGAGGCTATATAGTGTGTGTAGTGGTGTCAGAAATTAATTTGTTGTATCAGAAACAGCTACATGTAATAGGAAACAGTATTAGCAATTATAATGCTACAAGAATAACCTTAACGTATGCAAACAGTGGAAGTCGTCAGTTTACCACTGACTGTGGGTATGTGTTGCTTGACACATGTGATAGCTCTACATATAGGATCTATAGGGCCGCCACCATTCTGAATGGCCAAAGTGGAACCTGCTCTGTAGAAATGTCAGACGTACCAGGGCAGAACATACCTACAGCCATGCATAGTACAGAAATATACATATCGGCACAAATCAAAGCGTAGTCTAGCAGCAGTAAAGTTGCTTATGCTACTACATATAACATATCGATGTGTCAGGTATACAAGACCTGTAACAAGCAACCACTACAGACATGTACAACATGAGAATGTCCCCTAATCAGGACAGTTGCAATGGCTACAGTATATTGTCACATGACATATGCCTAATGAGAGACTGTCCCATGCAAAGTGGGAAAGGTGTCACTCCTACAGTCTCCTGTCGTGCAATCTGAAAGGTGGAAAACGTACAGTAGCTATGCGGTAGCATGACTCGGCGGACAGCTGCATTAACAAAATCATATTCACATGTCAGCATTGCAGAGTATCGGTTCCCATGTATCAGGCAGATGGGAGCAGATCGTATGAGGAACACGCATATAATATGATTACGCCACTGGACAGGCCGCAGAGTCCGTACAGTATCC
>NC_056734.1:717097859-717310359 GCF_019279795.1 Protopterus annectens
ACTTGGCAACCCAGGCTCATTGGTTGGGAGACACCCACCTCCACGATGGCAGCTAGTGTTTGTGGTTGCTGTTCTGAGGGTGTCCCCAGGCTGGCCAGTAGCTCCTCGGTGGGTGTGAGTGGGGACTGGGTTGGTGGCCTACCACCTTTTCCACCTTGTTCCCTGGTGATTGCATTGTCAGGTTGTTTCGCATGTCATATCAGGTCCATGCAGTATCTGTGCACCTGCTGGTAGGTGCGGTTATGGCCACCCACATCATTAACCCTCCTGAAAAGGTCCTACCACAGGTCATCACGCTGCTGGGCATGCTGTGGCACATGGCTGAACAACACCTCATAGTTCTCTTGGAGGTACGGGATGAGGGCATCATCCTCCAGGCAGCTATACGCTGGCAGGCGTGAATGAGGCATTATCTGGAAGACATAATGATGGAGACAGGTCACAGTATCACAGAGATGTACAGAGATACAGCTGCACATACATTTGTATTAAATCTAGTACATCTGAACAGTTATCTTTGCAAATCGTCATGACACTGACACAACTGACATGTTTGTGTCACACACATGTAACACCCATTATGCATTGGATATCATCACCATATATGTGTGCCACCTCATTACATTGTTCATACTCCATGTGAATGCTGTCTTGATGTGGACATGTCTGTTTGCCTGTACTGGTGTTCTTACCTATTAGCACATGCCTGGATGTGTCCACAGTAATGCTGTTGACCTTGATGCTGTGTATATGTCACATATCAACACATACACTGCCTTAATGGACATGAGCAGTGACAATGCACACATATGCATGGAAACCTTTACATGCATGTGTTTTGCCATATACATCTACACGGCACTGTACAGCAGTTCAACATCCTGCCACGTATCACCTGTGTTGCACATGTGATAGACATGGGACAATGGCTAGCCGGACGTCATTCACAGGGATGATGGTTGTCAACTATAGCATGTACGGGCAAGGTTTTCCAGCTGTATCCGACAGCCATTTTGCCACTGCGAGGTGTATCAGTGCCACATTACTGATCCAGACAGTTAATAATACATCTACCATGCGGTCATCACACCATGTATGACAGAGATGACATGTGCAGCTTTGATGGACAGGGTTGCATGGTATGGCAGGAGTATGTAACATGTATGGCACAGGGATCTGTCCAGCATGTGGCAATCCTTGTAGCAGGCTGGTGGCTGTCCATGACGTATGTCTGTCGATCAGGATATGTACGTGTCGCATGTCCAACATCACAGTGTAGCACATGTCTTTATGCAAGGTAGCCAGCATGCTGCATAGTGGAGGTGAGGATTGTGAAGGCTGGTATTGCCCATCCACGCATGGCCAATACCCCTTAAATGTGATATGTGATCCGATATTGGTCACCCGAGTGCTGAGTATGCCTGTCCAATGATCTCCATGCTCATGGATGGCACCCTGTCATGACATGGGTGCCTCGTATGACTACCTAATAGGCCTGGAGACATCACCAACTCAGGGAGGTGAACTGCACAGCACCATCCCTTACACAGTGTCCATAATGTTGACCGCTGCCTAGGTGGTAGTTAATGGGTACAGGGTTATTCACCTAGTGGTGACAATGCTATTATCAGCTGTCAGATTGTGCACATATGTCACACACCTCACCCACAAAGCCCATTCTGTATGTTGTCTACAACACTGAGACAGCTATTGCTCCTAGGTCATGGCCATTCACATCCTTACATACACGGATGCCTCCCATTTGTCTGTGTGGTATGAGCTACAATGAGGGGGGAGTACAAAACATTAACCCTGTTTTACTGTAGCTGCCACTGGTGTGATATGCACATGTCACTCAGACAACTTTGTAGTGTTGCTTCTAGTATACTCAGTGTAGCTGGAACACGGTATGGGTGATGATGTCCTATGACCTGTCACAGGTATGCTATGCAGTGTGAAATCATCCATACTGTCATCTACTTCTGTACTGCTAACATCTACGTTGATAAAGGTTCATAGACTTGCAGACCATACCCAGCAGGGTAATAGTGCAGTGCCTGCAATTATGACTGTCGTCTCCACTTGTGGGTTGCAGTGGGTTGATATTATCCAACACCCTAGCTGTATTGCATAGTCATGCTCAGCACTTGTTCAGAACATGTAAGTACTTCATGAGCTACTAATTATTATAGCACCCATTCCAACTCATTTCTTACAAGTACACTGTCTGTCCTTACATTTCCAGCTTGCTTACAGTACAACAGCTGTTGTACACACGTAACTCACATATCTTGTGAGACATGGTTGAATATACAGGCATGTCCAAGTGTCACTTACCAGTGCTATTGCCTGTCTAAATGATGAATACGGCAACCATGTGGCAATAGAGCAATTGTCTCATGTACACAGTCAATGCTCACCTCCCAACATACGACACTACAGCCTGTGGGAGATGCACATATGTAGCCATACTGGGGGTAATGCTCTCACCAACCCAGTCTGAGCCTGACATTCATGTGGGGACGTTTAACATTTGCAACACACCCCACTCATCACATAGTCTCACTAGATCTCCACCACCACAGGCCACACATAGTATGAGTATGACATTTGCAGAACCTCTCCATACTCTGTGTAGGCACCAGAGGCAGCCCCCATCACCAAACACAACAACAATTACTTACAGCCCACAGACTCATGTGTGCCCATCAACTACAGCCAATAGGGTGTTATAACATACCCACCACACCGGTCATAGGTGACTCTGTAGGCGGTCACACTGATACGCCAGGGATCACTGCAGTGGCTGTACTGTACAGAGGTGCAGGTAACACATGGCTCTGCTGTTCACAGACAGGACACTACCCTAGAGAGGTGCCGCCGGTGTAAACACTGTAGTTGGGCTTACACATAGACTTGTCAGACAGCATAGTACCTCACTATGAACCTGTGAAGCTATTACATGTCCTTTGTGCATGGTTAATTGAGTAGCTCTTCCATTTCGATTAGCTATCATGCTGTTACAGTGTCCCATGACTACAAGCCATATGTATCCTGTTATTGTGTATTATACATGCCAACAGACAATACCTTTTGTTTGCATGATATAACAGTTATGCTGTGTAGAATATCTGACATATCTACCTACAATACTGTACATTACACATATTTTACACATTATCCCATAATACAAAGCATACTTGCACAGCAGGACCACCTTAGGCATGTTATTGTCGTTATATGCCCATACACATGCCTACTGTGACAGTATATCAACATATACTATCCCCTGCTATGGCACGTACTTGTTGGACATACCCTACCACTGACGGCGGGTGGTGTGGAATTGTTCTGTTTAAAGCCCTCATGTAACATCCCTTGTGGTGTATGTGATGTTTACCTTGTGGCCCACAGCAGGACACACAATTTCTACAAGCGTTACTAACTCAACAAGACATCACTACATAATACCTTTTCCCACTTTATGCATTGCGTACACTTTTAATTAATAAAAAAATAGGCTCTACATACACTAACATACTGAGTGTTCTACATACCTTGTTAGCTTTCCGAATCTTCGTAAATATCTCTCTTACACCTTTACTGTTAAAACGGTTCTATGGTATGAGCATACCGTTTGAATGTATGGCAAGTCATCCTTATATACGTCGATACCTGTAACATGTGCTTTCCTGCTGCCAATTGGTGTTCCTGAGTAAATTATTACATGCACATCAGCTGTGCAGCTACTCCATTCGCCAATTACGCGGCAACAGTGGGGTATAATTGAATTCTCCACTTGGGCATCGCCCTTTTGCCCTACCTTCGGGGAGATGGCCTGTATGTGTTTTGTTGTGAGGAATTGCAACTGCTATTTGTAGAGACATGGATATTTTGAATTCATGTCCCCCGTGGATTGTGTGTGACGGCTAGAGTATGTGGTTCTACATGTGAGTGTACCTGTCATCTCAACCGTCTGATAAGGAACTATTGCAAACAAAACTTGTAACATCGCCGTCTGTTCCATTATACAACACTTACAATTTCACATGGCGCCTTTACAAATGTGTCTCTCACAAGGTATGTTAACGCCTCTGCAGATGTAATTGAGTGAGTGGATGTTTGTGATGTTATTACAGTCTGTAATGCAATTGTTTCGGGTGTGGAGGAGATGTAGGTGGGTGTACATAGCATATACAGGTTTGTGGGGACTGCATTTCTATATATTCCATATATGTGTGTGGGCTCCTTCCCTAATTGAAGACCTATCAGTTAGTAGACTGAACTATGGTTGTTATGGGCTTATATATTGAGCCATTGTTAATTGGTTTCTATATAGTATGCAGGTGAGGTTGATTCTTCCATACCTCCAGAAATACAGCGATATGTAAAGGAATGTTACTAAATGACAGCTGTCTCATGTATTTCTGTCACAGATATTTGCACTCATTGTAGTTGTGTTGGTGACTGAACCTCTTTGGCACGGGCTGCCACCTTTTCAAATGGCCATAGTGGGACATTTGCAGGACACACATCGGTGTTTACAGGCCGACACATACCCACGGTCAGTACACAGGATAGAACATACTTTTATCCTGAATACATACTTATTCTTGTAGCACTTTAGCTACTTATCATGTTTCATGTAATAGTTATGTTTTGTAGATACAGGCATAACTATTTAATGCAACTATTACATAATTTATGGGACATAATTATGTCCTACAATCTCGGACATTTGCCTTTTTTAATATTTTTT
The DNA here is from genome assembly GCF_019279795.1 of Protopterus annectens. Lineage (NCBI taxonomy): Eukaryota > Metazoa > Chordata > Ceratodontiformes > Protopteridae > Protopterus > Protopterus annectens. The sequence goes on from NC_056734.1 coordinate 717,102,619, forward strand.
GTCAGGACACAACTGCCCAGGGAGGGGCTGTCCCTCAAAGTGGGACAGGTGGTAACCGTATGCCTACGGCCAGCTATAACCACACCTACCGTAATGATCTACCTCCAAGTTAGCACTAACAGACACATGATGCAAACACACACCCACACACACACATTACAGTCACACGGAAATGCACATGGCACCCTCAACACACAAATACACAGACTACAGCAATCACAAACACAGTTGAACACAGTACCTACGTGGACCGCAGCACCGGCAGCGATAACTAAATGTCCCTTAATATCGTGATAATATTACACATGGTTCCAGTGTTCCGGTACTGTGTTCTTTTGGTCTTTAAGCCTCGTGATTACGTGTGTCGGTATGTGACACATTCCATAGTTGGCAGTATCCTATTTATTTCTACCTCCATGGCTGTGTACATGTCATTCACCTATCTATATATTTGCAGATATAGGTGAATCCGTATATATCAACATATATCTCTCTATCACCCTTTCTACTATGTATATATATATATATATATATATATATATATATATATATGAAAGAGAGAGAGTGAGAGGGAGAATACACCTTTCATTGTGTACATGTCAGTGTATACTGTTTCCTGGACTCCGCACGTTTGTGTTTGAACCTGTTACATTACACACCTGCCGTTGGTACATCTTGGGTAGCTTAGTGTTAGGTGATTGTGTACATGATTGCGTGTTCTACTCCTGGCAGTGGTTGTTTTACCCTTCAGAGCAGGCACTATTAGTACAGGGGTGAATAATGCTAGTTTCACCTGTTCTGGACATCACTGACTGTGATCTGCGCGATATTCAGAGAAGCTTAGCCCTGTTTCGCGCATATCCGTATAGTCATGTTTAAATGACGCTTACCAGCACTGGGCAATGCATATTCCCACTAACATGTGCTAAACCTGATCTGATGACCTGCATCCAACATCCATTATTCGTGCCTTCGGGATTACGTAACGTCCCTTGCAGGATGTGGAACTGGGAACATGCACGACAGTCAGTTCATTTACCACTTGGGCATCTGGGATTTGTACACATGTTATGGCGTTTTGTATGTGGACTGTACTATGGCTGTTACTCCATACTGCAATCAAATGGGTAACTCAGTTAGTTTACATATGGATGAGACCTATTAATGGTATGTCCAAGTGATGTTTAATGGATGTGCTCCAGCATTGGGAATGTATGTCACAGTGAGCCACACACTATAATGTGCTACACCTTCACACAACCATAGGTGGAGCATGCTGGGGTGACAGATACCTGTCATGGGTACACCCCATGCTTTGCCACTACATCCATGATTACATTATATGGAGCCCCTCATTAACACATCAGGGAATCCATGCAGAGTGTGTGGGGAACACTGATTACACACATGGATCCCGCAATTGGCTCTGCTCCACTGAGGGACAGTTGGTTACTCGATGTGGTGGTGACAGGAGACACTGTTTGCCTCGACTGATGAATGGCCTCTGACAATCGGGCGTGTACCTACCGATGTACCTAGGAACCTATACATACAGTACCAACATATGCTGATAGGTGAGTGTACTGTTCAGGTGTTGACATTCCTTGTTCCAATAGCTGTTGTGTGTGCAATGGTTGAGAGCTGCCTATGTAGGATTCACACAGTAGGCCACCTATACATTACAATTTACAGGTGGTCGTGTGTGTGTGCCATCCATTTTACTGTGTGTGCAGGTGGAGAGGTGTGTCAGTCCGTAGGGGCCTACACTGTCAGAGTATGTGCTATACGTTCCCTCTTTGCCAAGGTGTAGGCATATTGGGCATGCCTCCGTCTGCCTACTGGGGCTGGCACAGGGTGTTCATGGTCTGAATCCCTCTGTGCCTGTGATGGCCTTGGCAATTGTGGTGGGCTGTAAGGGCCTTCACCATTATGTCCCTGCAGCAGCTGTTTCTGGAGGATCATATTATGTAGCATGGCACATACTATGAAGATGTGGGCACACGTGCCTGGAGAGTACTGCAAGGCTCCACCAGATATGTCCAAGCAATGTAACCGTGATTTCAGCATCCTGAACACATGCTCTATGATGATTCTGGTTTGTGCGTGTGCCTCATTATGGCGTTCTTGCATGGGTGTGTGTGCATTTCTGATGGGAGTCATCATCCACGGCTCCAGTGCATAGCCAGTATCCCCCACAAGGTGGCCATGTGGGATGTCCCCCCTGACGAATACCTGATACACCTGTGAGGCATGCCAGTGGGAGTCATGGTAGCTTCCAGGGCTGCCAGCACACACATCCATGATAATGCCCTGGGCATTGCACACGACCTGGCAGTTGATGGAGTGGTATCCCTTGCGGTTTATGTAGTGCCTACCATGCTCACTGGGTGGTGACTTGATATGTATGTGCATGCAGTCTATCGCACCCAGTACCTCCGGGTAGTGTGCCACATGGTGGAAGAGACGCATATTGCTGGCCAACTCCTCCTGAGTTCGGGGGAAGTATATATGCTCATTGGCATGTGGTAACATGGCATCCAGGAACTGGTGTAGTACCCTGGATGCTGATGCCTGTGAGATCCCCATTATATCTCCAGTTGGCCTTTGAAAGGTACCTGTGGCTAGTATTCACAAGCTTACACATAGCTTTGTGTCCACTGGGATGGGTTCCCCTCTGTTGTTTCTGGATCTCAGGCGTGGCCGGCACAACTCATCTATTTGCTGTAAGATGTCCCTGTCCACCCTGTAATGCTCTACTATCTTCAGATCATGTAGCCCCTGGTAGGTTACCCTTGGTCTGAACACTCTTCTCCTCCTCCGGGGCCTGTGGTGGTTGTCAGCATCATCCTCCACAACACCTTCAGTCTCTAACACATGGTGATGAATCACAGTTATGGCAGCTCCCAACATGTACATTGTAAAAGTTCCCCATCTGTTTACACTGATGGTGCAGTGTTTGGAAATACACAGGTGTGTGTGAGGTGCTTTCACACTTTATACAATTGTGCTGTGAACACTGATGATGTCATAGGGTGTGTATGTATGATCATAGCTACAGGGTATCTTATGTGTTTTATGACAGGTACTACTATTGTGGTGCCTTTGGTGTTGAATTACATTTGGCTGCCATGGATTACCTCTTGCCCTTTCCTTTACATTTCTTAATGTTTCACCTCCCATTTTCTGGCATGCATCCAGCAACCTGCTTTCATTTTCACTTTCCTAAACCTGGCTTATCTTGCATAATGTGTTCTATGGCCGGTCTACTGCAGGTTTGCTTTGCTCTGCTATGACAGTTCTCTTTTCTTTGCAATCCGACACCTCCCCTATCCTGTTTTGCAGGTTTCTGCGAGCAAACTTGTCAGCTGCCGTCGATTGCCCACTGTGAGTTAATAGGTGTTAATTGCTCAGTTGTACTCCAATTACCCTACTGCGGCATTTCCTTATTTTCTTCCCCTAACCTTCCTGTTTGAGCTATGGTGCACAGCGCGTGCGTCCGCTTACCGGGTTTCGGGCATGTTTTCATCCCCGTACACATGCACTTTCGGACACCATATGTGCTCTCAACTAAACGATGCTATACCTACATCCCCACCCCTGTCCTGCGGCTTTGCTTAGCAATGGCCAGGCTGGATTTGCATTGCTCCAATGTGCTTACAGCTATGGTGGCACACCTCACTGCTGATGTCATGTATACCTCTAAACCACTCCTCGGTGTTTTAGCGCTGCGCCGTATGGTACATCCTTAGTCGGGTGGGACATTTGCTATTCACTATTACTTGCCTCATTTGCATGGCATTGACTACTAATTCCTAGTTACTGTGCCGAACACTGTCACAGACCCTTAGCAACCCTTGCAGCTTGGTTGTGGTGTACCAATCATACCACTGAGTATTATGGTGAAATCATGATTTGTATTACATTGCGATTTTATGACATTTGTATATATTTTCTTTGTGTTTCCATTTGCACACACATGCCCTGCGGTTGTACTTTGTGTTACTGTGGACATGACATTAAATGTTGTTTTTTAGGTGTTGTGCATCTTTTCTTATGCCATTGGCTGTATATTTAGCCATTGGCATATGTTAACTTTGTAATACATGAGTCTGGTTCGCTTTCATAGCTCCAATGTTCTGTTTGGAAAAATGTAAACCGTTTTTTTTTTTTTGGTTTACATTTCTGTAGGCTTACGCTATGCCTGCACCACTTCATGAATTGCTATGTACCTTCATTTGCATGGTGCGGCACTGTGCATGGGGTGATTAGCATACCTAAGCCGAGGGCTGTGCAGATCTGGTGTACGCTGGTAGTGCACGTGGAATTGGATCGTACCTGAATCGCTCGGCGGCCATATTTGGCATTATACCGCCTACAGTATGCCTGCACCTGGCGCAAGCTTCATGAATCCCAGGGACTATCTATTTAAGGACAGTGTGGGTGATGCAATTTTGGATAACTTCAGAACACTGCTGGGTGTTACTTCTTAATTTTTGGCTGAAATTAAAGGACTTATAATTATTCCTGGCTACAGATGCTAGTTTCAGCTCATGTTCTGCTCTAATTTTCCTATGATTATTTTTGAATATCATTGTCAACCTCTTATGGTACAGCGGTAGCGTTGTTGCCTCACAGCAAGAGGTTCTCCTGTTTGATTCACAGCTGGAGTGCCTTCTGTGTGGAGTCTGCATGTCCTCCCCGCGGTCAGGTGGCCTCTGAAAGACATGCGTGAATGGACGTGCCTTCGCTGAAGGTTGGGTGTCGGGCTGGCAACTCAGCACCAAAAAAAAAATCTACTGCCAATCATTAGCGGATAGGAGGTCCTCTGTGGCGACCCCTAACTGGGAAAAGCCGAAAAGACAAACAACAACATTGTCAACCTCTTACTGTTTGACTTTTAGAGCAGAGAAATTATTCAGAATTTTCATGTGACATACATATAACTTGTCAGGCACATTGCAGACAGGATGACTGCAGACTTTTCCCCTTAAAATATTTCGCTATTTTTTCCTGGTGTCACTCTTTTTAAAGCAGTTGGGTTATAGATTACTTGATTACTTATTTCCCTTTGCTTTGAAGTGCTGCTTATGATTTTCATATGATATGACTAGACAAATTCAGCAAACCTGTTTCTGAACTTGATTCAAAAGTGCATGTGTGTGTGTATATATATATATATATATATATATAAATACACAAACATACAGTACATACTAGCAAACTGATAACACTGCAGGTCATAATATATTTGAAGATGACCTTAGAATTAAGTGAAAGTAAAGTAGAATTTTAACTTGCATTCTGCTACGCAATATTGTGTTTTATTGTGAAAATCACATTAAGTCCTTTTCAACAGGTTATACTCTAAAGTAATATTGGCAGTGGTGGGAAATTTAGGAATTTCAGTGTACTACATCATTTATTACAAATCAGTGTGGGAGACTTGCACCAGTTTCCACAGTACAATAAACCTTGTTGAATTCCTTGCAGTGGGATGGATTCTATAGGTTCCTCTTGTCATAGTAGGTACTTGGCATGAGATCCATGAAACCACATTAGAGCCTAGTCAGTTTCCCAACTACACCAAAGTACTATCTGGTTGCCTGGTGTGCTAAAGGTCATAGAGTAGGCAAATGGAGGCTGACAGAAATGAACCCTGGACCACACGAAGCAGCTTGTTAAGAGCTCATAGCCTTAATCCTATGTGCTAATAGTAAAATCAATTTTTCCTCAGGGCAAGGTGTTGCCTCGTGCTTTGCCCTACAAGAAATATTGTGATGATTGCAAAAGAAGGCATGTGCACTAAGGCACATATGAGGCAACACTAAGGTGAAAGCACTATGCGACTGCAGAGAGTGGTCTTTACTCAATACTATGTTAACAGACATAGACAAAGTACACATTTTGTGCTGACTCAATTTGCCTGATTGCAGAGAATGGATGTTGCTACTGGTACATATGGATGTCTTTGTGCCTGGCTGTTGTGTTATGGTGCAGAAGCTCATTTGTGCTGATACTGGCAATGGGTTGAAAGAAGTTATGTGGGACTAGCTACTATGATGTGATACAGAGGTCTGTCACAGTGCCACATTGTAAGACCAGTCTGCTGACTTGTTACAGTACAGAAATTTAACCAAAGCCTAGTCTATGTGATGTGGCCAAGAGTGAACATACTACAACAATGGCTAGTGCTCCTCAGGAGGATGATGCCTACTGTGCACTGTAGGGTACCATTCTGTGACTTAAACCTTTTTGTGTGTATTGGGTGAAGGGTTTTTAAATTCCTAGCTACGCCCCTGGTTTGAAATGAATGGAGGCCAGTAGGAGGTCAGGACGTTTATTTTTAACTTTGTGCAGTGAGGTTTTCTTTGGAGAGGGGGGCTAGCATGAAAAATGCACATTTATTGGAGGTTGTTTAAAGTGATACTGTGTTCATTTTGGAGACAACAATGACTGATAGGCCATATTCAAACTGACAAATTCAGATTCCCTTGCTGCTATTGGGGAAAAAGTATGAGATTTTCCATTATCAGAAAAGCAGTTTGTGAATCTTTTATCTTAGTGTTTTCATTTTGAAAATGGAAATTTATATTCTGCTTCAGTAACAGGCCTAGGCTATTGAAGGACTTGCTGCTTCAAGGTGTTGTAGACTGCAGTCTAGTATAAGGCACTCTATGGGGCTGTAACTATTTTTTTTACTTCTTTCAAAAATTACTGATTTAGTTTGTCATGAACTGAGGAGTAAACTGCATGTTTTTTAAGCCAGACAGATATTAAGAGGTCTTATTGTAACTGTTTCTTGATTTTGTCATGGAAAAAGCAGATATGTATATTACTTGCCTGCAAGTGATATTAACAGGAGATGTGGAATATCTAAGGGCAATTTGTTAATAAGTATTAAAGAAAACAGAAGGGAATTAAAGAAATAAGAATGGAACAAGCAAGTGACACTGGACTGAAATAGATGAACCGATTTTGTTTGTGAAGGACTGGTAAGAGGTAGTCTCGTAACCACTGACTGGCTTTCAGAGTAAGTCCACATGCTAAGAGTGTGGCACTAAGAACTGAGTAGTCTACAATGTTGAATGCCTTTGTGAGATACATGAATATTGCTCTAGTTAGGTAACCTTTTATTTGTGTTTAGTAATATGTCATCTGTGAGCATCCAAAGTGATGTGATGCTACTGCATCCTATCCAGAACCTGTGTTGGTTTCTTGTTGAAGAATATATGCTTTGACCTAGTCTTCTACTTGGCTGTACACTATTACTTTGGAATTCTGCGCGTGGGGAGGTTTGATACTAGCTAATAGTCTAAGGCTGAACTGAGCTTAGGTGTTTTGGTTGGTAATTTTAAAATTATACTTTGTCAGATTTAAGGTGCAGAGTTGTGTCAGTGTGAATAGTTGTAGATGTAGCATAGGGCAGGGATATTATATTTTTTACACAACTTTGTAAACCAGGGATGAAGATTATCAGGCTATCCCCACTAATGTTTTAGTAATGTGACTCTGTTGTGAGCATATATAGACAGCTGCATTTTCAGAGACAGGATCCAGGACATAACAAGGGCTCTGATAACCTTCCTTTCTGACAAATATGATTATGACCTGATAGAAGCCCATGTGTGGGGGGGGGTCGATGGTCTTAGGTGGTCTGCCCCGAAAAACATGCAGAAAGATACAACTAGAACTGCTTTGCATGAGTCTTTGGCAGAAAAGGTATTGGTCTTGCGTGGTATTTTGCCATGACTGAGAATGATGCCAAGATTCAAAGACAAGATAATTGTCTTTAATAACTACCTATGCAGCTGGGGTCATTTGGGGGGGGGGCTCCAGTTTGTACCAGATTGGGACACTGTGGCTGGAAAGCCTTCTTCCTTTGCCAGGGATTGAGTATTTGGCAGAAAAGGTATTGGTCTTGAGTAGTATTTTATCATGACTGAGAATGATGTTTAGATTTAAAGACAAGATAACTGTCTTTAATAACTACCTATGCAGCTAGGGTCATTTGGGGGGGGGGGGGGGCTCCAGTTCTTACCAGACTGGGACACTGTGGCTGGAAAGCCTTTTTCATTTGCCAGGGATGGTCTATAGATCTCTTAACAAGGCTTTTCATTCTGACTAAATCTTTTTTTGCCCCTACAGTGCCTTTTTAAGCAGAGTGCATCCAATGGGCATTCCAGCCTAGTAAATTCTAATTTAGTCCTCATTTAGATGGATTAACTCAATGCCAGGAGTCTTAAAAACATAGCTATGGGAGAGTATCATGGTTAGCATGTCCAATGCTTCCTTAACATCACAAATACTAACTCTATGTACATAAAGTTAACCATCCTACTAGGGATCCCAATACCCTCAATCTTGTCCTCACAAATATAGCTACTTTTTGCACACCTCCATGTGTATTATCTTCCCTAGCTAAATCAGACCATAAATTAGTGACCTTTCCTTTTAAAACTGCTGCTATCTCCTTTAAAATACCTCTGTGCTTAGCTTATAGCTTAGCTATATGGGTTAAATGCTGACAAGAATATAACAGCTGGCCAGCTTTAGAAGCTTCAGAGCACCTTCCACCCACCAAAACCTTCAGTCAGCTTGAGCTGAGTAGACTAAAAAGACAGGTTTGGACACAAAGCCCTTCAGATCATTCATGCCAACAGAGAAATATATATATATATATATATATATATATATATATATATATATATATATATATATATATATATATATATGTAGAGAGAGAGAGAGGTTAAGCTCCGAAAGGATAATGGTACAAAAAAAAGTATTCATGCCCAGACATACACAAGAACACACAGACAAACAAGGGGGAGGGAGGAAGGCAGATGCTACTGCAGGAGTGATAATTTGAACATCTACTGTTATGCTGTTTACTCAGACAACTGTTCATCATATACATCACTGCTGCAGTAGCCTTAGCTATATATGTAGAGTACCCATACTAACTACATTTGGGAGGTGGAATGAGAACGTTTCTCTCAACTGTCCAGATTTTCACAGTGTGTCCTGATTTTTGGCTGATATTTTTGTTCTGTCATAAACTTTATGGTTTTCTCGCAAATTGCCGAGGATTGAAGTCAATAAGTAATGACATAGATTTATGTTTCATACCTAATGTTCTTCAGAAAATGCGTGCTAACACAACTCCTGTTATTCTAACAACATTCTAGGTTTATAAGAGCAATATTTAAAATCTGTCCCTATTTTTGGGCATTTGTCCTCTCATTATTTTAGGCTTTGCCCAGATTTCTTGTGCTAAGAGATCAAGAGACATGAAGGAGAAGAGTACAAAAGCTTCTGGAGAATGTTCCTAGAAAAGCCTGATCTAGACCTAGAGATGAGATTAAGCTTATAGTACTTTGGAAAACTATGTACACATGTCCAAGTTACTGCTTACAGAATACTTCTCCTAGAATCCAAGCTTTCCAAAAAGCAATAGATGAAGCCAAGACCGTGGTAGGGTGGGCCTTGACCCTGCCTGGAATAATTTTGTTTTGATGAGTATAACAAAAGGTAGTAGTCTTAGACAAACGCTTCTAAAAAGTCTGTTTTGACACAGGTTGTCCCTACTTCTTACCTTCTCAAGAAATTAGCAACTGATCCAAAAATCTGAAAGATTTAATTCTGTCAAAATAGTATCTGAGTTGTCTGTCGACATCCAGATTATGGAGAATCAATGTTTCTCTCATTTTTAGGTTCATGAAAGAAAGTGGGAAGATGGATAGTATAACTTAAAGTAAACTCAGGTACCCCTTTAGGAATAAAATAAGGATTATTTCTCAAAGAAACCTTATCCCTGTGGAAATGAGACAGGACTGACTCAGCATAAGAGTCTGCAACTCATATATTCTTCTTGCAAAGTTCAGAGCAATCAGTAAAACTGTTTTCCATGCTAAGAAACTCTAGTCAGCCAGGTTAGCTGCTTCAAATGGACCAAGTGTTAACTTCTATAAAACAAAATTAAGATCCCAAGGAGGGACTACCAGTTTTCTTGGAGGCCTCTTATGCAATTCCCCTTTTAAAAAAATTTGACATGAGAATGCACTGAAAGAGGAGGATCCATGGGCAGACATGCTGAAATTGCTGATAAACGAACCTTGACTGAGGAGTAAGAAAGGACATATGATCATAACTTGCACAAATACTGTAAAACCAGAGAACAGCTATCACTGAATGGTTACTGGTTATGTTGATGGCACCAACTAGAAAATCGTTTCCATTTGCTGATGTATGATTTTCTAGAAGCAGGCTTTCTTGCCTCCATTATTACCTGCTGTACATCCTCAGTAAACAAGTGCCTAACGAGAAGTAAGTCCTTTCTATCCGGGTAATCAACTGAAGGTGATTGGGGTTGGGGTGTATCAAATACCCTCGATTTTGTGTGAGTAGATCCAGTCTGTGAGGAAGCTTGTGGTAATTGCCACTGGCCATTTCCAAAAGACAGGGAAAATCGCTGCTGCTTGGGTCAGAAGCGGTCATCACAATGATCCTGGATGATTCCTTCTGACTCTTCAGAAATACGCTGGATGTCAGTGGAAATGGTGGAAAAGCATTCAGGAACACTCCTGTCCAAGGAAAAGAAAAAGGCATCTGTCTTCCAGGCCTTCTTGCATGGAGTCCTACAGCAGAATCTTTCCAGCTGATTGTTCAGATAGGAGCAAATAGGTCTACTTAAAGAACTCCCCACAGATTAATCAATTCTTGGAAGATGCTATGATCTGATTTCCATTTGTGAGGTTTTGCCCTTGTCCTACTCACCTTATCTACCACACAATTGTGCTCTAATGGAATGTAGGATGCAGAGATGGCTCCAGCACTAGTTGAACTAGGCAGTCACCTAGGTTTAGGGCCCACTGGCCAGGACAGCTGCCACAACATTTATTTTTTAATTAAAAATAAATAAATAAATAAATAAACTACATGCCTTCTTTAAAAACTCTCTCCGCGTGCACTTGCACACACACACCTGCTGTTTCCTGCTTCTTCTTTTCCATGCCCCCGCTCAGAATTTTAAACACACAATGTTCCTGCTGCCTGCTTCTAACATATCAGTAATTGCTACTATGAACAAATCTGGTGTGTGGGTAGGTGTGTGTCTGTGTAATGTCCTAGTTAGGGATGGTAGGTTAGTTAATTTACTTAGGCTCAAACCCTGTATCTTGATTACAGGAGACAAGAGCCTGAATCCTCTACACGAATTGCCTCAGTGCATTTGCAAGGAATTGTGAGTTTCAGTGCATGTTTAAGGAACTGTGACTTCTTCAGTGCATTTTCAAGGAATTGTGAGCTTCAAGGGAAGAGAAGCTTACTGCTGCTCATGCTAAATCTGTTTTGAACAAGGGAAGAGAAGCTTACTGCTGCTCATGCTAAATCTGTTTAGAACAAGGGAAGAGAAGCTTACTGCTGCTCATACTAAATCTGTTTTCAATGTGCTGTTCTGTTTAGCAAATGGTCATCACTCTTTGTGCTACAGAAATTGAAAGCAGTGCTAGTAGCATAACAGGTAGCATACTTGCTTCTGATGCAGAGGGCTGTGGGTTCTACTCCCACACCATGCAGGTGGATAGCTGATACTCTGTTGTACTTTAAGGGAGGTGGGTGGAAGTGCGGCAGTCCTGAGTGTGTTTAGATAGATCCTTTAGATAAGATGCCTTGTACCTATGAACCTATTGCCTGTTTACCATCCATTCCCTATTGCAACATTACCAGCTTACCATTTTATTAATGTAACATAGACAATGTTCGGTCTCACAGAGGCATTCTCAGTGGGAATGGGTGTGCACCAGGGTTCAGCTATTTTCCCACTGCTGTTCTTACTAGTGATGGACTGCATTAGCAAACAGGTCAGAGCAGACAGATCAACAAAGTTGCTGCGTGGCAGACGATGTGGCAGTACATTCAGACTCTGAGCAAAAACATCAGCTAAGGATGGGGGAATGGAATGCAAAAATGAAGGCACAAGGGATGAAGCTAAGTACAGATAAGATGGTGGTAATGGCAGAAAACTGGGAAAATCAGAAGAAGTCGAGAATTGAGCTAGATGAGAAGATGGGGGAACAGGTAAATAACTTTAAGTACCTGGGAGGGGTGGTTGAGGAGAAGGGAAGTCTGAAAGAAGAAGTCAAAGCTAGAATCGAGGGGCAGCAGCCAACTGGCACAGACTCTCAGGTGTAGTCTATGACAGATGAATGCCAAAGAAGCTGAAAAGTAAGGTGTACAAGACAGTGTACCCAGTATTTCTGTATGGTACAGAAACCTGGGCAGTAAAGACAGAGCAGATAAAGAAGCTAGAGGTGATGGAAATGAAGTGCTTGAGAAAGGTGATAGGATGCACACTGTGGGAAAGACGAAGAAATAAGGACATAAGAGGTGCCAAAGTAGCTCCAATTGCAGAAAAGACCAAAGAACAGATTATGGTGGTTCAGCACATGTGCAGAAAAGCAGAAGACAATCTGGTGAAGAAGATTAAGGTAAGAGGAAACGAGGATGTCCAGCAAAGAGGTGGATGGATTGTGAAAAAGAAGATCTGTGACAGTCAGGCATGAGTGTCAAAAAAGGCAGGAGTGTGGCATTGAATCGAGAAAGATGGCAACAGTTAACACAATACCTCAACCCCATATAGAAAATAGGAGTTAGGGGGCTGCTACTGCTGATGATGATGATAGACAACAGCAGGCACTGATTTTGTATATGAAACACGGAAATATAAAGTTGTTTGCTGGCAGCAACCTCTTCATTAGTTACAGATCTCTTTAATGTGGAATTATTCATGACGGCACATTGGTGTATTGGTTAGAGTTGTTGCCTCATAGGAAGAGGTGTTCTGGTGTGATTCTCAGCTGTGGTGCCTTCTGTGTGGAGTCTGCGTGTCCTCCCTGCATTTGTATGGGTCTCCTCTGGGTGCTCCAGTTTCCTCCCACATTACAAAGACATTGTCTACAGCATTTCTCCATGGGCCTCCACTGAAAACAAAACAAAAATAAATATTCCAGCCACAGGAAGCAAATGAATACTAAAAAACTTGTTTAATAGCACAACAGACTTAGTATTCATTTGCTTCCTGTGGCTGGAATATTTATTTTTACTTTATTTTAGTTTGTGTGTCAGCTGACACCTTTGTTTTTACTCCACTGAAAATAGGTTCTGTCCTAGTTGGACTTTCCTGGTAAACAAATATAAAATAAATAAATAATTCAGATGACTTCTGCAGAGATTGTGGATATTGATTGATATTGGTGGATTTTAATGACGGAAGTATGAGTGGCATTTTATGTTTGAAATGTTCTGAAATTACCAGTTTTGTCATTATTGGTTCATAGTTTTATTTCATTGCTTCCTAGAAAAATGTTCAAAACTACAAATTTAAAACACCCTGTAACAAGTGGTGCTGTACTATACAAGGAATATAATGTAATACAATCAGGAAGGTGAATCAAAGAGCACATGCATGCATGCATGAATGGTCCAAAAAATATATGCAAACAGCCCAGAGGTAAACTTAATCTACCACTGGCCAGATGCATTTTCTTTCAATGTGGGTTTCAATGCAGTTTCTGTGAATGTGAGTTTAAAGGGCAGAGAAGTTTACTATTAATGCTAAGTGTGTTTTCATTTTGAGACTGTATTGTTTTATTTAGAAAATGTCTATCAGTGTTTGTGATATAAAATTTGAAATTAAAGATTTAAATTAAATCCAAATATATTTAATCATTGTAAAAGCAAAGAAGAAAATAGTGTGTACACTGACAGGACTGAACAGTGTCTATGGTAACTAGGGAGAAATGGCCAAGTAATGGGATACTGGAATGGCTGTGGGGGCTGCTGCAGTGTGTGTGTGTGTGTGTGTGTGTGTGTGTGTGTGTGTGTGTGTGTGTGTGTGTGTGTGTGTGTGTGTGTGTGTGCCCCTGATCCACTAACCTGCCTAGGGCCCTATTTGACCATGATCTGGCTCTGGTAGGAGAGGTAGGATGCTTGTAGAGTGAGACTGTGGTGTGAAGCTATATCCCAGTTAACATGGCTAGCCTGCAAAAAGGGTATGATCTGGCTTTCCTTGCTTGTTGATGTACCACATGACTCCTGTATATTGTCTGTAATAATTCGAAGTGGTCCTGGGGACCAGAGATGATTCAGAGAGTTGAGCGCCTTAGTTAGGACAAACATCTATTTTATATTTATGTGCTTGTGTCTTTCCCTGGTGTCCTAAACACCTTACACTTTTATTCCTGCTGAAACTGCTCCCCAAGCAAAGTACAAGGCAGTTATGATGACTATCTGCATTGGAGCAGGGGCAGAGAAGAGGAGACCTGGACCTAAGGAGATTTGTTGTCTCCGCTAAGTGTTTTTCTTATGACAAATCCAGAAATGGGTTTTGAAAAGATAATGCATGTTGGTGCTATGAAAAAAAAGGCTTCAGACACCACTGTATCTTTCTTATATCGCATCTTGCCAGGGGTATCATGAGAGTCATAGAAGCCATGAGACATAAAATCCTACAGTATTCTCTCACAGTAACTGAAGTCTGTCTGAAAAACCTAACAGATAGACCTAGGTATATATCTACTTTTTCCAGTAGAAGAAAAGCTCTTTGAACTGAAGCATCTAGCATACACCCAAGGAACACAATCCTGTATAAAGGAGTCAAAAAAGACTTTTGAATGTTCTCTTGGAATCCCAGCTTGTGTAAGAGATCTCTCATTCATGTGAGAAATTCCTGATAATTTAAAAAAGACTGCAAAGATAAACACATTATCTAAATATGGAAAAATGTGGATACCCTGCAGCCTGCAATGAGCCGTAACTTTAGCTAGACACTTTGTGAACACTCTTGGTGCAGTGGATAGTCCAAAGGGTAAGGCAAAGAAATAATATGACCATACAAAACACTAAGAAATGCCTGAAGTCTGGATGAATAAGGATGGAATGATAAGCATATCTTAAAATTATCAGGAAAATTAAATAAGGAAGAAGGGGTAACAGGTTGTGAAGTGACAGCATTTTGAACATAGACATTATCATAAATTGGTTTAGGAAAGAAAGAGTCATAACTGATCTCCAAGCATTTTCTTTCTTTGGCACCCAAAACATCCTCAAATAAAATCCTTTCTCAACCTAGGAAAGAGAAACTGCCTTTATCACTGCCTAAGATAATGTGTTGATGATCAGGGGAAAATAAAGTAGTCTGATCTACTGGATGAGGAATTACCCCTGGAAAGGAGGAATTTCCTCTCACTGCCATCTGTAACCTTGCCTGAATGATCTTCAGAACACATTTATCAGAAACTATCTGTTGCAAAGAGAAAACAGAGATTTGGACTTTTTGGAAGGAAAATGGACTGTCAAGGTGTGAGGGGGGACAATATCCCTTAAACAATCATTCTGACTTGTTTTGCCATCCTTGGGTTTGGGAGGGTCCCTGCAGTCTTTTTGGAACCCCCTTGGCTTTTCTTCTTAAAAGTCTGTTTATTTTAGTTAGAGAACCCCTAAGAAGATTTGGAAAAAGAGTGCTGAAAAATCTTAGAAATTCCCTGAATCATCTTATCCCTCTCAACACACATTTAGTTAACCTCTGCAGCCAAGGGACAGACCAAAAACTATCTTTCGATCCACAGGACAATTTAAAATGTAATTTTTCACACAATCTTGGAGGTTCTGAGAATGTAGCCAGGCAAACCATTATATAATCTATAACGGGAAGCTCTCTGACTGCCAGGAAAATTGCAGACAGTGACACACACCTTCTGAAGCTGATAACACTGGAGAAATGAGTTAAGGTTCTGGAAATTCCATCTGTAACAGATCATAGTATTTTCTGAAGAACTGAGAAACCTCAGTGTTCTCCCACTGAAAACATTGGCACATTCTGGAAACAGCCTCAGAGAAAGAGAAATCCCAAAGGGAGAATTGGACACTCTATTCTCCACTGAGTCTGAATCAGAAATCTGAGGAGAAACCTCTGCATCTGTCTCTTCGTCTTCCTATTCTGAGTCAGATTCTTGAATCTCTTTAGGAAAAGATGTATCACTCTTATAAGATAGATCAATAGCTTAAATTAAACTGAGCCAAAAAGCAGAGGAGAGCTCTTGTCAATGGCAAGAAAGCTCTGCAGAGCTTGGCCCTCAAACCTGTTATTTTATACAGCACAGCTTGAGCTGCCTAATGCTTTAAGCATATGGAAAGTGCCCTGAATCTTTGGAAGCTAGCCGGCTGTTGTATCCTTGACAGGATATAACCCATATAGTAAAGGCTGCTGTGGCAGTGATCAATATGATGAACATGTTTATTTCCAGCTTATTTCTGTACTCTTTCACAGAGTACTCTCTGAATTGGCTGGGCAACAGTGATGATTACCTGGAAAGTATAGGAGGTCAGGAGTGTAGCATCACTTATTTACCTGTACTCTACTTGTCATTGTTAATTGCTTAGTCATAATTAGACTAATCAGAGCTATCACCATGGCAGGCATAAGAACAACATATTTACAACCTAAAAAAATAGCAACGTTAGAAAACAGCAATCAAACCATTTAAGAAATGCAAAACAGTACCAATAAGAGTAAATGTAAAAAAATAAACACATCCTGCCTCAATAATCCTAAAAAGCAGAGCCAATTATTATATTAAAAAACTATAGCACAAAATACACAATAGTAATATAAGAAAATTATATAAATGCATTAAAACATTCTAACTATGCAACACATTCAAATCATCATCTGTTTTCCTCAGAAAATTACAGAATCCAGCTCTGTAGCTTGGAGGAATGAACCCCTGACTATGGCCTACGTGACCTGAGGCCAGACAGTTGCTTGGGCTCTGGAAGAGTTAGGTAAATGAGGTTGAGAGAGCAATTTAGGCTATCTCATTTATCCTGAGGTGGGGTGGGGAGGGATTGGACAGAGGTGGTGGCTTCTGGTCAGATAATTGTTCATATGCAAGCACAGGCTTGCACAAGTAGTCATGGACCAGAAGGACATGGGCTAGGCAAACCTAAGCAGGTGATGGTAGCATCATGGACATACGTACTCATAACAGCTACCAGCGGGCAGGATTAGAGACATAACAAATGCCCTCATTGCTAGGATGCTGGCAATGGCAGAATGTACATTCATATCTATCTGAATCACAGCTCCTTCAAATGGGTCTCTAGAATTATGAATTAGCAGTAATATATCATCACCTCTGTGATTTGTTCTAACACATTTGTAAATAATATAATTTGGAAACATAAAGTCTTTACTGACTAAGCTTCTACTGCAAATATTCTATATCTTTCATAAGATAACATCAAAGACAGGACCCATATATGTGTAACCTGGTCAAAATGCCCAGAAAGCATTCACTCTGTACCTGGCTTGAGTGCCTAATGGCAACTGACCCTAGATATCCATATCAAGTTCTGAAATGTCATGTATGAATTCCCATAAATAAGAACTCATCATTCTGGAAGACTTTAATTATCCATCAACTGACTGCAGTACCTACATCACCAACATGGGACATGCTTAGAAGTATTTAAAAATTAGATGCACTATATTGCTACTAGCCTATCTAGTGGGCAATATACTCTTGAGCTGATACTCACAAATGCAGTGTCATCATGAATAATTCCTCTACTAACTCCCTCTCTGATTAAGTCAGACCATAATCTAGTAGCCTTTTTCCACGCACTTGGATCCAATATATCAGATTTTAAGGATTTCATGCTCACAGATATCTTGAAATTATAGGTTAGAGTCACAAAAATTCACGTATAACAACATCACTCCAAACACTGCGTCAGCAGATATGCTCACCAAATAATTTTATACCCACATAAATAAATGCATATAATTTGGAGTCCCATCCTGATTCAAATAAAACTGGAAATTTAAAAGCAATGCTGATGGTTTAACTACATAAATAAAATATCCAATAAAGTGAAGAAGGACCAGAAGCATGAACTGCCTGAAACTAGCCAATTCACAGCCATAAACCACCAACACAAATAACCAAAGCTAATCAACACACAACAAGGTGGGATACCAATGAATTATATGCAAAATAAGGGGGAGGGTACATGGGTACTGCCACTGAGGCAGTGGGAAATTTGAACATCTACTGTTTCAGGTAAATAGGACTTACATAACTCTACTGTGTTCATCATTCACACTTCCTCAGTGGCATATGGGTAGATTCGCAAAGTTTACCCTACCTGGGAGGAGGAAGGTTAAGGATCCTTTCCAATATGCCACTGAAGATGATAAAACTCTGGTGGAATGTGCCTTAACCTTGCCTGGAACAGATTTACTATGGTGGGAGTAACAAAAACAATCAAAACAATATGTGAGCTTCTCGAACTTGTATTAGAGAATAACATTTTTTTATTTGATGAACAGTTATATCATCAGATTGCAGGTATAGCAATAGGTACTTCCATCACTAACACATATGGCAATCTCACACTTAGTAAATGGGAAGAGAGCTTTGTTTCTGATGGACCTATCAGATTTTCTTCTAAAGCAAAATTCTACAACAGCTTCATGAATAATATATTTTTGATATGGCATGGTCAGCATGATGAACTGGCTGAATTTGTTGTTTTTTTAAATCAGACAACTAGTTTTTTTAAAGTTTGAGATGAATTAATATATGACAAAACTTCATTTTTTGGACGTTGAGTTAGTGTATAATTGCTCTGAAATCAATACTAGCGTTTATAAGAAAAATGTACATAAGAAGAAATATTTACATAGAAAGAGCATGCATTCTCAGCATACCTTTAAGGGAACTGTAAAAAGTCAATTCTTGTGGGGTGGCAGACTGAATATCGAAGACAAAACTTGTATTAAACAACTGTATGACATGACAACTGAATTTAAAGAAAGAGGTTATAATGATCAGATGTTACATACGATAAGAGAAGATGTTATGGGAGAAAGAAATGGGAATGCTAAACCATATTTTTGAGTGGCACTGGATCTTGTACATCTTGTCATAAAACATTGCTTATGCGTTATATAACTTCATATAACAGGTGCATCAGTGCTGTCAAGGAAATTATAAGAAATAATTGGGGTATCCTGAAAGCTTTACCAGATCTTGAATGATTTATAGGAGAACAACCTTTCTTTACCTATAGAAACTGTTCTAGTTTGAAGATTCATTTGTGTTATAAAGATATGACTTATAATAGAACATGTCAAACTTTTAATAAGTTAGGTACCTATCCATGCTTTAATTACTCTTGTTGCAATACTATATGTAGTGATTGTAGTGTTAAACACCCTATTACAGGAAAGAAATATACTTTTAAATGTGTTGCAACATCTAACACATCAATTGTTGTCTATTTGTCTGTTTATTTGTGCTGTTCAAGGTTTTATGTAGGTAAATCATTCAGAAAGCTTAAGGACTGAATTATCGAGCATAAGTTTGATATTCATAGAAACATGAGTTTGTATTTAGAGTGACTGATATATTTTCTAAAATTTTAAGGGGAGGTGATATGGATAATGAATTAGAATCAAAAGAATATGCTTGGATACTACGACTGCAGGCAGACCATACACCTGGAATAAACAAAATGGTTAGCATTAAACCTATTTTGAAACAGAAACAACTATGTCTGAAATTAATACATTTTTTATATTCTTTACTTGATTTATTAATGTTAGTTTCTGGTTGGTTGGACTGTGTCTTGTGATTTTGAAAATGTGCTATTTAATTAAGCCTGTTATCGTGTTTTATACCACACTGAAAAAGGATTGTATATCCGAATGGTTTATGTTACATTTTAATAAAAGTTTTAGCATTGCTGAGCTGCTGTTTTTCTGTTTTAGTGACAAAAACAATACCAGAGGACAACCAATGTTCAGTCATTTGCTTAGAGACAGGTTGACCCTTTTTAGCCACAGAATATGAAATAAATAGTTATGCTGTTTTCTTGAGGGGCTTAGTTCTGCCAACATAGTACCTGAGTAGCCTGTACATACCCAAGGTATGCAGAATATTCCTCCCTTGCTTCTAGGTTCCAGAAAGAAAACTGAGAGATTGATGGTGTGATTCAGGATAAATACATTAACAACTTTTGGCATAAAAGGATTACTGTGTAAAACAACCCCGTCTTTGAGGAAAATCACATAAGATCCACCCTCTATGAGATCTTGCAGCTCACAGAACTGCCTTGCAAATGTCAGAGCAATAAGCAAAACAATTTTTCAGGTGATAAACTTCAAATTAGTCTGAAAGCAAGTTCAAAAGGAGATAAGGTTAATTTTTCAAAAACAAAGTCGAGATGTCAAGGTGGAGGAATTTGCTTTCGAGGGGGTCTTAAGTGCAACACTCCTTTTATACACTGTTTGATCACAAAATGAGATGAAAGAGGGGTGAATCCATGGACAGACAAGCTGAGATAGACACAAGGTGCACCTTGATAAATACATAAGATAAGCCATTAGTGAGTAGCTCCATAAACATTTCAAAACCAGAGAAGCAGACACCATACCAGGCCCTCTGATATTAGTTAGGCACCATCTAGAAAACCTCTTCCACTGGTAAACATAAGAGTTTATAGTTGCAGGTTTTTCTTGCCTTCTTCAATACCTGCTGTACATCAGAACAAGGATCTAAAAGATGTTAAGACAAACTCATCCAGGCTGTCAGTTGCAATTGCTCTAAGCTGGGATGCACCAATCTCCCTTGACACTTCTGTGAGCAGATCCAGAGTGCGAGGAAGCTTGTGGTAATTGTCCTTGGCTAATTCCATTGAAAGGGAGAACCAGCTTTGCCTGTGCCAAAGGGAGGTTACCACAATGATCTTTTTTCAATTATTTCAGAATCTTCAGAAGTACCTTGGGCAATGGTGGAAAGTGGGGAAATGCATAAGGGAACATTTCCATCCAAGGGAACAAGAATGCTTCTGTCCTCCAAGCATGGCTGCAAGGGTGTCTCAAACAGAATTTTTCCAACTGTCTGTTTTGAAAGGAAGTGAATGTATCTATTTGAAGTGCTCCCCACATCAGAACAAAATCCAAGAAGACCTCTGTTCTGGGTTTCCACTTGTGAGGGTCTTTCCAGGATTTGCTTAGTCTGTCTGCCACTATTTTTTGCTCTGACTGGATGTATAAGACCTGAAGCATCAGAGAATGCTGTAAGGGTAGCTCTCAGGCCATCACTGCCAACAGGCAAAGAGGTTAAGACCTTGTACCTCCCTGTTTGTTCAGGGACCGCATGACTGTGGTGTTGTCTATAACTGATAAAAGGAGACCAAGAGACCATAGCTGGAGAAGAAATTTTAAGGTCTGAATCACTGTTAGCAGTTCCTTAATGTTGAGTGCTCTTTACTGTCTGAAGGACCCCCATTAGCCTTGTACACTATTTCCATGCAAAATCTGATGAGTCTGTGTGGTTTTATTGAACTGAGGTCTGAAAGGAGAAGGGTTGGCATGGATTGAGAGACATCTGATCCCACCACTACTGTAACTGTCATTTCACAAATTCCAGCATTGGCACCTGAAACTCCAAGGGAAGCAGGTGCAGAGTCCAACAGTTTTTTTTAAGTACCACTGAATCTTTCTCATGTGGATTCTTGTCTGTGGTGTCATGAGGATTATTGATGCCATGAGGCCTAGAATTTTGAAAAACTCTTTTGCGGAGGCAGCTTCTTGAAGAGAGAAATTCCTGAAAATGTTCTGAACAAACAGGACTATGTCTTCTGGCAGAAAGGTTATAATTTTTTCTGTGTCCATCATACACCCCAGGAAGAAACTTCTTTGCAAGGGCACGAGACAGGACATTTGTCGGTTTAATTTGAAGTTGGGAACAGTTGGCATATGATGATAGGCATCTTTCAGATGTAAACTCAACATGAAACACTGGTCTTGAAGGAGTATAACCATCTGCAGGGTACGTATTTTGAGCTAGGATACTTTCAGAAAGGTGTTTAGCTACTCCAAATGTAACATTAGTCTCTACAATAAATTCTTTTTTTGGGTACCAAAAAGAGTCTGGTGTAAAATTATTTTTCTTTTCATTTTTGTGGTCCTGGAACTGGTTCTATAACCACTGCTTGTAACTTGTGAAGTAGTACTAAAGAGAACAGGCATGTACATTCTGGAGGGTGTGGGAAGATATTCCTGAATGGAGAAGGATTTTCTGCTCACTGTCAAACGTATCCTCAAGAATTATTCTCAGCACTCACTTTTCTGAGAATATTTGTAGCCAGGCTGCTGGGTTGAGCTAAAGCCTAGGGGAAGGTGAAAGGGGAGGAGAGACAGGAGGAAGGGATTGGATGCCCTGAATCTTGGCATAGTCATTGTTTAGCAGGGGGGAAAGGAACGCCTTTTATTTCATTTGAAGTATTATCATCCAGCCATTTCCTCTTGGTACCCTGACTATTTTTAGGCTAGGATTTGTGTTTGTTCTGTGTTTTGAAGCTGGGGTAACTGGGATAAAGGTAAGTGGTTTGTGGGCTGGCTTAAGACAACAACAGATTCACAGCCCACAGGCTGAGGCATGTTTTTGTTGTGCTTTTTCTTTTTAGGTTCAACTGTATTTGATATGGGGGTACATATCTGGATCCATCAAGTCTGGGGAAAAAACACCAGCTAGAATAATACAATGACACTAAGGCAGCAATAATAGAAAATACAAACTATGTCCCCACACAGCAAATAGGGCTAAAAAGTACACAAAGTTACACTACCAAGTAAACTTCACTTGTCCAGATTGTGATAAAAAAATCAAATATATGCCCTTAAATCAATCAGAAATCTTTTAGAACAGCATATATAAGCATTTACTTAGATAATCCCTTGTCAGAAATGAAAAATATACACAGAAAATGCAAATAAAATAATATGTGGTAAAACTATGATTTAATGATAAAAATGGCTATATCAGTGTTAAACCAATAGTGGATATCATAAAAAAAGAAGAAGAAAGGGAAAAAAGTAACATTTTCCTGCCAGAACTTCAAAATGAAGCAGATAAACAACAGGCCTCTTGGTACCCTGCCAAGAGACAGTCCTTAGAGTTCAGCGGACATCACAGAACTTCAGATTCCAAGTACAAGTCATGAAACAATTTAGAAAATTTCCAGACATACTTAAAAAGTGCATTAATCATACAAGCAATACAGTAGAATTCCCAGATGAATTAACAGTTGTAAATAGCAAGTATATAAAAATAAAAAGTTAACAAATTACTTATTGTTTTTTTAATAAAACAGAAAAAAAGAATATAGTAAAAAAGTGTAAGGAAAGTTCCAAAGGGATCTTATCTGAGTCAGGAAGCTATGGTCCACCAATGCAGACTGCTGAGGAGATTCAACTATGTGAATCCTTCAGCTGGCACAAAAGACTGAATGACTGACTTTCTGTGACAGGGATTAGGCTTTCTCTGATGTGAGGGGTTTAGCCAATCTCCTATCACAGAGAGTCAGATGAAGGGATTCTGAGCTCTGGAAAGCTGGTAGTGTTGGGTTTGTACAGGCACAGAACTCTTATACCACTGAGACACTGTGAATGATGAACATCACTCAGCAATGTACAGAACTCATACTAAATGATAAAACATACTCAAAATGGTGGGCATTGCAAATATCCTAGCAAAGAAAGTCTGTGCAAATTTCTCTTGTGAGATGATTATCTAAATACCTATAATCTGAGGAGCTCTCAAACTCCGCATCATCTCTAAGGTATATGTACTGAAAGTTCTGTCCAAGACTAAGAATACTTCCTATATGGGAACAGATAACATACCTATCTGTTTGATAAATAAAAATCAAGCATGCCCTAGCAGAACCTCTAAACACATTATTTGGCTCAGTCCTGGAAGTATGGCTTACAGCACTAGTGATGGTTCCATAAAGGTGGTCCTATTACTGACACCAGAAGTTATGAGCCCATCAGCCTGAAAAGTCTCATTTGTAAGACCATGGAACACACTATAACACATATGGTTAGCATCTGCATTAAAAATCTCATCAAGCTAGATTCACAGCAATTTGGTTTTGTAAAAGGTAGATCCTGTCAAATAAACCTGGTTAACTTCTTTAAGAAGGTAGGTTCATAGGTATGTTTTCTAGGCTAACAACCACAAGAGCCTTTTTAAGCCTAGCCATGCATCCCAAATCTCTGACAAGTTCTTGTACCCTTGATAAGTGTAAGCAGAGACTTGGTAAAAGAAACTTTTACAAGCAGGGGCCTAGGAGATGAACCATTTACAGGCTGCCTGTGTCCATTAGAGACACAAGTGCCAAACGAGGGATGAATTTTCTGTTCCCCATCCAATTGTCCAAGATACACTTGAAATGGGTTAGGGAGAAACACTGCTTCCTATGGATAGGAAGCTTGTTCCAGAGGAAAGGTAGTCTCTGAGATATATATCCAATATCCAACTCATCCTAAATACTGCTTAACCAAACTACTACTCTTTAAACCCACTGGGTCCACATCATCAACTTCTACCTTTAATATCACGTCCAGTAACAAAACTACTATCTCTCCCACAGAGCACACCAAACTCCTGGGCATTGAGATTGATAATAATCTAAGATTTGATATTCATATTTCCCAGACCATCAAGAAAGTTCACAAAAAACTAGGTACCCTCTATAGAAATAGACAATTCCTTACCCAACAAACAAAAGCTAATATATCTCACACTCACCTTATTTCTACCCTCCTCTAAGCCTCACCTATTCTCACCAACCTTAGAAAAGCAGACCTAGCTAAGCGTGACTCCTGCTATAACAAAATACCTAGATTTGCCTCTGACTCCCCATTTAGATCTCACCACTGCTCCCTTGAAGCTGCTCAACTGGATGGAACTTCAACTCCTGCATTACAACCAACTCTCTTTAGCCCATAAAATGTTATATCAACCAGAAAAAAACCTGCATTGCAAAGCCTACTTCACCTCTACACCAATAACATTAACAAACTTATTCTCACAGTAACTAAGTCAAATAATACAGCCGGCAATGCCCTCTTTTCTAATTATGTTTCCAAAATATGGAATGCTCTACCCTATAACATAACTACGACATCCTACAGACAGTTCAAAAAAGCATTACAACTGCATCTCACTAATAAATGGCTATGCTCTTGCACTTCACCAAGCTAGACTC
Organism: Protopterus annectens; assembly: GCF_019279795.1. Classification (NCBI taxonomy): domain Eukaryota; kingdom Metazoa; phylum Chordata; order Ceratodontiformes; family Protopteridae; genus Protopterus; species Protopterus annectens. Next base: position 717,127,744 of record NC_056734.1, read on the forward strand.
TCCACTATGTTAGACCCTACACCACCTTAACTATCTCACACTACAAGAGGAACAAATAGGTTTATATTCTATTACTGTAGAAATACATACAATATAATAAACTAGATTGTTATGGTTTAGACCCCAGTAACCTTTAAGAAGTTGCTGGTTTACACATGACTCCTTCCAGCAATGATTGAGGTCATTATATATCTCTCTTTAGACTAATGAAACTATTGCTGTAAGATTTCTCTGTTTTCACTAATTGTGACTGCTGTGTATGAATATACTACTATTAATTGAGACTCACTGCATTTTGGATCTAAATATACTTTGTAAACTTTGTAGTTTTTTGTTACATGTTATTCATATGTGCAGAGCTTTTCTCCCTGGGCCTCCACTGAAAACTGACCTATGTCCAGTGGACTACCCAGTTAACAAATGTAAAATAAAATAAATAAATAAATAAAATAAATATATGCTTATCTCTCTAGTAGTTCCTATTTATATCACAGGCAAAGTTAAATCCTTAGAATGGGTAATTCTGGTGCTGTCTATTTTGTGTGTACGCAGGAGGTCTATCAGGGTGGAGGCTGATAATGCCTTGTATGCCAGGCATAGCTCTCCCCTCAACAGCCTGCAGGAGACAGAATAAAGGTATAGAGCCCTGAGGTGATCTGCATAGTACATGTTACTTACACCCTATATTTTTTTTAATGAGGAACATCTGCGAATGCTCCATTGGTTGGATGTGCCTGGTTAGGTGCATACTAAAAGGGGGCATTGTACTCAATGATAGTTCTGAAGAACACCAAACACAGTGGATCAGTGACTTCCTTGGACATAGATATCATACCTCTGTTTATAAATTGCACAACATAGAATGATTTTCTCACTACTGTAGACACATGACGGTCAACACAGGTAACACTGTACACAGAGCTCACCTTGGCTTAGCCAATGCAATTGACACCATTCCCCTTGATAGCATAATTAGTAAACAAAATGTATTACAGCTCAATCCCTATGTGGTAAAATGGATAGCAAATTGAGTAAAAGACAGAACCTACAAGGTGTAGGTGGCAGGGGCAAATACAGAGAACATGAAGGTGACTAGTGGCTCATATTTACTTCTCTGACATACAAACTGAAAAACAAAACCTCTAACTAACCAAGTTTGCAGATGATTCCAAACTAGGAGTCATTGTCAAATCTTCCTCTGACACAGATGCCCTCTAGTGGGAATTTAAGACTTAGAAATGCCTTGTATGTTGAAAACTGGCTTAAATTAAATATAAAACATAAAACTGGTGGACAAATCATCCACCCAGCATATAGCACTAACAATACCCCACTTCAAAATAAAAATGTAGTTAGAGACCTGGGAACCTTGACTGATAATAACTTCTCCTTTGATCACCATGTAGCAAACGTTTCAGGAAATCTTTCTATGTAGCACAGCTGATCACCAAGGCAATATCATCCAGATCAAAAGAGGTTATTGCGCCCTTGTATTTAGCACTAATCAGACTGGTTATAGAATATAATGCTTCCTTTGAGATGTACCTCGCTAAACATATCAAACAGCTGGAAAGCACCCACAGGCTCCTAACAAAAAAGATCATATGCTTAAAATCCCTAAGCTACCAGAAAAGACTAGAGGCACTGTCATTTTTTAGGGGTCTTATAGGCTCCTCAGATGAGACCTACATCTGGTCTTTTGAGCAATCAGGGACATAGTAATCCAGGATCTCTTGTGCTTTCATAAATCAAACAGTCCCAGAAATACCAGAACAATACCTCTAAACCTGCATCAGAAAATCAATAAAACAAGATGGAGAGACAGATTCATTACTTAGAGTCTCCTTCACTTCAGGGAAAGACTTCACCTGCAGTGATACACTATCTTCCATCCAATGGGATAATTGGATGGGTATTCATAAATTCACCCCAGGCATAATTGGCATAGCACTCCTTATGAAGTGAGGTTCAGTCTACGGTTGAAATTGGCAAGACATAATGGTTTCAAGACTATGTAGCCTTGAACATCATGTTGTTACTATGAATTGGCTTAAAAATTAAGACATAACCAAACAACTGCATAATGATGCAGGAAAAAATTCTTATACTTATGAACTGAAAAACTAAAACAATGAGTGAGAAGGTCACTGAAAAACCAATCAGCAAAAACAAAACGAAAACTCCAGAAAAGCTAGAACTTCAACTGATTGACCTCCCAAACCTCTTGTATCAGAGGCACATGGGATATATGCAAATAATCCTTATGAACATCAGGTATTTCAGCTAATTGGCGATTCTGAACGCCCATGACTTGTTACATCCTTTTAATGGACAATTTCAGGCAAATAAAGCCAAACTCCACTAGCTGTGGATATGCATATTTCAGCGTTGTTAAGACCTCATCAGCACAGCACAAGCAAACATAAGAAACACAGAGCTGTTATATGCAACTGATGTCCATTATCATTAGGGTCACTGCAAAAATATCCCAAACAACAAACCAAAACAATGAGTGAGAAGGTCACTAAAAAAACAATCAGTAAAAACAAAATGAAAGCTCCAGAAAAGCTAGAACATCCATTGAGTGACCTCCCAAAACTCTTGTATCAGAGGCACATAGGATATATGCAAATGATTCTTATGAACATCAGGTGTTTCAGCTAATTGGCGATTCTGAATGCCCATGACTTGTTTTGGAGTTTTATTGGACAATTTCAGGCCAATAAAGCCAAACCCCACTAGCTGTGGATATGCATATTTTGGCTTTGTTATAACCTCATCAGCACAGCACAAGCAGAGTGTTTGACTAAGCTTAAGAAACACAGGGCTGCTATACCCAACTGATGTCCATTATCATTAGGGTCACTGCAAAAACATCCCAAACAGCAAACTAAAACATTGAGTGAGAAGGTCACTGAAAAACCAGTCAGTAAAAACAAAATGAAAACTCCAGCAAAGCTAGAACTTTCATTGAGTGGCCTCCCAAACCTCTTGCATCAGGCCGAAATATGCATATCCACAGCTAGTGGGGTTTGGCTTTATTGGCCTGAAATTGTCCATTAAAATGAAGAAACAAGTCACTGGCATTCAGAATCGCCAATTAGCTGAAACACCTGATGTTTATAAGGATCATTTGCATATATCCCATGTGCCTCTGATACAAGAGCCCTTTTAACCCACCCTTGCACCCTGTATTAAAAGCATTTGAGGAATTGTGTGAAATAGAAATTAGGGATTTGTTAAACAAAAGAAGCAAGAGAAAATTTTATAATATGACAGTAGAACAGCAAATGACTTTCAACTCCATTAAGGATGATATTTCCATCAGGGTCATGCATGCAGACAAATGGGGTTCAATGGTCATAGTAAATTCTGATAATTATGTGAAGGGAATGCAATTATTATTAGCAGATGAAACTGCATATAAAAAGGTTTCCAAAGGTGATGTCCTTAAAGAGTATAAAAGAATAGACTCTTGGCTTTTTGAAGCCTTATCAGAAGGTTTGATTTCTAGGAACATGTATGAGTTTTTGTAGTAGACAAACCCAGGATAGGGCACCTCTTTGCAATTCCAAAGATACATAAGGATGGGCACTGTCCCCCTTATAGGCCCATAGTTTCTTCAGCAGCATCAAAGTTAGAGCCATGTTCCAAGTTTATAGATAGAGCTTTGCTTGAGATAGTGCAGAAGACATACTCCTTTATTAGGGATTCTTTTGATTTTTTAAGTAAAATCAATAAAATTAAGGTTGAAGCTGGTGATTTTCTGGTGACAGTTGATGTGGCATCTTTATACACCTGCAATCCTCATGACGTGGGGTTACAGTGGGTTGAGAATTTGTTAATCAACAGTGGAGAATATGAATTAGAAGAGTGCAGGTTCATGTTGGAATGTATGGATAATATTCTTTCATACAATTACTTCATGTTTGACAACGAACATTTTTTGCAAATGAAGGGGGTGGCGATGGGTGCCAGGATAGCTCCCAATTATGCCAACTTAGTTCTGGCTTACTGGGAAAACAACATTATGTCCAAGTTTACCAACAGACAGAAAATTGTGAGTTATCATTTTATTGACGATTTGTTTTTTATTTGGAGAGGCACACAAACTGAGCTCTTACAGTTCATTGAAGACATGAACAATAGCACCTCTTTTTTGCATTTTACTGGTAGCTGGGACAATTATAAGATATGTTTCTTAGATTTAGAAGTTATTAAAGAGGAAGGTAAAGATTTTTTGGGTCCTGCATCAGTTATAAGAATGTGGCAAGCAATGGTCTTTTGAGTTACTCTAGTATGCATTCCACTTATGTGAAATATAACATTATAAAGGGGCAGTTAGTAAGGCTTAAGAGACTTACAAGCGATGAAGCACAGTTAGATTTGTTAGTGCAGGAATTGCATTCTAGATTTAAAAACAGAGGGTACCCTTCTAAAATAGTCCAAGACATTATTAGTACAAGTGAAAGGGAGGGGCTTAGTGGAAACACACAAAACAAGAAGGATTGGGTAACGTCCATGTTGTTAACCTTTACCTTAGACAGTAAAGAAATTAAAAATATAGTGTCCAACAACTAGAGAATATTAGTTTCAAATACTGATCTTCAGATGTAGTAGGAGAAGCCCCCATGTTTGTTAACACAAGAGTAAGGAATTTGAAAGAAATGTTAGAAAGTGAACAAAGAAAAAAGCCTCAAGGTAACATAGGTACTTTTAAATGTTGCGTTGTTCTTTCGGCTTTTTCCAGTTAGGGGTCGCCACAGCGGAACTCCAGGCCGCTATTGATTGGCAGTTAGATTTTCACCAACGCCGAGGTGCCAGCTCGACGTCCAACCTTCAACGAAGGCACGCCCATTTACACATGTCTTTCGAATGCCCACCCAACCATGGGGAGGACATGCAGACCCACACAGAAGGCACTCCCCGCACTTCAGCCGAGAATCGAACGGGAGAACCTCTTGCTGTGAGGCAACAACGCTACCGCTGCACCACTGTGGATAGGTACTTTTAAATGTAAAAGTTGCAATTTTTGTAAATACATTTCAGAGGGAGCAGATTTTAATGTTGCAACTCAGAGCAAGATGTGGCATGTTCCAGGCATTTTTAATTGTAAATCTACATTGCATTCTAGATTTAAAAACAGAGGGTACCCTTCTAAAATAGTCCAAGACATTATTAGTACAAGTGAAAGGGAGGGGCTTAGTGGAAACACACAAAACAAGAAGGATTGGGTAACGTCCATGTTGTTAACCTTTACCTTAGACAGTAAAGAAATTAAAAATATAGTGTCCAACAACTGGAGAATATTAGTTTCAAATAGTGATATTCAGATGTAGTAGGAGAAGCCCCCATGTTTGTTAACACAAGAGTAAGGAATTTGAAAGAAATGTTAGAAAGTGAACAAAGAAAAAAGCCTCAAGGTAACATAGGTACTTTTAAATGTTGCGTTGTTCTTTCGGCTTTTCCCGGTTAGGGGTCGCCACAGCGGAACTCCGGGCCGCTAATGATTGGCAGTTAGATTTTCACCAACGCCGAGGTGCCAGCTCGACGTCCAACCTTCAACGAAGGCACGCCCATTTACACATGTCTTTCGAATGCCCACCCAACCATGGGGAGGACATGCAGACCCACAGAGAAGGCACTCCCCGCACTTCAGCCGAGAATCGAACGGGAGAACCTCTTGCTGTGAGGCAACAACGCTACCGCTGCACCACTGTGGATAGGTACTTTTAAATGTAAAAGTTGCAATTTTTGTAAATACATTTCAGAGGGAGCAGATTTTAATGTTGCAACTCAGAGCAAGATGTGGCATGTTCCAGGCATTTTTAATTGTAAATCTACATTTGTGGTATACATGGAAAAATGCTCCACTTGTTCTTCATTCTATATTGGGAAAACCAATAGGCAACTTAAAAACAGAATGTATGAACACTATTATGCCATCAAAAAGAAAAAATTTAGATAATGCTCTTTACAAGCACACTTTAAACTGTGTGAGTAGCAATAACAGTGTTAAGTTTCTTTTTACAATTATAGATCATGTTTCATTGGGCTTTAATGGAGACAAAGATGGGGAACTAGAGTTTAGAGAGCTTAAATGTCAGGTTTTATTAGATGCATGCAGGGCACCAGGGCTTAACAATGGTGTCAACTATAAAGCTGTGTTGAAAAGAAAAGCTTATTATAACAAATGTAAATAGTTTATATATTTGTTAGAAATGTATGCTTTATTTAAAATGCATTTTTATTTAAACACATTTAAACAGTTTTTACATTAAGTTTAAGTAAAATGAGATTTGATTGGTGTGATGTGTATTGATGATGGTATAAAAATGAGACAGTTTTTTTAACACTTTGTTCTGATGAAGGCCTAATTCTTGGACTGAAAGCACTAAACCAGTGGATTAAAGTTCATTTTGTGTGATATAGTGCTCCATCATCACTTGTCATTTTCTGTTTACATTTTATGGCAGGTTTGAAGAGAAAAACAACCTGGAGGCTGTAAAGCTTCTCAATGACCAAAGGAGGAAGTATTCAACATCAGTGCTGTGGATGTAAGGAACCAACTGAGGAAAGTGAACCCCAGGAAGGCTGCTGGCCCTGATAACATCCTGGGGAAGGTATTGAAAGGTTGTGAAGACCAACTCAGCATAGCCCTGACAGACATCTTCAATACTTCCCTTGTCCAGTTAAAAGTACCATAATGCTTCAAAGTTACCAACATAATCCCTCTGCCCAAAAAAGCCAACCCAACCTGCCTAAATGATTACAGGCCGGTGGCCCTTACATCAAATGTAATGAAATGCTTCAAAAGACTGGTTAAAAGGCATATGACTACAGTACTACCCCAATCTTTTGACCCTCCGCAGTTTGCCTACCGGACAAACAGATCAACTGCTGATGCCATTTCAGTGGCACTTCACCTCACATTGGAGCATCCTGAAGAGAAGAACAACTATGCCAGGCTGTTCATAGATTTGAGCTTGGCATTCAATGTGGTGATTCCAATGCAACCTGTAGAAAAGCTAATCAGCCCTGGTATAAATAAAGGACTGTGCAACTAGATCCTCGATTTTCTGACTGGAAGACCACAAAGGACTTGTGCTGGTAACAACACTTCAGGGAGTATTACAATTAACACCGGAGTGCCCCAGGCTTGTGTGCTGAGTTCTCTACTGTTGACAGTCCTTATCTATGACTGCTCTGCGAAAGCCAGCAACCACCACATCATCATATTCGCAGATGACACCACAGTGGTGGGACTCATAAGTGGTGATGATGAGAGTGGATATAGGAATGAGGTCAACTCCCTGATTGAATGGTGCAATAACAATTTGAACCTGAACATCAATAAAACATATGAAATTATTATTGACTTCAGAAAGAGCTCTGCCATGTACCTGCCCCTCAAGATCAACTGTGAAGAAATGGAGAGAGTCCAAACTACAAAGTTCTTGGGGGTACATATATCAGAGGATCTTTCTTGGAGTACAAACACAGGCCAGCTAATTAAAAAAAAACTCACCAGTGACTACACTTTCTAAGAAGGCTGAGAAAAACAGAGCTCTCTGTGAATGCTCTAAATACGTTCAGAGGAGCCATTGAGAGCGTTATCACCAGCAACTGCACTGTATGGTTTGGTAACAGCACAATTGCCAAAAGGAAGAAGCTGCAAAGAATAATAAGAACAGCCAAAAATATTGTGGGTACTAGTCTTCCTACCTTACAGGAGTTCTTTGAAATGAGATGTAAAAAGAGGTCCCACAAAATACTGAGTGACACTTCTCATCCAGCGTATGGTTGGTTTACTAAATCTGCTTCTAGTAGAAGGTTACGGAGTATCCGCTGCAGATCCTCCAGATTCATGAATATTTTTTATCCAACTGCAATAAGACATTAATGCAGACATAAACCTGGATGTATCAAAACTATAATAGATTGTTACGCTCTTGTCCTTTTGCTTTTTTATTTTTTTCCATACAGTAATTCTATTTATTTATTGCATACTAAAATTAATATATTCTCTTTCAAGTGCAATTCCAATCATTTCCTTATGTGCAATATCATCCAATCTCACCTCTGTTTATAGTGTTCATTTATTTTCATGTGCTAATCATCTAGTAGTCAGTGTTGTCCAGTGTATAAAATAATGTACAAGCATGTGCGTTAGATACCTAGATATTTACTTTTGTACTATAGTTACTGTTTATTCTTTAATACCTATCATGTCTGTCTTTTTGTGCTTGTTTTCTTGTGTAAAAGAGCTGACACTTGAAATGTCATTTAGGTGGTACTTGTGTTTCCTAAATGACAATAAGGTTTCTTTGAACCTTTGAGTCATATACACAGTTTATGTGACACTACTCACCCCCATCTCTGCACTTCTAATATAAACCTTATGATAGCCATATATAATTGACTCTGAACCTGCTTAATGCCCCAGCTTTTATCATCAATATTAAAATTTTCTACCCTACCAAGTTCCTTCCATCACTTCCATTTCATTGAATTTCTAAGCACTAATCACAAGCCCTATTATATATTTAACAAACCCACTAATAAGCCTCTTCAAATGCTCAATGTTCAACATGTAGTAAATGAGTACTGTAATAGTTGCTTTTATTTCATATAAATATAATATAATTAGTAAAGGTATGTGTAACTGTTAATGTATGCTACTTAATGTCTGTTCATGCAATTACTGAATGTATGTTTAAAATGCTTGTGATATTTTGGAGCTTTTCTTTCCAGGCCTCCGCTAAAAAGGGTTTTTGACTAAGCCCAGTCAGACAAACCCAGTAAATAAAGCAAAATAATAAAAAAAAAAAACATAAAATAAAATAGACAAGAAACTGGAAGAAAAATATATTTAAAAAGATGCAAGGCTTGAACCAGTGATTCAGATTTTATTTTCTTTGAAGAAACATGGCTATCGTATGTCTATGCTTTATATCATGACAAAAGACCCTCCCTGAACAGTAAAAAATCAGGGTCTATATCACTACATCAACAGCTAAAAACACCGAACACTCTTACCTTGGCACTACTTAACCGAAAGCAGGAAATGTCGAACGGTCAGAACAGCAATTTTTTTCCCAGGGAAAAAAAATCGCTGGGCCAACAAAAAAAAAAAAAAAAAAAAAAAACAACAGACAAAATAAAATGGGAGACATTGCTCCACACCCCCCCCCCCGCTGTGCCCCCCCACACACCCTACTTAAATATACCTACTCCAAGATCGCACTACAGTGGAGGAAATGGCAAACTCCCGACAATGGCCCAGCGATATTTTTTTTCCTGAGAAAAAAAAAATCACTGTTCTGGCCATTTGACATTTCCTGCTTTCGGTTAAGCAGTGTCGAGGTAAGGATGTTCGGCGTTTTTAGCTGTTGGTCTTCTGATATAGACCCAAAAAATCATACATTCTTCATACTTTTTCTGACTAAAATCAACATTATTATAAAAATTTTTGAACAATCACTGATGAATTAACATGAACACTACAGCATCAATTCTGCTAAGACCTCCTGACTCAATGTTTATGACTTTCGATATTAGGCATGACTTCCAAATTCCATAAAAGAACTTTCTACAAAGAACAGAACAGAACTTTCTACACTTTGCAATAATTGCATTTTTCATGTTTGGCAGGAAGTAAATCATTAAAAAAATACTAAAAAAAAAACCCACTTAGGAATCTATCTTGAAATGAAAGCATACTTAAAATGAAATACATACTCTTAATATTTTGCCTTTTCTGTATGCTTCACCCTTCACATTTCTAAATGATAAAACTGCAATGTTGATAACAGGGTCAGGTGGCTCACTATTCTTAAAAGGTTTAACCACAAGTGCTTTTCATACTTGAACTGAATTAGAATCTTCAAAAGCCTAACTTTTTGTACCATTAAAATCTAGAATACAAGTATGTTGCTTTGTAATGTGAGGCAATCTTTTATTTAGCTGTTTTTCTTAACATTTTCTTTAAAAAGGTCATGCTCTAGAAGTCTGGGTTTTGTCAGAAATCACTGAAAAAGTGATTTAGACAAAGTTTCTATCCTATCTTACTTTGTTAGATAATTCTAAATGTATGGAAATGCCTTCTTAACCCTTTAAGACTCTTGCAGTTTTTTTCTCTACTGTAGTAAATGACAATGCGACAATCAGGCATGATATTTGAAGAAGGTTGGAGAGTACCATTGAATCAAGAGAGATGGTGACAGTTGAGACAACACCCCAACCCCTTGTAGAAAATTGGAAAAAATGGAGTTGATGATGATATAGTGAATGACCTTATAAAGAGTATAATAGAAGAGTATGCTAAGAATGTGTGCATATTGGGGAGTTAACATCTACAAAGAAACTGGAAATCGGTGAGTCATCCATTAGATTCCCTTTCATTTGCGATGAGAGGTGATGGACTGAAAAGATAGCAGATTAGATCCCTGTCTTCTAATGGCTCTCTTTCACTTTTATTTTCTCTTCTCAAGTGGCCTTTCCTATATGGTCTGTTTTTCTTGAAAGGAAGGACACTAATTAAAGGGCTTCTTATTATAGAAGGTCTGCTTCTTCTCATGCCCATCCAAAGGCTGAAAGTCTTCTTACTGTAAAAAGGCAACTTCTTTCTATGCCCACCTGAAGTCAGTGAATATGTGCACACAGGGGATACGTTTTACTTAGTTTAAGCCATGCTTCCAAAATCATGCATTCCTGTAATAGAACATCAGATTCAGTGAAATAAAAAAAGAAGTAACATAAGGACTATACCAAGAAAAGGCTGCATGCAATCAGTTACAAACAAGCACAGGAATATAAGTAATAGTAAGCAGATTGGCAGCTTTCTATTTATCACCATCTCAGATAATTCATCAATCGGAAAATGAGCATTGTAAATAACCTTTCTATTATATAGCACCCATAAGCAAAACTATATTCAGTGATAAAATTGCCATTGGGCTAGAGTGGTGAATCATTTCCTAGAGATCATCAACAATTTCAGTATCATTCTCATCAGGAAACTCATCATCTGCAATAACCTTGGAGTTAGTTATAACCAGGTCATTCTGGTCTATATCAGGAAAGAAGCTAGAAACAGTGACTAACTCTCTCTAAGACTTTTCATTACTTCTCTTACACCTCATATTCTTAGGGAAAACATGAAGGTCATGAACATTTCAGAAAAAATAGACAGTGAAGGTAGGTGATGAGGAAGAAGTAAAAACAATGATTCTTCTAATTGCTGGGAATGCAGCATTTTCTAAAGGTAAACTAGCAATCTAAAATTAAAAACAGTCTGTCATTAATTACATAAACCCACACCAAAATAATATCTTAAAAGTGTGGTAGCTGTATAAAGCACTGACTATGAGACAACTGACTTGGGGTTCAAAACATCAGGTTGTGTACTGAAGGAAATGGGCAGGGGGGGTGAGCTGCCAATGATGGTTTACTTGTCCGAGTGGGAGGGAGGTAGTCTGGCACACTACAGTGCTGACACTCCATATGAATGAACATATACACTGTATAGCAATGTGGACTGGTAAGATGGGCCTCTCATGAATAGAAGCTTTACATGCAAGCTTCAGAAGTGTGCATGTTCACTGGTGAAGGAACATAGCAAAGCAGGGCATGTCAGTCACCAGGGGTATAAGTTATACTAATAAGCAAAAATGTCAAGCTTTTTACATATTGTTCTCTCCTCTCACTCCCAGTCTACATTATAAAATAAAGTTACAAAAAGGTGCTCTTCTCTGGAAGTAAAAGCTCCCTCTCATGGGATGAGGTGGACCACAATGTCTGGGCAGGTAAGGGGAAATGAATGGTGTAACCAGGTGAGGCTTAATGGTCAGGGAGTTTGTGGGAAAAAGGATGCAAAATCAATTAATATCTCAGTGCAGAATCATTATCCTCTCCCTCATCTGTTCCACCCAATCAATTGTGAGATTAGTACTACTCCATTCAAAATCAATAGCTGGTGTGGAGGGCTATGCACATACTTATTCAAAGATATTATGTAACGGTTACCCAGCTGGAGGTTTACTGTTCTTATTTGTTACTGTCTTTATTTTTCACATTTAAGTAACTTAAACGTAGTTACAATTTTTTCTTTAGTTAAAACCGCAGAAAATTTGTAGCACCTGGAGGAAAAGTTTCCTAACTGTCTGAAAATAGGAATGTACCTCCAAAAATAAGTACATAGTGTGAAAGCCTAAATCATGCCTGAAAATAGTTACATTCCTCCAAAACAGGTAAAATTGAGGGGTATGTCAGTACTTAGAAAGAAAAGAATCCAGGCAGAACCAAAAGTGAACAAACCAGGACACCCTAGACAAAAAAAAAATGACCACAAAAAATCCTCATTTAACATAGCCTGGATTTCACAGCATCCTTTTCATATAAGCTCAGTCGTTGACAGGAAACCAATACAGACCAATAAATCCTTTAGTTCTTTACCTCAGACACATTAACCAGCAATATTTTAAGATTTTTTTTTTCTGAAAAAGAAATAAGTCATGCAAACACAGAGTTGTGTAAAGTGCTTATCATAAAGTACAGTTGTGTAAAATCTTACCATAACAGTAGATGTCCTTCTCTTCACTGTTGCAGTATTCACTACATTAGGGAATCCCCTGCCAAGGGCAGCCCGACGTCCAGCCAGTACACCAAAGTCTTAGGTTGCTTTAAGGTACACCATATGTCACACATGATCTTCGCATGTTTGGCATAAAGGTGATGTCAGTAGGAATGCACGTCCAATGAAAAAAAAAGAGGTAACCAGTACAACCAGAAGGCCAAAGGACTGGGGGAGGCTGGAGGGAACGAATACTGCAAAAGTGAAGAGAAGGACATCTACCATTATTATAATATTTTACACAACTGTAATATGCCCTTCCATTTCACTGTAGCAGTATTCATTACATTAGGAGGAGTGTCAAAGCTCAGGAAGAAACTTGGGAGGAGGAAGGACCAATAGAGCCCTCTAGGAAGCCATGAAGAATGGTCCTAGCAAAACCAGCTCTAGGTCTGGAGATTCCATCCAACTTGTAGTGCTTAGTAAATGTATGCACAGACGTCCAGGTAGCTATCTCAAAAATAGAGTTACTATCCAAACCCTTGAAAAAAGCACCAGAAGACGTCACAGCTCTAGTAAAATGAGCCTTAACAAAAAGGAAGATTCTTACCATGAAAAGAATATCAAAAAGAAATAGATTTTGATATTCAAAAATAAATAGTTTGCTTGGATACAGCTAATCATAAGGACCTAGGATGAAAAAAAACAAAGAGCTGTTCATATTTCCTAATAGTCTTAGTTTTATCCAAATAAAATCTGAGCTGTCTGTGCACATCCAACGTGTGCAGCACCTTCTCACTGGCAGATTGTAAAGAAGGGGAAAAAAGTGGGCAAATGAATAGCCTGATTAAGGGACAACTCATTCACCACCTTGGGCATAAAAGGAAGATTAGCACACAAGGACACCCTTTCCTTATAAAACACCAAAAAAGGAGGACAAGCCATAAGGGCTTGAAGTTCATACATCCATCTGGCAAAAGTAAGGGCCAACAAAAGTACAATCTTCCAACAGCAGTGTTGCAAAGAAGCTGAAGCTGCAGGCTCAAAAGGAGCCTGAGTCAACTATTCCAAAACAAAATTAAGATCCCAGGGAGGAGGAACAGGCTTCCTGGGAGGCCTAATATGAAGGACGCTTTTAAGGAATTGTTTAGCTTCAAATATGGAAACTAAAGGAGGAGATAAAGGTAGGCAAGAAGAGATAGTTGATATGTGGCCTTAACAGAAGAATATGCCAACCCAGCACTGAGCAATTCACTGAGCAATTCACACAGATAAGAGAGAACCAAAGAGCAGCCACAGAAAGTAGATCCAGGTTACAAGAAAGACACAAAACAGAAAACCTGTCCCATTTGGATAAGTAGGATTTTCTAGTATTGGGTTTCCTAGCCTCCTGCAGGACCCTAAGCACATCCTCAGAAAAAAGGTGTCTAAATGGAATCAAAATCCTATCAACCACAGTGTCAGTTGAAGACTGGAGAGCTGGGGAAGTATGAGAGATCCTTAGTCCTGAGTGAGTAGGTCCACCCTGTCAGGTAAGTTGTGATGACTGCCCTTGGCTAAATGCAGAAGAAGAGGGAACCAATCCTGTCTTGGTCAAAAGGGAGTCACCAACAAAATCTTGGGAGCATGTTGCTGAATTTTGTTCATGAATTCTGGAATGAGGCTACGGGGAGTGAAAGCATAAAGAAACATCCCCTTCCAAGAAAAATATAGGGCATCCACCTTCCAAACAAGAGAATCTGGGACTTTGACACAAAACAGAGGAAGCTGTCTGTTCAGAGGGAAGGCAAAAAGATCTATTTGAGGAGTTCCCACGTGGTGGACAATGTCCAGAAACACATCCCTCTGAAACATCCATTCAAGGGATTGAGTTAAGGACCTGCTCAGACTGTTTAGTACAATGTTTTGACCTGACTAAATGTAAACTGTTTAAATAATCACTTGATAGTGTATAGCAAGATCCATCACTAGGAGTGCCAACTGGCAAAGAAGATAAGATCTTGTCCCGCCCATTTGTTTACATACCACATCACTGTGGCATTGTCTGTAAATATCTTGAGAGGTCCTGGGGAGAAGAGAGGATGAAAAGCCTGAAGCACCAGCAGAAGAGTTTTCATCTCTTTGACATTGATGTGCTCTTTCTGTTGAAGAGACAACTGCACCTCCTGCACCTTTAGGGAGTCAAAAGCTGCTCCCCACCCCCCATCTGAAGCACATATGAACAGCTCCTGAGAAGGAAGACGGTGATGAAAAGGGAGCCCTGGATTTAGAAACAACTGCTGGATCCACCAGTACAGTTCCTTCTTGAAAAGGTAGAAGAGGAACTAGAAATTCTATTGGATGTGCATGTTGAAGCCAAACTGACTTCAGAAACCACTGAAACTTTCTTATGTGGAGTTTGGCCAGAGGGAGCATAGGGATGGTGGATGCCATGAATCCCATAGCTCTCAGGAAATTCTATGGCTGTTATAGAGGCCAGAGGAAGGAGAAGTTGACAGAAATGAAATAAGTGTTAAGGCCTTGGGAGAATGCACAGACAACAGCACAGGCACAGCGTGTAACCTGCACCCCAGAAAAACATGGTCTTGAGAAGGAGTCAGAAAAGACTTTTTTTGAAGTTTATTGTGAACCCCAGGCTTTCCAGAAGAGAAATGGCAAAATGAAGATTTTGCAATAGGATCATCCAAGTAAGGAAATACTTGTATCCCCTGTTCCTGCCAAAAAGTAATCGCAGAAATGAGGCATTTGGTGAATACCCTTGGGGTAGTAGAAAGGCCAAAAGGCAAAGCAAAGAACTGAAAATGCTAGGAAGCAGCAGAGAAATGTACCAACTTCCTGAAAAAGAGAGGAATTGGAATATGGAGATAAGCATCCTTGACATCCAGAGACACCATATAAGCCCGAGGAAGCATAAGAGGGAACATAGTCTAAAGGGACAACATTCAAAAGGAAGGCACCTTCAGAAAAATGTTTAGATGAGAGAGGTCTAAAATTCATCTCCAAGTACCTTCTTTCCTGGGTACTAGAAACATCCTTGAGTAAAACCCCCTCCCCCTATGAGACACAGGCACATCTTGAATAGTACCGAGTCAAAAGGTCCTAAAGCATCTCTGGAAAGAAATACAATTATTCCTGAGGGGGCAGAGAAATACCCATAAAGAGGGAAGGGATTTCCAGACCATGAAATACCCCTGGTGGATAATGGAGAGAACCCAGGAATCCTGAGTAATCTGTAGCAAAGCAGAGAGAGAGAGAGAGGCAAGCAGAAAAAGGAAAATTGCTGGGAAGAATATGATAGTCAGACAACACCTAGTTTGAAGAAAAGGAGACTTCTGAGGAATAGAAGTCTGAGTAGCCATCACAGGAGGAGCCCACTTTTTACACTTTTTAGGAGGAGCCCACTTGTTACACTTTTTACCCTTAGGAGGAGGGCAAGATTGCCTACAAATAAAAGTTGTGTTATCAGGCTAATTTCTCTGACATTTAGGCACAGGAGAAACAAAAACATGTTTAAGTTCTTGTAAAGCCTTGCCCTTGTCTTGAAGGGACTTAAACATAGCAGCAGCCTAACCTAACAAGTGCTTATTATCAAAAGGTTTCATCCATCAACTTAGCCTTAACATCATCAGGTAAAAGTTGAAATCAAGTCAAGAATACCCCCTCATCACTGACCTAAAAGCAGCAGCCCTAGAAGAAGCATCTGCTGCATCAAAACTACACTTGATGGAATGATGAGCCACCTGGAAGGAAGTCACTAACAGGGAAAGGGCAGAAGTTTTACCCTCACAGTTTGGAAAATTAGAAATAACCTGACAGGCCTGGGATAGGAGATCCAACAAATACCTGGGAATATGAGTCTTATAATTAACAGCCCTGAAAGCTAAGGTAGTGGAGGTATAAACCTTCTTGCCTAGCCTTTCTATGGTTCTGCTATCTTTATCAAGGGCAGTAACTTAGGAGAAGGAAGCAACTGAGAGGGCTTGTCAGAAGCTGCAGACACCACCAAATGGTCAGCAGAAGGACACTTGTACAAATATTTACAGTCCTCAGGCACCCTATAGAATCTATCAGATTTATTGGGAGCAGAGGGCTGAGAATCTGGAGTCTTAGAAGCATTAGAAAATGCATCCAACAAGGCAGCCAGAACAGGAGGAACAGCTGAAGGCCTAGGAAAATCCATCTGCAGCAACTCATAGTACCTTTTTTGTACCTCAGAAATCTGAGCACAATCCCATTTAAAGACCACCATCATCCTGGAGATCATATTCCCAAAATAAATCTCTTCAAAGAGACTATCAGGACTGGTAGATTCCTCTTTCTCTGATGCATAATCCAAAGGGGAGAAAATCTGAGAAGAGTAAGCAAGAGATTCCTCATCCAAATCTGGCTCCTCCTCAGAAGAATCCTGCTCCCTGGGTATTTTGGGGAGTGGAGGATCAAGGAGGAGCTAGAACAGAAATTCTCTGAGGAGGTTTCAGTGCCATCAAAGCACTGAACAATCCGCAAGTGAAGGGCTGCACTCTGTGGATCCTTAGCAACAAGAGTAATATGTTTATTCTTTTACCTTTTCTTCAATGGGACCTCCACCTTATAAAATTTGGAAGGCTCTGACTCAGGATGGCAATCAGTGATGGTAGTAGGGACTTCTTCTCTGACTAATATTTAAGGAGCACCCCTAGGCCCTTTGGAAATAATCAGCTCTGATTCCCCCTGAACGTCTGAAGCAGATGTCTGCAGTGCCTCCTTGGATGTTCTTAAAGTCAGGTCCTAGCTGGCCTCTAACCCAGTCACGGCACAGAAATCCAGCAATAAAGTCGAGGAATCTCTGGGCATTCACTCATCTTGGGAGAGTTGTCAAGCAGAGGCTGAACAGCAGAAGATTCTGGCATAGACTTCTTGGCCTTCTTTTTCACTGACAACTGTCCCTCAGAATGGAAAGTTCCCTCCATTGTGTCCTTTGCAAGAAGCTTAAGACCCTGGTTTTCAAGATAAATCGCCAAAGAAGACAGTCTACTACAAAGGGTTTTAGGTACAGAGGTCTGGCAGATAGAACAGGAAGTATGGTTGTGCGATGCACCAAGGCAAAACAGAGACTGTTTATGGTAGTCTTTATGGGAAATCTGTCTCTCATACTGGCCATTACCCTTCTTGGATGACATGAAACCCCACAAGCAACAATAAAAAGAAAGATAAGTAAAACAGAACCCCAACGGGGCACTTATTTGCAATGACTTGGTGAACCAGTAATAAAACAGGTGTTCAGACCGATGATCAAGAGATGGAGCTCAGACTGGCAGCAAGGAGCATACATGTGACATATGGCATACTTTAAAGCAACCTAAGGCTTTGGTATACTGGCCGGATGTTGGGTCAGCCCTGACAGGGCATTCCCTACTATAATGAATATTGCAACACTGAAATGGAAGGACATCAGCAGTTCTTCGAAGAGAGTTCAGTTAGCAGTAAACATTAACATTTGGGTTTATCCATGCCCTGTATCCTTTTTCCCAGTAAGCATTTTGACATGCAGTGACATATTCCTTTGCTTGCTAAGGTTCTGAGATAGGAAGCACAAGACTCCATTATATCTCCCACATTGTGCCATGTTCTGTTTTGTTCTTTAAGCCAGAATCCTCTGCAAGAATAAGTACTTGTGGTGGGTAAATAGCTCTGCTTAACGACTATACAGCTAAAAGTTCAGGTGCTCTCATAAAATGTGTGGCTAGAACCATAAAGTGTATCCAAATATGCTGATTATATTGTCAAAGATGTTTACAATACTAAAAATTGGTTGTCTGCTAATGTAAATAAGTATACTTTATCAGTCATTTTCATACAAACTATACAAACAGAACAACTGATAAGAAAGTACAAACATAATGAAAATAGCAAAAGTATACAGAAGTAGTGAAACTGACATTTGTTACATATATTCTATATAAGGAATAGTATAAGCATTATAGATTTTGAGATGATAGCTTTTCAACAAACATCGTTTTATGCTTTTTATATACAGGCAGTTGCAGAGCAGTAACTGGTTGAGAATAATTTATTTTCCACCCCTTTTTCTGATTTTGTTTACTAAATGTTTTGTTTTCACTTATTCCATCCACTATCTCTGACACAATTTCAGTTACCCAGTTTTTATGGATGCATCTTTAATCTGGCTTTCATGCTTTGCAGCATTTTGTAGCTCATATTTTTTGGGGGGATTTCTTCCCACATGGAAGCCCCATCAGAGTTGATTGAAAGTCTAGTTACTGTAAAATTAACTAACATAGATCTATCTTAAGGCATTATTATCTTGCATTCTTCAAGTAGGCAATAAATTTTATTATATTACAGTAGATAACTCTCTTAGTTTAATGTCACACTGGATAAATTTGGCATAACCTGTATAATAATAATAATAACATCTGATAAACAGGAATACAGCTCTTCTGCCTTAAATAAGGATAATGTAGCCAGAACTGGCAAAAAAAAAATTTTTCATATGTTGGTGGTATGGCTCAGAAGATGACAGCTTAAATCCTTTAGCTTTCACAGAGACATATGATAGCTAATTATTTCCCTGTTAAAAGTTGGAAGACAGATCACAACATAAAATGAAGGATTTTTAAGGATAGAAAAACAAATGTCTTTGTTTAAAACAGTATCTAGAGTACAAAATATGTCTGTTATTGAAAATGTTCACTACTACAGCTGAAGACATTTAGGCAACTAAAGAGATGGCCCAACAATAAAAACATGAAGTAACCCAGTTCCCCAGGGTGATATATATGTATGTATATACATATATATATATATATATATATATATATATATATATATATATATATATATATATATTATTATTTTTTGCAAACATTCCTCATGTAAAAGCTGGAGAAGTTAATTATGTGGCAAGATGACAAATTACATGATCTGGAAAGGAATCAAGAACTTGATATATATTGATATGCCAGAATTAATAAAATATATTTGTAAAAGCACATCACATACAACATCTCAGTTTACTAATAAAACTGAAAAACTTCACAGAGTGGGCAGATGCCACATGAACACTGAAATACTGATGCATGTGCTGGGCTGCATGCAGACCATAAGACAAATTTAAAAACTGGCAAGAATATGAGGGAGGAGGCAATACAAAGGTTGCAGCTTTATATATCTATATGTATAATATATAGGAGAACAAGTAGGAGCTAGGGGTCTTACCAAATGTTCATGTTATCCACTCTCACTGGTGGTAACATGGCATGGGGAAAGACTGTTCCTTAGAACCTTTATGGAGGCTGGAGAATTCTTAGGGGGGTTCCATTCCCATTGAAGTTCAAGTAGCAGTTCCAGAAAATAGAAGAATCAAAAGAAGAAATGACAGACTGGTGGAAAACAGGAATTAGAAGTGGTCCAATAACCAATCAACTATCAATACTCTAGCTGAGCAAAGAGACTGACCAGAAATCTAAGCAACGAAGGCAGTAGATGAACTGCAGGAGGCTACGAACTGATCAACACAAGGCAACAGTCACAAGAAATTATTGAAGAGCCATCATAAAAAACTGAGTACAAAGAAACAGAGTGGAGTGGAGTGAAGGGGAATTTTAAGAGACGAAAGTAAAGATGTGTGAGTAAACTTACCATAACAGTAGATGTGCAAATGATCACTTCTGTAGTAGCCTTACCTATATGGGATATATCCTGCCAAGGATCTAACAGCCAGTTATCTTCCAATGCTTCAGGGCTCATTCAAACCATTATGCAGCTTTTGCTGAGCTGCCTGCCAAAAAAAAAAAAAACACGGGCTTGAGCGCCAAGCCCTTCAATGCTTTCATACCATTCGAGAGAGGGAAGCTAGGCCATGAGTGGACATACCTAGGAATAAAAGTATATACAAACAAAGGAGGGTGGAGAGAGTGGCTATTGCAATAGTGATCACTCAAATTTACTGTTATGGTAAGTTTACTTACACAACGGTACTCTAGATTACCCTAGTTTGCAACATTTGGGAGATGGTCTAGACATAGAGAAGAAATCAAGTTTTTAGTGCTTTGTAAAAGTATATATAGAGGACCATATTGCTGCTTCTAGATTACATCTAGAATCCAGTCCTTTCTAAAAAGTTTTAGAAAAAGCCAAGGCATTGCTAGAGTGAGCCTTGACCCTGCCTGGAATACTTTTGTTGTGGTGAGAATAGCAAAATGTAATATCCTGAGACAACAATTTGGACATAGTGTGTTTTAACAGAGGTTGTCATTTCTTCTAACCTTCGCAAGAAATGAGCAACTGATTTGAAGATCTGAAAGATTTTTGCTCTGTCAAGATAGTACTTGAGCTGTCTGTGGACATACTAGGTATGGAGTATCCTTTCTCCCTCATTTTAGGCTCAGGATAGAACACAGGGAAATGGACAGTTTGGCTTAAAATAAACACAGATGTGACTATAGTCATAAAATAATTGATTTCTCAAAGAAGCCTTGTCACTGTGGAAAATGACATAGGGTTGACTCACTATAAGAGCTTGCAAATTAGATTCTCTTCTTGCAGAAGTAAGCTTTTCATTTTAAGAACTTGAAGTCATCCTGATAAGCTGGTTCAAATGGAGGAAGTGTTAATTTGCCTAATACAAAATTAAGATCCTAAGGAGGAGTCACAGTTTTTCTTGATGGTCTCTTATGCAAAACCAGTTTCAAAAAGTTTTTGACATGAGAATGCATTGAAAGAGGAGGACCCATGGGCAGACCTGTTGAAATGGCCAATTAAATGACTCTCAATGGAGGAGTAAAAAAAGCCAAAGGATAGTAAGTCACACGAATATTTCAAAACCAGAGAACCAGTAGGTCTAAATGGGTGTTAGTTAAGTTGTTTGCTAAAAACCTTTTTCCATTTGCTAATAAATTATTTTCCAGTAGTAGGCTTTATTGCCTCCATTAGTAACTGCTGCTCAATAAACAGGTGCCTAAAGGGAATTAAGACCCTATCATCCAAGCAGTCACTAGAAGGTGTTTAGGGTTGGGGTGTATCAAACACCCTGTTCTTGCGTGAGTAGATTCATTCTCTAAGGAAGCTTGTGGTAATTGCCCCTGGTCATTTCCAAAAGAAAGGAGAACCACTGTTGCCTGGGCCAGAAGGGACTCACCACAAATGATCTTGGGGATTCCTTCAGAATCTTCAGAAGTACCATGGATATCAGTATAAAGGGTGGAAAAGCATACAGGAACATTCCTGTTCAAGGAAAGGAAAACACATATGTCTTCCAGACCTTCTTGCATGGACTCCTGGATAAGAACCTTGTCAGCTGACTGTTCAGAAAGGAAGAAAATAGGTCTACTTGAGGAAATCCCCACAGATAGGTCAAATCTTGGAAGACCCCATGTTCTAGTTTCCATTTGTGAAGGTCTGCCTTTGTCCTAATCATCTTGTCTGCCACACAATTTTGCTATGATGGGTTGTAGAATGCCTACAGAGTAAGATTTGTTGCAAGGCTATATCCCAAGCTAACATGGCTAGTCTGAAAAGCAGTCAAGATGTGATTTCCCCTTGTTTGCTGATGTACCACATAACTGTGCTATTGCCTGTAACAACTTGAAGAGGTCCAGGAAACCAAAGATAATTCACAAAGTAGAATGCCTTGATTAGAGCAAGCATCTCATTTACATTTATATGCTTGCATCTGTCCTTGGTGTCCCAAACACCTTGCACCTTTATCCCTCCTGAAATGGCTCCCCAAGCAAAGTCTGAGGCATTTGTGGTGACTGACTGCTTTGGAGCAGAGTGTGTGTGTGTGTGTGTGTGTGTGTGTGTGTGTGTGTGTGTGTGTGTGTGTGTGTGTGTGTGTGTGTGTGTGTGTGTGTGTGTGTGTGTGTGTGTGTGTGTGTGTGTGTGTGTGTGTGGAGGGGGGGGGCTGGATTTCAAGATATTTGTTATCTCCACCAAGCAATTTTTCTCCTGACAAATCCCAGAACTGGGATTTGAAAAGATAATGGGTGTTGATGCTGTGACCAAACAGATTTCAGACACTACTGTATCTTTCTCATGAGCAGTCTACCAAGGGTATAATGACAATCACAGATGCCATGATATCGAAAATCCTGAGTTATTCCATCACAGCAACTAAAGTTTGAGTGGAAATTCTCAGAAACAGGTCTAGATATAGACATACTTCTTTTATTTGGAAGAAAAGCTCTTTGAATGGATATGTCTAGCAAAATCCTCAGGGAAACAATCCTGTGAGATAGAGTAAAAAAAAAGACTTTTGAATGTTTTCTTGGAATCTCAGCTTGTGTAAAAGATCTCTCACCCAAGTGAGAGTTTCCTGACAGTTTTAAAAACACTCTGTAAAGATAAGCAAGTCATCTAAAAATGGAAAAATGTGCATAACCTGTAGCCTGCAATGAACTATAACTGCAGCTAGATATTTTGTTAACACTCTTGGTACAGTGGACTGTTCAAAGGTCAAGGCAGAGTACTGATAATGTGACCCAGACACACATAACCTAAAGAAATGCCTGAAAATTAGATGAAGAGGGATTGAAATGATAAGCATATTTAAATCTATTGTTAAAAGAAAGCTTACATGGGGAAGAAGAGATAAGTGGTTGTGAAGTGACAGCATTTTGAACTTGGGTACTACCACAGATGGGTTTAGTAAAGGAAGAGCTAGAACTGGTCCCCAAGCATTTTCTTTCTTTTGCACCCAAAACATTCCTGAATCTTTCCCAAGCTGTAAAGAAGGAAGTGGCAGTATTGCTCCCTGGGACAACATGTGTTGAGGCACAGGGGAAATAGAAGGAGACTGGTCTGCTGGATGAAGAATTACCCCCTGGAAAGGAGGAATTTTCTTCCACTGCCATCTATAACTTTTCTAAATGATATTCAGAATCTATTTGTCTGAAATCATGTGTTGCCAAAGAGAGAAGTACAGATTCATACTTTCTGTAAAGTAAAAAGGACTGCCAGGGTCGGGGAGGGGAACATGGTCCCTTAAACAGTCGTTCTGATTTGTCAGACTGTCCTTTGTTTTATTTATTTATTTATTTCCAGTTTGATTACCGGGGAAGTTCACTGGGCCAAAATTATCCATTTTAAGATGAGGCCCGGGGAGTTCCTGGCTTCTTTTTGGAACCCCCATTTGCCACTGCTTCTTGCACATGTGTTTATCATAATTTTCTTGAGACTATTTTCCTTCTTGCCAAAATTAATAAGGTTTTAGAGAATCCTTTGGAAAATTTGGAAAAGGATGTCTGAAAAATCTGAGAGACTTCCTGTACATGCTTACACCTCTCTTCACACCTTTTGATAACTTCTGCAGCAAAGGGACCAAAAACAATTTCTAAACAAAGAATTAAAAATCTAACTTTTTACATCACCTGGGAGGTTCTGAGAACACAGTCAGGCACACCTCTTCAAAACTGCACCGGTGGCCATAGCCATGGAAGAAATATCAACACAGTCATACACACAGTTTAAATAACGAGTTGTGATCTGCAAAATAGAAGAAACTAAACCATTTAAACCAGATTTTGCTTCACAAGCACAAAGACAAAACACTCTTCATACTTTAACATTTAAAATAAACTTTAAAGTATGAGCCAGACAATTCAAAACTATCCTTGTTTTTTTCCATAACTTATCAATTATCAATTATTTTCCAATCCATGTCAAAAAGTGTAAGACTGGAATTAACTAAATGTTTAGCAGCATTAGGATTAGCTCTAGCTGCTGGGTCAAGTTTGGGCTAAGTGTATGAAAACTTAAAAGTGTGAGGAACTTTATACAATCTAGCTACCTTTTCAGGGGCAGAAAGCTGACTATCAGGAACATTTCAGGCAGTGACATGCACATCCTCCAATGCTGACAGCACAGGAGGAATAGGTGAAGGCTCTGGAATTCCATTTGTAACAACTCATGATATTTTCTGAGGGACTGCAAAACCTCATTGTTCTCACGGTGAAAACACTGGCTCATATTGGAAATAGTTTCAGAGAAAGAGAACCCTGCTCAGGGAGAATCAGATACTGTACTCTCCTCTGAATCTGAATCAGAAATCTGAAGAGAATGCCCTGCATCTGTCTCTTCACCTTCCTGTCCAGATTCAAAATCTTGAATCTCATCAGGAAAAGAGGAATCTTTGCCTTTTTTTTATAGGAAACCATCTTATAAAAAAGACTAATAACCTGAAATAGACCCTGATTAACAGGAAAAATGGGGCCAACAGGGTTGTTAATGGTTTCCCCAGGGATGAGAATAACATTCTGATTAAACAGGGTAGACATCCCTGCTCTCTCTCCCTGGACTAACAAGAGTGGCTCTGCCTTACCCAGTGAGGGGACTCCAACAGCTGCAGGGGACATGGTTAACCCCCTGGTCTACAGAGGCTGTAAATGCTATACCAGAGGGATCCAGTGTAAAAGATGAGTGGTATGTGAAACCATCTTTGGCCACAGAAGAGTTGCCTACCTGTGGCTGAGTCAAATTTTCAGCCTGCAGTCATGGCAAAGGCTGTTTGCTTAACATTTGCTTTTAAGAAGGGACCTGCAGTTCTTTTTCCACAGTCAAGACAAAAATGGTGCCACCTTCTCTGGGAAAATAAGGACAATCTGGTAAAAAGTTAAAAAAATGTAAAGAGTTACTTCTTCCCAACAAAAACAGAGTAAAAAGCACTTTAACACACTTTTCCCAACCCTCAAAATTAAAATGAACACGTTACCACAGAAAATAATGTTTTTCAACTACTTTTAAATACTTTAAACATGACAGGAAAAAATGCGCTTCCATTTAAAAGTACAGTTAAGTCTTGTGATAGTCTGTTAAAACAGAAACTCCTATATAAACAAACAACTTTCATAATCAGGAAAGTACATTTAAAGTATACATTTAAAATGTGGAATTTTTTTTCCTGAGAAAGAACGTATCTGCCCAGCAATGGAACAGTACAATCTGATCGTCAATCCTCAAAAGTCCACAGAGGAGCACTTTCTCCAGCAGCAAAAAATCAATGAAGGGCTTGGTGCTCAAACCTGAGCTGCCTAATGGGGTTGAGCACATGAAGGTGCCCTGAAGCGTTGGAAAGTGGCTGGCAGTTATATCCTTGACGGGATATAACTCATACAGCTACAGCTACTAAAACAGTGATCAATAAAACAGACATCTTTTTTCTTGGTCAGACTTGACAACCTGGATGTCAATTAGGTGGTGTGGCAGTCTGGTGGTGTGGAGATGTATCCATGAAGCTGTATTACACCTGAAAAATCACTAGGTTCAAAGACCTAGTTGGTGATTTTCTTCAAGGATACTGAAGACTCTAGTGAGCACTGCTGGCCTCCTGTGAGACTCTAATAGCTGAAGAGGTCCTTGTGTGAGATCCATTGAACTTTCAAGGGAGGTCCATAGTTACTGAAAATATAGAATTAGCAGTCACAGCAGCCATAATATGCACAGTATTAATAAACAAAGAGTTTTGAAGGTGAAGCTTTTATTACATAGGAGTGTGTTCCGACTGGCAGTATCTTGCAATGTTGACACATATGGCAAGTAGTATATCGTGCTAGTAGGATTCCTCTCTGCAGCTCCTTAACTGTATTTGTCTATATGATTACTAAGGTGCAGTTAGGTGATCTTTTTACAACAAATACTGTGGTGCTGATATTAATACTATTTTAAAGTAAACAAGCTGTTTATTTATTTGGGAATACCTACCTATTAACCCGAGTTAAGGTGGAACTATAGGGAGGAATTAATATCTACATGATCAGGTGTCACATTGACTTGAATTGTGAAAAGACTTACAGTCTTGTAAAGACATAAGGGCAATGGATATATATATATATATATATATATATATATATATATATATATATATATATATTTAGTCAGAGGAAGAATTTCCATGTTTAAGTAAACTGTTTCCTTCAAAATGACATGTGACAGGAACTACCTGAAAACTATTTTTGTGGTAGTAATGAACATTCAGTGTCTCTCTGATTGTGATAGGAGTTTCACAAATACATGAATAGAATACTACAATATTATTTCGCACAGCTGACTCAGGCAATCTAGGTAAACAAGTTTAGCTTAGTATAGTGCCACAGAATACCTTACAGGGAACATTGCTAGTATATAGCATATACCCTAACTACATGCTAAAAGGGAGTCTACTGATTTATAGTTGCAGCTTTAATATCTCCCTGAGCTTTAATTTGTATGTAACAACCATGCTGAATGTTATAAGGTATAAATATTGATGGAAAGAGTCCTCATGTATGTCATATTTTAACAATGTTCAGGGATTTTCTGCCTCTTTATTTCAAATGTCACTCCTTACAAGACAGGGGGATCTTCATTAAATAATGGCTTCATTTTGCTGATGTTCAAAATTTTCATTATGAAATCAGGTATTTATTTTTAGAAACTGTGGAACAGATGTCAAGTTTTAAATTATTTCTTACTTTCTGCCGTCTTAGAGATTAGGTGTATATAACCTATACATGTTTGGAAAGGCATTAGAAAGAATCACTAACATGAAGTTGATCTAGGAATTGATTTTAATTATGAAAGGAAAAAAAGTATTTTAAAAGTCAGAGAGACTATTTTTTTCCTAAATAGGAATTTTTATTGTTCAGAATAACATTCTGTTGACAACTAGCTTTACTTTTCATTAATGCTGAGCATATATTATAGGATAAACTATTAGATTACATAATGCTAAATTTGTTGTGAAAGGGTTAGTTTTAATACATTAGACTAGGAGTAGGATTCCAAAAAGTTTTTAACTACTCCAAGTTTGGGAGTAAAATTAAAGGTAAACTGTTTCCACTCTTGAGTCACAAATGTCTGACTGTCTACAGTGCCTGGTGGCTATTGGCTGACACAGTCTTGAGCCTGCTCTCCCAAAAAGACATTAAATAGTCCATCTGCAAAAGGTGTTATTTTACTTCGTATTTGCTCTTACCTGCACAGAGGAATTGTTTATCTGGTAGTAGATGTTAGCAGCAGTTCTGTATCTTGTTTTACTTCACTTTTCTGTTTATGCTTACACTGAGGAAATTGTTTATCTGGTAGAAGGTAGTGGCAGTGTTGTTCGGCTTTCTGCATTTTTGCTAACTTTGTGGTAGAGTAGTAAGAAAGTGGGATTTATCTAGGGTGCATGGTAGTTATTGGTTCAGAACCATAAGCCTGCCCTCCCAAAAAGACTTTAAACAGCTCATTCTATAAGTGGTTGAATGGTTGTTTGCAACATGAATATGCAAAGATGCACACAGCACACCTTAAAATGTTTGTGTGAGAAGTGAGGGGGCGGCAGGATATACAGCGGGTATGATTATTTACTGATTACTTCTTAAATTTCAAGTAGGCTTTTCTTTTGTTTAAAATGTCATGAAAACATGACTGTGAATGTCTTACGTGGTGTGACGTTTTGTTTTGGTATAAAATAAACAACCTATTACTTGAGATAGCTAACATAATAAGTATTATATTTTTAAGAGTTAGAGATTAAGATTTGTTTAATTTTATTAATTATGCTTTTTGCCAACAACATAAAATGGATTTACTTAATAAACAGACTTGAGGATTTACTGTCACAAAACTTTTAGACTCTTGTGTAATATGTAAAAATTACTTTCAAACACAGCAGAGCAACAGGGAATCTATATATGAATATTGCAATAAATCTCAAGAAACATGGAGTATAATTAAAATAAAATTGAACAATACTATAGACACTTGCTCCTTACAATATAAAAAGGTATTTATTAGTATTCATGGGTATGTTAAAGAATGGATTAGCAAAAATGATTTTAATAAACATTAGTCATCTGAAGAAATTCCTGGTTTGGAGGCAGCCGTGAATGGAGATTAAAAAAAAAGATATAAATTTTGATAGGAACCATGTAAACCAATCTGTTGTTCAAATGTCAACATTATTAGGTAGTGGTTATCAGTTCACAGGTTCATAATTCAGTGTTACGGGGTAAATTGAAAAAATCAATTAAGTATAACTCTTCCAGTAAATGTGCAGTGCAAAATGTTTTGTTGAATATAATACATATTTCACAAAGGAAAAGGAAAAAGATTTTAGCAAAACAGAAATCCAGGAAAAGATTGCATGTGAATACTGAACATAAGATAACGAGGAACTTACTGTTAGGTCAGATTCTCTAAATAGCCCATGTCAGGAATATAACTTTTGAGATGTAATTATAGTTAATAAGTCTAATTTTGCTGATAAGAGTACAAATAATACGAATAAGGATATTAATTATTTACACCCTATTACAGAAAAATAAAGTTCACCTACAGATATCTTAGGAAATAATGAAAAAAATATCAGAATAGGAAACAAGTCAAGGAAAAAGGAAGAGAAGGAAAAAGAAAAGTGTATAGAACATGATGGTCTTGAATTAACTGAAGAGACATTAGCATTATTTCAAAGGTACAGACCTAAAGACTACAAATACAAAAGGGTAGATACTTCAGGTCCAGAAGCAAAAGTAATTAGTGCTTTAAAATTAATAGAATACTGAATATATGTAGAGACAATGACCATAGTTTAAGACCAGAAGATTTTGTTGCCTCTACCTTTGTCCTCTTAGAAAAGAATAGTAAGGGAAAGTACAGTTGTGTAAGTAAACTTGCATGTCCTCAAAAGATCACTGCTGCAGTAGCCTTAACTATATGGGTTATATCCTTCCAAGAATATAACAGCCAGAAAGTTTCTGAAGATTCAGGGCACCTTCCAAGTGCCCAAACCGTCAGGCAGCTTGAGCTGAGCTGACTAAAATACAAGTTTGGGCTGCAGTCCTTCAGAGCCTTTCTGCCAACAGACAGATGGAAAATGAGTCCTGAAAGGACAATGCTGGGGACATCAAAAAATAAATGTCCACACCCTGGTTTAAGAAACATACCAAAAAACAAGGGGGGTGGGGGGCAGCTACTGCAGCAGTGATCATTTGAACATGTATTGTTATGGTAAGTTTACCTATACAAACTCTATTATATTCATCATATTGGTCACTGCTGCAGTAGCCTTACCTATATGAGTAAATTACTCTGGCTTACTACACCTAGGAGGTGGAATGAGAAGAGTTCAGAAGCCCCTGGAGAGTGTTCCAAGGAAAGCCTGACCTGGACCTGTTGAAGGAATCAAGTTTATAGTGCTTTCTAAAAGTTTATACAAAGGACAAAGTAGCAGTTTCCAGAATACTTCTAGAATCAAAACCTTTAAAAAAAAACATAGATGAAGCCAAGGGCTTGATAGGGTGGGCTTTGACCTTGCCTGGAATATTTTTGTTATGATGTGTATAACAAAAGGTAATAGCCTTAGACAGCCATTTGGAAATACTTTGTTTTGACGCATGTTGTTCCTTCTTACCTTCACAAGAAATGAACAATTGATCCAAAGATCTGAAAGATTTAGTTCTGTCAAGACAGTAACTGAGATATCTGTGGACATTCTAAGACACTGACTGTTCTTTCTCCCTTATTTTTAGGTTCAGGAAAGAAAATAGGGAGATGTATAGTTTGGCTTAAAATAAACTTGGATACAACTTTAGGCATCAAAGAAGGATTAGTTCTCAAGGAAACACTGTCCCTGTGAAAAATGAGGTAGGGTTGACTCATCATAAGAGCGTACAACTCAGATACTCTTCTTGCAGAGGTTAGAGCAATCAGTAAAACTATTTCCCATGTTGAGAATCTTAAGTCAGCCAGGTTAGCTGGTTCAAATGTATCAAATTTCTTTTTCTTTAACAGAAAATTAACATCTCTAGGAGGGGACTCCTACTTTCTTGGAAGCTTCTTACACAAAACCCCTTTCAAAAATGTTTTGGCAGTAGACTGCATTGAAAAATGAAGATTAATGGGCAGACATGCTGAAACAGACAATGAATTAACCTTGATAGAGCAGTAAGAAAGGCCATACAGTAGTAGCTCACACAGATATAGGAAAATAAATAAATCTTGATAGAGGACTAAGAAAGGCCATAGGATAGTAGCTCACTCCAACACTGGATAACCAGAGAACAAGTTGGCCTGAATGGTTGCTGGTTATGTTGTCACCAACTAGAAAACCTTTTCCACTTGTTAACATATTTTTTTCTAGTCTGTGAGGAAGCCCTTGGCCATTTCCAAAAGAAGGGCAAACCATAGTTTCCTGGGCCAGAAGAGAGTCACCACAATAATCTTGGAGGATTCCTTCTGAATTTTAAGGAATACCCTTGATATTAGTGGAAAATGTGGAAACAATGCAAGGACATTCCTGTCCAAGAAAAAGAAAATGTCATCTGTCTCCCAGCCCTTCTTGCAAGTAGTCCTAGAGCAGAATCTTGCCCTTTAATTGTTCAGAGAGGAGGCAAAGAGGTCTATTTGAGGAACTTTCCACAGATGGATCAAATCTTTGACGATCTCCTGATCTAATTTCCATTCATGATGGTCTGCCCCACAGTTTTGCTCTGACAGAATGTAGGATGCCTGTAGAGTGAGATTGTGCTGTGGAATTATATATCCCAAGTTAACTTGGCTATACTGCAAAGGCTGTATGACCTGGTTCCCCTTGCTTGTTGATGCAGGACATAACTGCGGTATTGTCTGTAACAACTTGAAGAGATCAACATGATTCAGAGAGTTGAGTGCCTTGAACAGGTTAAGCATGTCTTTGGTACTGATGTGCTTGCATCCATCGTTGATGTCCCAACACCTGCTGTTTTATCCCTCCTGAAACCATTCCCCAAGCAAAGTCTGAGGCATCTGTGGTGACTAGGGTTGCCACCTATCTGTTTTTTTCATGGACTATCTGGAAATCAAAGAGATTGTCTGGTAGTCTAGAAAACACTGTACAAACTTTGGTATTCTGTTTTAAAAACCTGACTATCAGAGTTTGTTAAATCTCCAGTTCCACAGTGTTTTTATTTAAAAATTAAAATCCAAAAACAGCTGAAGAGGAAAACCCAGAACTTATTTAACAGTCACAAATTAAAAACAATAATAACAAGTATCCAGTTAGCACTTTTGTCTCGAACCTTGAGACTTCTTCAGACTGAATACATTTAGTATCACCAAGCATTTATATAATAGCTAATCATGTGATTAAAATTGTTTAGCTCTTTAACCCTTTGTATTTCAGGTAAGCAAAAAAGTCTTCTCTGTTTTTTTTTAATTCTGATGGATAACAAGCATTAAGTTTAACTTGTCATAGATATTCTTTGCACCCTAATACTTCCTCAGCATCAAACTTAATGTTATTCATTGCTACATAATCCACTGCAATAAATTTAAAATCCACTTTACATTTGGATGAAATAGAATGCTTGCTTAAACCATTTTTTTTCATTACCAGCTGATATTGCATATTTGTGCTAATATATTCTCTTGTAAAGCTCTCTGGTTGTTCTACCAATGTAAAATGACTGACGGCATACATAGAGATAAATATACAACAAACTTAGATTTGCAAGTAAATTTTTCTCTGATTTTGATCAGCATGTTGTTCACCCTTATTTCTTCTATTCCAGTGTATGAATAATTACAAAAATTACAGTTAAGACGTTTGAACATCCCTGTTTTTACACTGCAATTAAATGGTAAGCTTAAGTTTCTCTGAAAACAAATTCTTCAAGGTCTTGCCTCTTTTCTGTACAAATATAGGCTTATCACCAGCTGCTTTAGTTATTTCTGATCAACTGCTAATAATATTACAATTTCTTCTGATTATTTTCTTAACCTCTAGTAAATCTTTACTGTATGCTACTTGCATAGAAACAAAAATCAACATGTTTGTTGTTCACATTCTCATTGACTTAATTTTTCCTAATATTACATACTTCTTTCAATTTATTTTCTACCATCTCCACTGGATAACATCTGTGGATAAATCTGTTGCATATGCTCTTACTTACTTTCAAAAAGTCCCCATCCTTTTTGGTGAGCCTGTTTTACTCTCATTTAGTGCCCCTTCACTATATTTTACTTAGTTTTGATGGGATGCATACTAGAATAATCTAAAAAATAATTGTTTTGTATTTCTTTTTTGTATATCTTGCTGATAAGTTTACCCTTTTCTTTCAATATTGTCACATATAAATAATTTATACTGGCGCCACTATATTATATGGTATATTCTAAAAAAGAACTTACCATTGATGTGCTTTTTCAAGTGCACCAATGCTCCCTCTCCACACCAAAAACACATCATCAATAAAGCATTTATGCAAGAGAAGATTGTTCATATATGTGCTGTTGAAAATGTGTGTCATTTCCCACCCATGCATAAAAATATTTGCATAACTCGGTACCATGGCAGCACCTGTGACCACTCCATTTGTTTGGCAGTACATGTTGTTGTTAAACTCAAGGTAGTTGTAACCGAGGATTATGTTTATAGCTTCCATAATTAATTGTATAGTATTATAAGAAAAAAGCTTAGAATTACCAGCTCCCCTCTTACTGTGTCCATACCCTCTTCATTGGGAATAACTGGGCATAAAAATATCCAATGTCACTAAAAGTCTTTTTCATTTCACTAACTTCTAAATTTTCTATTTTTGTTAAAATGCATCACTAAAGAGATGCCTGTGATGTCACAAAATGGGCATAAAGTGGGTGGAGATAGGGGAGGAGATGGGTGGGGTTATGAGAAGAGCAGATGATGTTGCTTTGGTCCAGTTTTCTCCACAATGAAAGGTGGCAACCCTAGTGGTGACTGACTGATTTGGAGCAGGGGGGAGGGAGAAGGGGAGATCTGGATTTAAAGAAGATTCTGCCGATAGGGATTACTGCAATTACAGGCAAAGGGGGCTAAAATTTACTGAAGAAAACTGGAAAAGCAACCAAGGTATTGGGAGCAAATAACTAGACAGGGAAAGATGATAGAATGGGAAGATGCCAAGAATTTATTTGGACTGCAGGTTAGAGACTGTCTTCCCTATCAAAGATTGATATCAAAGTATAGGGAAAGAAATGGGGGAGGGGGTCCTAAATGAAATACCAGCGCTGGTAGAATTGTTAGTAGAATCTAGAACAGAAGCTGCAATTAAAAAAGGAATCATTAGTACAGAACATAAAATATTGCATGATAACTATAAGAATCAATCAGAGGAAGTTAGAAAGGATTCAGAAGAGAGATTGGGTAAGCAATTCACAAACAAACAATGGGAGGATATATGTATGTCTCCCAAATATGCAACAAAATCTAAAAGATTTAGAATTTTTGCTTAAAAATGTTTACATAGATATTTTTTATATCCCAAGTAGACTCCAGAGAATTTTTCCTCAGGTAGATAGAAAATGTTGGAGGTGTTACAGGGAAGAAAGAGTTAATTGGTAACATATTTTCTGGGAGTGCATTGAGATGGTAGACTTTAAGGATTCCCTGCAGGATGCACTGTCAGAGATTCTGAGTGGGAAGATTGGTGTGATGGAGATGATTTTTCTGAGCTATGATACAGAAACAGAATTGCCTAGACATGGTAAGGGCTGTCTCTAATTATGGTAGTCACCAAAAAAGCAATTACTAGAAAATGGAAATCAAAATCTAAACCAACTATATTACAAGTAGTGAATATAGTAACAGAGATAAAACAACTGGAATTGAGATCTTTAGAAAAAGGTAGGAGCAAACTACACAGGAAAAAATGGGAATTATGGGAACAATACATACAGGGGAGGAATGAGGTTTAAAAGAAGGCAGGACTTAAATGAGCTATGTAATGGTTGACTAAAAATGACTGGGTAGATTACAAGTGATTTATAATGTTTGCAAATGGGAGTGTATCATTATGGTTTGTGATGTAAAATGATTGCAACTAGGATTGTGTCGGTATGGTTTGTTTTCATTTATATAAATATATGATTACTTATGTCATAGTGATAGTTTAATAAAGATGTTTCTTGTTTAAAAGATAGGGAGCAGAAATTGAATAATTTATGTAATGTTTCTTAGGTTATATGATATACAGCAATATATGTGCAATATAATGTTTGTTAATTTTAACTTGTTAATACAGTTTGATTACTTTTATATAAATGTAAATGTACCTATGTCACAAGTGATAATTCAGTAAAGGTGTTTTAAAAAAAAGGATATCTGTTCTCTCCACCAAATGATTCCTGTGCTGACAAACCCCATCACTGGGATTTGAAAAGCCAAAGAGTGTTGGTGCTGGAACCAAACACACTTCAGATACCACTTATCTTTCTAATGTGTGGTCTTCTCAGGGGATATCATGAAAATCATAGAAGCCATGAGACCCAAAATCCAGAGGGATTCCCTCAGAGTGACCAAATTTTGAGAGAAAAATTGTAGAAATGGATCTAAAATAAAGATCTGTTTTCCCTGTGGAAGAAAAGCTCTTTGAACTGAGGTGTCTAGCTGACATCCAGGAACACAATCCTGTATGACAGAGTCAAGAAAGACTTTTGAATGTTTTCTTGGAATCACAGCTTATATAAGAGATCTCTCATTCAAGAGAGAGATTCCTGACACTTTAAAAAGGACTCTGAAAAGATAAGTAAGTTATCTAAATATGGAAAAATATAGATACCTTGTAGGTTGCAATGAGCTGTAACTGGGGCTAGACACTTTGTGAACACTCTTGGTGCAGTGGATATTCCAAAGGGTAAGGCAGTGAACTGATAATATGATCCAGATGCACAAAGCATTAAGAAAAGTCTGAAGTCTGGATGAACAAGAATGTGATGATAATCATCTTTTATGTCTAGGATTATCAGGAAACTCAACAGACAAAGAAGATGTAATAGGTTGTGAAGTGACATCATTTTGAATTTGGGCATTATCACAAAAATGGTTGGGAAGGAAAGATCCAGAACTGGTCGCCAAGCATTTTCTTTCTTTGGCACTAAGAACATCCTTGAAATAAACTCATTTCCACCTGGAATGGAGGAACTGGTTCTATCACTCTTTGGGGCAGCATGTGATGAAACAGTGGTGGGAAAAGAGTCTGATTTGTAGGATGAGGAATGTCCTCCCTGGAAAGGAGGAATTTCTTCCCACTGTCACCTGTAACCTTGATGAATGATCTTCAGAACCCATTTGTCTGAAATTATCTGTTGCCAAAGAAAAAAATGGAGATTCAGATTTTCTGGAAGAAAAAAGGGACCATGTTGGGAGGGGGTCAAAATGTCTCTTGAATTGTCATTTTGACTTGTTGGACTGCCCTTGGTTTTAGGTAGTTCGAGAGTTCTTTTTGAAACTCCCTTACCATTACGCCTTAAATGTCATTTTGTTGAGAGTCTTTATTTTGTTTTTTTGCCAAAGCTGGATAAGGGGTTAGAAAATCCCTTAGAAAATTTGGAAAAGGAGGGCAGAAAATTGTACAGATTCCCTGGCTCTGCTTACCCCTTTCCTCACACTTTTTGATTATTTCTGTAGCACAGGGGCCAAAAACTAAATCTTTATCCAAAGGAGAATTTAAAATCTCATTTTAACATCATCTAGCAGGTTCTGAGAATGCAGCCATGTAAACCTCCTCAAAACAGTACCGGTGGCCATAGCCCTGGCAGAAGTATCAACAGAGTCACACACACAATGTAAACAATGAGTAGTGAGCTGTGCAACAGATGAAACTAAATTATTTAAAGGAGATTTTTTCCTTAGAAGAAGAAAAATTGTAAACAAAACATTCCTCATATATTCACAAATAGTGAGTAATTTAACATATGAGCCTAACAATTCAAAATTCTTAAAATAAAAGTTTCAGAAGTATACACTTTTTCTCATACTTATCAGTAATTTTTCTGTCCTTATCAGAAATAGTGGGATTGGAATAACTAAGTGTTCAGCAGCAGTGGAATCAACTAAACCTATATCTGTTGGGTCAGGTTTGGGAATAGTATATACAAACTTAAAAGGACATGCTACACTTAAAGAAATCCCAATCCCTCAGAGCCACACGCTCTAGGGATCTAAACCTTGTCATCACAATAAACAAAACATGCTGGAGGGATAGGTTCCTGACCCAGAGACTCCCCAGACTCTGGAATAGATTGCCCATACATGTCAAGCAGAGTGCCTCTTTGGTCCTCTTCAAAAGGAACCTTGACGATTAGATGGGAGAAAGGAAATTCACCCCGGGGATCATGTCAGTCGCCCTGCTAGACAGGGGTCCAGGGAATTAAATAGTGTGGGAAGAAATAGCCAGGGAATTGTTATGGCTAGGCTTGTATAGGCCCTAGGGCTGATAGCCTAGTACCAACCTATGAACCTATGAACTGAGGAACTTTATACATCATATCTGCTTTTTTTATGGGCAGCTGGCTGACTAATAAAAAAATTGCAGGAAGAAACACTCATATCCTCTACAGTAGAATAACTGGAAGAATGGGTTGTGGGTTCTGAAAATTCCTTCTGTAACAACTCATAGTATTTTCTGAGGGACCAAGTAACCTTAGTGTTCTCCCACTGAAAACACTGGCACATTCTAGCAATAGTCTAAAAGAAAGACAAAGTCCCAAGGGAATAATCAGGGACTTGATTTCTTCTGAGTCTGAATAAGAAATCTGAAATCCTGTATCTGTCCTTTCATTTTGCTGCTCAGATTTTAGAGTCTTGAATTTCTTCAGGAAAAGCGATCTCCCTCTTTCTTTTAACAGAAACTACTTCACAAGAATGATCAATACCCTGAATTAAACCCTGAGTCAATCCCAGTAAAC
The DNA here is from genome assembly GCF_019279795.1 of Protopterus annectens. NCBI lineage: Eukaryota > Metazoa > Chordata > Ceratodontiformes > Protopteridae > Protopterus > Protopterus annectens. Next base: position 717,164,981 of record NC_056734.1, read on the forward strand.
TATTCCTGCATAAGGTAATTTGAGAAGGAGTAGATACATGCTTAGTTTTTCATTTCTTTTTGACAGGAAAAATGGGGCCAACCATGTTACCAATGGTAGCAGCAGCATCTTCCCAAAGGATGGGTACAGCATTCTGGCACAACAAGGACTCCTTCCCTGTCCCCTCTCCTAGGATCATTAAGAGAATCTCTCCCTTATCCACTAAGGGGACTCCAACAGCCCCAGAGGTCATGGTTAACCCCCGGTCTGTAGTGGCTGCAGATGCTACACAAGAGAGATCCAGGGTAAAAGACAAGTGCTCTGGCATACAACAAATGGCCACAGCAGAGTCGCCCACCTGCTGCTGAAGCAAATTGTCAGCCTGATGTGGTGGCAAAAGCTATTTGCTTAACTTTTTCTTTCTGTGGCTGGAAGAAGGACCAAACTATGAGACTGGTAGTTTAGTCCATGGTTAAGCCAAGAATGATGTCTGTTTCCATGGGAGGACAAGCAACAAATACCAATAAAAACTAAAAGTCTTTAAAAGTCATTTGTTTCATAGAAAACACAGTAAATAACACTTTAAAATACTTTGCCAGCTCCAAAACATAAAATAAACACAGTTTCTCCACAGAAAAGAAATGTTTCTACTTACTTTAAACAACTTTTAAACTGACAAAAAAGAGTGTTTCCATTTAAAAGTACAATACAGTCTCAAGAAAATCTGTTAAAACACAAAACTCCTAGCTTTAAAATAACTTTCCTGAAGAGAAAAGTGATAAAACACAAGCAGTTTTTACAAAATGCAAGGTTTTTCCCCAAACAGAACTCATCTGCCCAGCAAAGGAACAACAGAAGCTGACAGTCGATCCTCAATAGCTTTAGAGCAGCATATTCTTCAACAGCAGTAAAACTCTGAAGTTCTGGGCATCCATACTTGCCTTTAGTCAGCTTAGCCTGAGCTGCCTCACAGTTTTGGGCATGTGGAAGGTGCCTGAACCTTTGGAAGCTGTCTGTCTGTTATATCCTTGGTAGGATATAACTCTTATAGCTAACACTACTGCAGCAGTGATCAATATGATAAACATCAAACTATAATGAAATCTTTATATTGAGGACTCTCATCTAGTGTTACAGTCCAGTCCACTGATACGTCTCAATAAGTAATGGATTACAGTATTTACATTAGGGAGAGTTAAGCATGAAGAGATTCCATAAAGTTTGGGGCAGACCTATTAAATGTAATACTATTAAATATCATATAATTTTGGTTATGGCTGGTATTAATCATCAGTATAAAAGTTCTCTTGAGCACATGAATGGAGCTGTAACAAAACTCATGTAATATATCAAGAATGTAAGGTGAATGCAATCTTTTTGTGAAATTCCCTAAAGTGCTGATCTTAATGATTATGCATATATATAAGTAAATAGATTCAACATATGATTGAAAAGACAAAGACATCTTAGTCATACAGCTGGATAAGTTTGTAGATGAGAGAATCCATTCTAGCAGAAAATACAATAATCACTTTACTACAATATTTAAAATAAGTATTTCACTGATTTTGCTTAGAAACAGTAGGAATGAAGTAGCATCTCAGGGGCTTATTAGATCTCTGTGTTGTTCTAACATGAATGCCCAATGTATTTACAAAAAAAGAACTGGAACTTATTGCACATCAGCATGATTTAAAGATAATTGCAATGTGTGAAAGTTGGAATATTAATAACATGACATTCCCCAACATTAATAAATACGCAGACATCAGAATAAGAAAAAAGGTAGAGGATCATGCTGTTGGTCATTACTAGATCAAGATACAAATGCTCACTTACTTTGAAGTAACCCAGGGAATTTGATAATCTCTCATATTAGAAGATTATCCTAAGTTTAAATAGGTTTAAAATTAACAGTTGTATATCTAATTGAATCAGTGAGTGTTTAAAAATAGAGAACAATGTATGTTAGTACTGAATGCCAGTTCAACTTGGATAGGCATCAGTAGGGGAACAGCCAGCCCAAGGGTCTGTTTTGGGGTCCATCTAGTTTAATATAATTTCCTCTAGCTTTCCACTATCATCCAAATGCTAGGTGTTAAAGTTTGCTCACTGCAAGATTTGAGCTGAAAATTTCATACAACAAATATTGCATTTAAATATTTATCAACATTTAAGAATGGGCTGAGTAGGTAGGACTGAATTTTTATTCTTTAATGATTAAAGTGACTGTGTTTGGGATAGATACCAAGTTTGAATTAATATGGAATAATCAACCTGAAACTGTGAAGCAAGTAATATATCTTAGCATGATAACTGAACATACATTGTCATCATGTAATGGATGTAAAGCCAAAAGTATTAAGACTGATTGGGTTAATTTTCAATAAAAGTGAATCTAGATATCTTTTTGCTCTTAAAGTATCATATACAACTATGATTAGACAAATTACATAATATAATATTTGTAGTTTCTGTATTACTTTGGGTAAAATCAAAATTCTGGAAGGAATACAAATACATTATACAAAAAGAATTAATGCCTTTAAAACACAATCATATATTTATTAACTTGTGTGCGTGTGTGTGTATGTATATACATATATATATATATATATATATATATATATATATATATATATATATTGAATTTGTCAACCTAGGTAGAGCACTGATCAAATTTGACCAATATCACTCTCAACTAAGGGTCAATAATATGACCACTCATACAAAGAACATAATAAAATGTAAAGTGAATAAAATACAAAGAATGTCCATAGGTTAGTACTATCCTAACTGCTCTTCTGGGACATTTTAAGCCTAGCCAATTACCCCATGTGAAACTCAAACCATGCACTTTGTGTATGTAAGGTAAACACCTTAACCTCCCACAGATATTGGGTGATACATATAATACAAAAGTATATAAAGCAGTAAAGTGAGAGGATAAAAATCACACTGATATCAATGTATATTTAAATACAAAGGTAGAACACCTAAAGTTGCATACAGTATTATACAGTATTATAAAGCTATGGTAAGAGTAAGCTTTGTTTAGCATTTAATATAGTGTACAATCTGACACTGAAGGGAAAATTTAAGATTATTGATAATTCCACAATGTTCTGGATTAAGATAACTAACATCTTTTTTGAAAGTTAATTTTAATAAAACTGTAAAAAAGATCTGTATATTATACAAGGTTTCCCAGGATGTAGAATAGTTTACCAGTACAAGTGAAACATTCTATTTAAAAAAAAAACTTGATTAAAATGAAACTAGATACTATAATGGTGACAATAAATATACTCCAGGACTAAGTGAGACTGCATTATTAAATGTATAATAGACCATATGCAACTATATAATGAACTATGAACTACAGAGATGATGTAATAAACAATGTTAATGTGTGATATGAGTGTCAATTGTAATACTGGCAATATGGATTTATATACGATACACTATTCCAGTTTTTGGGTGTCACTGAAGTACTTTTTGCAGCCTCAGAAGAGCTTGTCAAATGTTATGCATAAATGCTACATATACTGGGTGCTTGAGCAGGTACAAAAACCCAACAATCAGTAAAAATGAACCATTTCAGGGACCACACAGAATACTTTTTTAAAGCAATATAATATGGTAATTCTCACCAATGTGCCCCTTCAGGTTTTAAAACAAAGGAACCATTTCAGAGATTAAACACACTTATTAAAATCATATGACCATAATTCATTGTAATTTAATCATGCTTGAGGATTAAAATAGGCTTAATAGTTATATAACAATTCAACCCTGTAGACATATCTGACCTAAGTTCAGATATGTATTCATATTCAGCATGTTCAGTCCTAGTTTTTCAGTCTCCCCTCTTATATTGTCAGGCACACATTGCAAAACTTAAAAAAAAAGAAAAGAAAAACTGTTTCAGCATTCTCTTCTATATATTAATATAATACATTAGTAACAATTTTCCTTCTTATATTGGATATATATATATTGGATAAGTGCTCACATATACAGTCTTTCATCCTCCTGTATTTCTCACATAACATCTTGTACACAAACTACAGACAGCAGTATAAATAAAATTTCAAGAGTCAAAATCTGAAAAAAAAAATAAAAATATATTTTTTGTAACAGTGTATGTAAAGTTTTGCTTTTACGGATGTATTTATGGAAATTAAATTTGATACAAGAATATATTTTTCTGCTTTTGATATATTCTACTATTCATAATATTTCTCAGTTCTTTATAACAAAGCATTTATAGGTTTATAGGTAAGTACTAGGCTAGCTTCCCTTGTGGGCCATTTTAAAGATCAAGTAGAAAGTAAGTATGTAGTTTTACATGTTACTTCAGTACACCTATATTTATTATGTTTAATCAACTGGTGTTTCTGTTTACTGTATCCTGAACAACTATCCAATTACTTCCAGATTCTATATCATCCAGCCCTCCCTTCTAATGATGCATTAGCGGGAGAAACAGTTTTTTAGTTGGTTGGAGTTTTTTCTGTAGTCTGCAGCAATCTTTATTACAAAATCACCAGAGTGTAGCACAATCAGTTAATCAGACAACAAACCAGTAAATAAACAAAGCTATATTCAAGTGAAAAGTAACAAAAGTAAGATGAACAGGATAAGATTTTTAGTAAAGTGTACAGTGCTTGGCAAACAGAATAATAAAACAGATATAAAACCGATAAACTGTTGTCTACCAATGGATGCATTAAGTGATCACTTGTTGAGAGCAATCTATGGATTTGTGAATCACATGCATTCTGGATTTGTCCAGAATACCAGTTACAGAAGAAAGAAAAGAAATAAACCATAGGAGAGTAAAGGTGTTTGCCAGCTTTGAAAGTTGGTAAAAACACTTAGTAATGTTGAACAGACTGCAGCATACCTCTCAACTTGATTAAGAATTCCTGACAAATACAAAAATAATTAGAGGTTAAAGGAGTAAATCAAGGACAATTCTTAAATAATTCTTTAATTCACTTAAATGTTAATAAAACAGTTTTGCACCAACATGCCATTTTCTGAACAAAAGGAAGCACAAAACTTTTGGTAGCATTATTGACTGACTGCAATTCTCAATGATTTACCAGAAATTCAAAACCGTTATGATGGAAAGGGAAACCTATGAGGCAAAATCAGGAACAGCTGAAAGGTATGGACAGAAGACAAAACAAAGTGCAGCTCTGGGGAATTCATAAATTTAAAAGCTCTTAGACACTTCATTATACATACTCTCTATCACACTGTTATAAACAGTTGCCTACTATGGAATGATCACTTTACTGCATCTTCATTTTCACAGGTGTGCAAATTATTCCAAATCCTTTCTTTACAGCACATATTCCTTGTGGTATAACATACAAATGCACTGTACAGTAGGTCTGAACATTTAGAAATGCTTATGAAACAACAAACTGTACAAATCAGCAATATGGAAGAAACTTTAAATAATCATGAAGGAAAAATAACTGAAGGTGAGTCTCAGATCAGATTTCTTTTAAAAGAAAATAACTGGCTCATAGAAAAATGTGATGATTTAGAAAACAGACTGACATGAAATAACATTAGAATTTATGGTATACCTGAAAAGTATGAGGCAGACAATATAATACATTTCTTAACTACCTGGCTATATAAAACATTAAATCTACCCAAAACTTTATCTTTTGGGATTGAAAGGGCATGTAGATCCTTGAGAACACCTTCAAAGAAGGAAAACTCACCACTACATTCACTTCTAGTTAAGTTCATGTCTAGCTTAGAAAAAAGATCAAATATTAAAAAACATGGTCCAGCCCTACCCATTAAATAGGTGAATATGTAGTCAGATTTGAAATAATTATTCTAGTAAAGTAATGAGTAAAAAAATTATGTTTACCACTGATCAAGGAACTTAAAAAGAACAATATTAAAGCCACGTTTGGTGTTACCTGCAAAGATCAAATTAACACGCTGGACGAGGCATCCACTTTTGTTAACAGCAATAAAATCATTAACCGTGCCGAAGAAATGGAATGGAAAAGTATATTCCTGAACAGAAAGAGTGAGCTGAATTCCTGGAAAACTGCTTCTAAAATTAAAAAGCCTAAAAAAATAAGTGCCTTTCATTCTCTGACTAATGGACTTTTATTTTCTGAAACAATAGATTTGCCCTTTAAGTAAAAGAGCTGTACTGGACTTTAAGCTTCAAAACATATGTAAGTATGTACTTTTATTTTAATCTAAACCATTTTTCTTGATGAGGAATGTAAATGGTTAGTTTTACTGTTTTACTATATTTACAGTGAAAGACTTAATATATTTCATTTAACTAAACGTATATGTGTATTTCTAAGTATTAAATATTTCCTGTGAAAGAATGTCATTAAATTGTAAGCAATATAATTAACTTTAAGATTATATAAGTTAAGCATTTTATTTTATTTGTTCAACTTTGCTTAATATGTGCATTGCTGGGATAAATGAATGTCAGATCTAAATAACATGCAAAATAGAAGTGTTAAAGTGATGGTGATTTTGTTTTCTTTGTTCCTGTGAAACACATTCCTTTCACAGGTCATTTATGAAGCAAGTAAAACTTAGAGAATGCTTGAGAACAAATGAATGTTCTATTTCTGTCAGAATGCTAGATTCTTCCCACATTAAGCTGTCCAAAAAAAAATCTAGGTAAAAGTTCATCAATGATATCTCTCAAAAAAGAAAATAACTTTCTTTTTTTTCAAGTATATGTGTGAGAAATCTACTTAAAATAACACCCTTTAATTTTCTTTGCTTACATTTTGCATGTTAGTAGCTTATGTTATAATGTTATTTACTGTACATATTAATTGAAATAAGTAAAGTTAAATGTTTGTCACAAATCAGAACAGCTTACAAGAACTAAGAGGAATGAGAAACTTACAGAGGAAATTAACAGCTGCTGTGTGTTTGTTGTGAGTTGTCATTTTCACATGTTGTAGTCAAATTATGATGTCTGTATGTGAAGCTTAGACCAGAGCAGCAGTTCACAATGGCTAAAAACACACATTCAAACTAAAGAAGCAGGAATTATTTTATATATAGTCAAGATTGCTTGTAATACTAGCATTAATAAGAAGAGTAAACATCTTATGAATAATATGCAAATGCACAAGGAATAAAATATTTAATATGTAAGGTTAATAAAAGAACAGTATCAATAAGTTAAGAAATATACACACATACTATAATCTTTAATAGAGAGCTGATGATTGAATAGTTCATTGATGAGAGATTTTAGAAATGCAAGATATATAGAATAAGATAGAATACTAGTGGGAAAATAAGGCAGAAAAAATATATTTAAATATCAACTGCTTTTAAGAAAGATGTCTATTACATATACCTGCATATGGCAGAAATATGAATGTGCAAGATCTCATATAATTTACATAGAAAATCATAGAAAAATATTTGAAAATAATCTGAAAGCTGAAATTTGAAGCTTGGTCATGTGAACTTAGAAGCTTTTTACAAGTTGTATGTTATTAGATTTACTAACATTACCTGAAATAACTCATTTCATAAGTCAAAGCTAAAATCTGAGTGTTTTATTGCTGAATCAGTCCAACCATTTTTATAGAAAGTAAAGTAGATTTTTTAATATGTTTGAATCCAGGAAGGGAGAATAGGATTTGAATTTAACACATTGCAACGTTTGAATACAATATATACTGCAAATATTTTTGACTCCATAGAAATAGCAAGACATTCTCTTTCACCTCAGTAATGTACATATTTTTATGAAGTAGTTTAATAAGGTAAAGTATCTCTAAATATTTTGATATTTGTCATGTTAAGAGTGTTACAACATTTTGAGATAGACACATACTTTAAAAAACATTCAGAGCTTTTGTTAGATCTATAAACTATGTGTGTGTCTTTTAGCATGATATATATATATATATATATATATATATATATATATATATATATATATGCATTGATTTTCCTTTTGTATTATAGTTTAGTATGATAAGATTACCTCTCACCTGTAAGTTTACAGATGTTTTATCTCTTCAGGTCCTACTCTGTTATACTTATTTATGTAGATATCTAGTTATAATAATGTTGACTGAGTGAATAATTACTGGATAATTTATATTACTATTACATAAATAGGTATACAGTATACTATTTGTTGGATGATTTCATATTTACAATTATATAATGTTTGTTATTCTCTATAAAATCTCTAAGTTCAGTAAAACAACTATTCAGTTTGTTGAAGAGCTAGTAAAGATGTGAAAGCATATTGGATACAGGCTTATGGACTGTGAAAAATTAAATGTATATTGGGAAGAGAAGTATTTTTTTAAGGAGTTATGGTCTGATAATTGTACTTTAACTTGATCAGTAATACTAATGAATGCTACACTTCCTGTATCTGTAAAAGCCAAAATGCCAAAATATATATATATATATATTTGGGCTGTCTTGGTAGTTGCTAGAAAAGTCCACAAACCAAGAACCATGGATCTGTGGATACATTCTGATGAAAGTGCTAAAACTGTTTCAATAAATTGGATTGGTCTTCTGTGTACTGGCTCTGCTCCTTTGCCGATTGATTTGGTAGTTGCTAGAAACGTTATTACAAAAAATGGAAATCAAACTCAGTTCCTACATTCAAAGATTTTTTTAACAGCAATACAATGTAAAACTGAAAAATAAGTAATCAGAACAAAAAAAAGGTCAAAGTTAAAGTAAACTTTATTGTCATTCAGAAATCACACAAGTGCAAAAACTGAACGAAATTCCATATTTCCAGACTCAATGTGCAGACAACTATGGACTGTTTTTACAGACATTTACACATGTAACACCCAGCTATTACATCACAGACATGCAGGTAGACAGACTAATATTGCACATAATTAGAAAAACATTTTAACACTTTTTGAACTGAACACTTACTAAATCATGCTATGACCTTTAGTGGTTGGGATACTAAGACTCTTAATGTGTTAATTTTGTAAGATTACCTTGATAATTAAATGTATTCCTATCATTGTGTAACAATGTGTGATATTGAATTTCTTCCTTTCTGTGTATATATTGTAAATAAGTTAAATTAATAAAAATGTTCTTTAAAAAATGCTGGGCTGGATGATATGGAATCAGGAAGCAATTGGATAGTTGCTTAGTATACAGTAAACAGAAACACCAGTTTATTAAACTTAATAAATATAGGTCCACTGAAGTAACTAAAGTAAAAACTACACCATAAGAAAATCCACTATACAATATGAGGGCATAATTGTGACAGCAAGAAATGGTAAAAAATAAATTTGCAATTGATCTTTAAGCTTATTCAATTTCACTTTCAAAGGTGAGAACTAAACCCTCTACCTTGTGACTGTGAGGTAAACACCTTAACCATTACACCAACCCCAACCCTTTGTTTTAAATTACTCAGTCTTCTATAAGTAAAGAATGGTTGGGCTGTTAGGCCTGTTTTAACTCCTCTACATCCTCTAGTATATGCCAGTGTTTTCTTATCACATCCTGTACCAATCTGTATTTTATACACCTTTCTTGCCTTCTTTGAACAAAATTCATATACCCTTCTTGAGCAAAATTAAATACTCAATATACAAGTACTGGATCTATTTAGAATTTTATATATTGTATATTCTCTCTTGAAAATAAGTAATTAATTCAATTAACTGCAATTGTAGTACATTGTCATTAGCATTTAGTCTTGATAATTCCATCATTTCTCATTTCTCATTTCAGAACATTATCAGATATAAATGGGGATACATACATGCAGTATGCTATAGTACAGTATACTATGCAGATGCATATTATTTTTCACAATTTTCTTATATGCTGCAGTACTAATAACTCCTTGCACAGAGCCAAAACTATTAAGTATTGATAAATAAGCCAGACATTTCAAGTGTTTGTAACAGAACAATATAAATGCTTAGTAGAAATCAGGCAGAAGAGTTTGATAAAAAAACAGATATACATATAAATACATGTTTGATTAGGGAATAATAAAATAAAGAGCATGGCAACAGAAGAACAATAACTGCAATTAAAAGGTCCTGCTCATCCCACTAACTGGAGATTACTGTTGCAGTCTTACAACCACTGATTCCACAGCTGCATTTGAAACATAGATGCTAAATACAAAAAGGTGAGCTCCTTGGCTCTGGTAAAAAAGAAAAAAAAAACTTCCATTTCCTTCCCTGTGCTGTCTATACAAAAATCTTTTACTGCTTCCAGGCTTGATTAAATTCTACCAAGTCCGCAGTCCAAAAAGGAAAGTGCCGCCGTCTTAGCTTAGTATTAACTGCAAAATAAAGGTTTCGTATTTAAACAGAAGTCCAAACAAAGAAGAAAGTATAATAATCCAGTCTCAGCATTTTCTGCAAGTCAGTAATTTTAAATCTACAACTAGCCACAGCAACAGCTTCTGTTGGAGAAGTGTGTTTTGGCTAGGTTTCCCTCCTGGTGGCTTTACCAACATGCTTGTTTGCATGCCTGCAATGGGAACATGAAGGGAAGTATAGTAATCTTGGCACAGAAATTTCTGCAGGTTAGAATTTTCATATCTTAACAGAATTTGTTTTCCTTCCTTTTAAAACAAAGCAGTTTAGAACACACACACATGCAGCTTTTGTCAGACAGCAGAGTTTATTTGGGATGGGTGGTAGTAAATTTCTGGAAAACAGTTTCATTTTAGTTTGCTCATCTGCATCTTTACTGAAAAAAAGTTGTACATTTCATACACCTCTTCCACATTTTGTGCTTCAGTGGCCTCTTTAATAAAAAGAACGGTTACAGGTTTCATACAATCATTGCATTTCTCCACTCCTTTCTAGACCACAAGTCAGTTTTCATGAGACATTCCCAAGAAACATAGCTTAGGTTGAAAGTGCATTTCAAGTTAAGATGACTCAGCTCCCTGCTTTGATAGGTCATCTCCAGTTGCATTACTGGATACACTCCAGTGCTGGAATGCCATATTCTAGGACTGAAACTACATCTAAGATGCTTATTATTAAGGCAATTGACTTTGTGTAACCACATTAAGGGATAATGATTTGTATCTATTGTGGATTTTCTACTGTATGTGTGCAGTTGAGGCAAATTTTCCTTCTGTACTGGTGCATATAATTCTTTCCTTGGCTGGTATCTACATCTAAGATATTCTAGCATATGCTGTTCTCCATTTGAAGAATTTGAACTATATACAGCTGCCAGTTCAAGGTTTGAGGCATCAACCAGCAGGATAAATTCCTGAAGTCTACTCACAGCCTTACTGTGCCACCAGAATGTCTACTTAAAAGTCAATGCCCAAATAACATTACCTGATCTGTTCTTTCAGGTAAGGACTATAAGAGAAGTTATGGAAAAACTTTTTAATAGACTGCTATTTTCAGGAATGCCTTTACCTGCTTTTCTTTTTGGTAACAGAAGTAGACCAGCCTTTATATCTTAGATCTTCAAATTCCGTATCAAAGAATCCCAACAATTACCAGATGAATAAAACACGAAAATGGTTCCAAGATAAATAAGTGTCACGTTCCAACTGGTTAAAAACTAATTTAATATTATTGTACAATAAACACAGGTTGAGAGCTTTCATCTACTGTCCGTAGATTTAATCAGAACAATCATCTTATGTATCAATCCCTTTTATACTAATAAATTCCCACCCTTAGTAAAAACAATTGAATAATTACTATGAACTGTGAATAATTTAAAAGAACATGCACAAGTTTGAAGTATATACACAAATTGACATATAATTCATAAATAGTCTAAAATACAGTGGGAAACTGTCGAATACATATATTTTTCTATAACAACTGTATGTCCTGTTGTTATTGTAAACCAATAACTGATGTAATACACATGCTAAACGAATAAATAAGAAAATGTTTACTGGTACTCCTAACTAAAATACTCCATGTGGTGGTACTAATTTATACTACCAAAAAGTTCACCATTGTATTTGGTGCTTAGACTAACCCTAACTCTGAACATATATAGTTGCTCATTCCTGATGTATAATGACTGTCTAATTCAATTGTACATAATTCTACAATAATATCTACCAGATATATGTGTGTATGTGTAAGAATAGATGTAAAAAAAATAAAATAAGATAAACTATGTCTTAATGAGAGGTTTGGTGGGTATGTATTCATTTAAACCTGGGGGGTTGGCCGCATTCAACCGTATTTACCATTTAATTTCTTTCTCCCCTAATATGGCATTGATATTACCCCCTCTTGGATTATTCTTGACTACTTCAAGAATTGCAAATTTAAAGGACTCACATCCAATGCTATTCTCCAAATACCTGTATAAAGCGTTGTTTTTGTCCTTTCTTTTGGTGCAATAAAGATGGTCATATATCCAATTTTTAAATCTTCTGTCAGTTTTCCCAACATAATAAGTAGAACATGTTGTACATTTTCTCAGATATATAACATGTTGGGTCTGACAGCTCCCTCTCTTAAATCTGATTTTATTCCTAATTCCATTCTCCAAATATATCTGTTTTTCCTCCATAATAGCATGACATTGGTTACAGTGCCCACATTTGGTAGTACCTTCCAAAGTTGAAGTGTCTCTCATGTTGGAAGTTCTAGATTATATCATCCTTTTGATGTTGGCCCCCGTTTTGTACACAAATGTGGGTCTGTCTCCAAGTCTACTATACACTCCTTCATCGCTAGTTAAAATATTCCAATTTTGATGTATAATGTTCTTAATTTCACCTACAAATGGACTAAACTCTAATATGTATGCTCTATGAAATCCTGTGGTGTCTGACTTGCTGTCATCTATACCCTGAGTATAGGTTGCGTTACCCAGGAGGGAACATATTTGTTCCCCCACTCTCTGATCACATATCCAGTTATGTCACTTTTTAAATTGTCTGAGCATCCCCTTTTCCTAAACATCTCACCAATGAAATTAATTTCCTTAACCATGTCTTCCTGCAATGTAGTCATTCTGGCAGCCTTAATACACTGCCCTTTGAGGATACTTCTTTTCTGAGTGTGAGAATGACTGCTAGTGTATTCAAGATAGGAATTACAGAAGGTTTCTTTCAGATAAATTCTACACTGACATCCATACCCATCACTGAAGATGTATGTGTCCAAATAATTTATACCCTTCCTACTGAAACTGTAAGTAAATTTCAAGTAGGGGCTTGTATGATCTTAGATTATGATTATCTTATGATTAGATCTTGGCAAGCACTCGCCAAATCTTGCCAATACCCACCTAATAATAAAGACAAGATACTTCTGACATTCATACCTGCCATTTATAACCCTCTTTGTGCTCTGCATCTTCCACAGATGTTAAGAGTGTTCCTGCCAAGTCCAGCTATGAACAGTAATATCATCTATATAAGGAAGAGCACAGTCTCCACCTGTTGCATGGGTACGATTTACAAGTGTCTGGAAAGTTGCTGGGGTATTTTTCATCCCAAAGAGCATCTTTATACTATTTAAAGAGACTGACAGAAGTTGAGCTCTCACTTGCTAGGGAGGATAAAGTTTTAGCCAGTATTCGAAAGCCTATCTCATTAGCACCATTGTAGTGTGGAATGTTACACCCCTAGCAGCTTACACACATTGTTGCATTCAAGTGCATTTTCTGAAAAATCAACTTAAAAGCATAAGATAAACAAATTTTATGAACAATAAATGCTATTAAAACTGTACAAATAGCAGCATAACCAATAAGAAGTGCCCTTTACAGCAGTAACAGTTGTGCATTCATAGTCTTTCCATAAATACTATACTATAATATAATATAATGCACACAAACCCAGAATTATATTTTTGCTAAACTTTCATAAAAAGTCTTACATTCTAAGCTATACAACCTAGACATATACTGTTATACCACTGTGGTAAACAGACATAAGCTTTGACATGACAGCAAGAAATTTCTCTCTGGATGCATGTTTATTGAGATATTTACAGAAATACGAAAACATGCTTGATTGTATAATCAGCAACATAATTAACACTGAATATCTCTCAAGATATACAACTCACAGTGCAAATGTCAGTGATAGTTTTCTTCAACAATATCTAAGATCCCACCTGATGCCATGTAACAGTTTGTAAGTCATTTGTTTTTTGAAGTATTAAGTACATATGGAAATATTGCTTATTGTCATAACTACTAACAAAAGTCTTGCAGTATCTCCAGTATATTGTGATAAAAATGGACGCTCATAGGTTCATTGGTAGGTACTAGGCTATCTGCTTGAGGACATTTATAAGCCTAGCTAGAGTGTGTCGGCGTTCGCCACCCCATTGATTAATTAACATATCCTCTGTCAAGCAGAGCCAATAAAGTGATCCCAGGGGTGTATTTTCTGTTACCCATCCACTCGTCAAGGTTTCTCTTGAAGAGTGTTAGTGAGGGGCTCTGCCTGATGTAATTTGGAATTTTGTTCCAAAGCATGGGGAGTCTCTGTGGCAGGAATCTATCCCTCCAGCATGTTCTATTTATTGTTGTGGTGAGGTTTAGCTCACTAGAGTGCGTGGTCGCAGTGACTTGGATTTCTTTAGGTGGAGCATGTCCATCAGTTCTGAGTTGGACATGGCTTTGTAAGTCAGGCAGAGATCACCTCTGAGTAAGCAATATGCCACTGAGTACAGCTGGAGGTTTTTCAGTCAGGCTGCATAGGACATATGTTTGAGACCAGTAGTCCTCTTGGTGAGGTACTTTTGTGGTCTTTCCAGCTGTTGGAAGTATCTTGTGCGGTACATCCCAAATGGGGCATTGTACTCTATGATGGGTCTAATGAATGACGAGTAGAGGGGCACTATAGCCTCTTTATTTCTAGATGTGAACCCTTTAGTAATTAGATGGGCCTCATAGAATGATTTCCTAGCTACTTTGGCAATATGATTGTCAAAGAAGAGATTACTATCTACCTGGGTCCCCAGATCTCTTATTACCTCTTCTGTATTAAGGGGGCTGTCACCTATGTGGTAATTTGTGGGTGTTTTGTTTTTCCCAAACAGGATGACTATGCATTTTTTGGCATTTAGCTTGAGGCCATGACTTTGACACCAGATGTCCGTCTCAGTAGGGCCCTTTTGGAGGATGTCCGTGTCAGCCGAAGAGTCAATTATGGCTCCCAATTTGTAGTCATCGGTGAACTTGGTTAGCCATAGTCCTCCTGTGTTTGCCTGTACGTCTGAGAAGTATATGCCGAACAGTAGGGGTCCCAGGACCGAGCCTTGCGGGACACCAATTGTGACTGGTTTAGAGTTTGACCTGAAGCCAGATATTCTTACCATGTGAGTTCTGTCTGTAAGCCAGTTGGCAACCCATCTCGTGACGTACGGGTTTATGTTTAGGCTGGTGAGTTTTTCTGTAATACCCGAGTGGGGAATGGTGTTGAAAGCCTTGGCGAGGTCAAGGTAGGCTGTGTGAACCACCTTTCCCTCGTCTATGGCCTTGGTGACTGTCTCGAAGTCAACCAGGTTTAGTAGGCATAATCTGCCCTTAACAAAGCCAAACTGGGACAGGTCAAGTGTTTGGAGGTTCCCAATGTCTTTGTTAATGAATTCCATGATGATGCACTCCATAGCCTTGCAGACCAGGCTAGTCAGGCTTACGGGGCGATAGTTACCAGGGTCAGTTGTGGCCCCTCTTTTGTGGAGAGGAATAACTGCCATTCTATGGGCATGTAGCCTGTAGAGAGGCAGAGGTTGAACAGCGTGTTTAAGTGGAGGGTTAGTTCATTCTGTAGTTCATGCAAGACGCAGCATGGGACACCATCTGGTCCCATTGACGCTGTGTTTTTGGCTTTTGAAAGGGCTGTTTTCACCTGTGCATCTGTGATTTTTGGGACACTACACTTTTCCGGTATTGCTGTAGGCCCTTTTGGAGGTGAGAGGGGGTTGAAGTTTGCACTGAATCTATCTGCCAGGATGTTGGCAATATCAGTAGGTTCAGTATATTTTGTGCTATTTTGCACTAGTTCAGTGCATATCTGCGAGTTGCCAATTAGATTCTTAACATAGCTAAAGAAGTCTTTGTGGTTATCTTTTGAATCCTTGGCTATTTTTCTTTCGAAGTTAGCCTTGGATGATTTCATGAGGGACCACAGTTTCTTACTGATACTGATCAGGGATGTCTTTCCTTCTTGGGATTCATTTTTTTCTGAACTAGTTTCCTCCTTCTATTGTATAATCTGTTTATTACAGGGGTCCACCAAACTGGTTTCCTTCTCTTAGAGGAGTGAGTCTTGGTTTTGCTAGGGATGGCTCATAGAGTGCATTTGTAAAGGTTTATGCATCTTGGGCAGCGTTATCCTTTAGCATGGGGGCTGTGAAACTTACCACCTCTGTCATAAGTAAGGTGAAGTTTGCTTTAGAAAATTTTTTTACTGTGGTTTCCTTAGTTGTGGGTGGTGGTAGGGTGTGGACATCCAGAGTGATTCATTTATGGTCTGATCTAACCAGTGACGGGTTGACCTCCAGTGTGGAACACCCATCACCCATGTTGGTGATGACCAGGTCCAATATGTTTTCACCTCTGGTAGGGGAGTTTACCAGCTGATCCAGGGCATTTGAGTTGATGAATTCAAGGAAGCACTGGGTCTGGTAATTTGTACTTGAGTAGTTTTCCCAGTGAATAGTAGGGTAATTGAAATCGCCCAATATCAGGGTATTTTGTACGACCTTCATATTTTCCTCCAGAACGGTGGAGTGGTGGTCCTGGGTCATGGAGGGTGATCTGTAGCAGGCCACAATTTGCATTGCAGATTTGCCCGATGTTAGTTGCACATGGATAATCTCAGAGATATCATGCTGCGCCACTAACCTGGAGGTGTAGGTATCCTTGATGAATATGGATACATTCCCTCCTTTTGTGTTTCGGTCCATGTTCTGTGGCCGAAACGTGTGGTATGAGTTGTAGCCCGGTAGTGCTGGGGTGCTCTCTGGAGCCGTGAACCAGGTTTCAGTTACTGCACAGATGTCGACGTTCTCCAAACTGAGGAGTGCTTCGAGCACGTGCAGTTTGAGATTTAAACTCTTGGCATTGAGTAGCATAAAGCAAAAATGGACCAGCAAACAAGGCACATAGAATTAATGGAAAATACTTTAATAAAAGTATTAGGTTCTATTAAACAGACCGGTTTCGGCAGTTACTTTACAGAGCCTTCTTCAGTGTTTAAATAGATTACAAAAAAAGAACCTATTTATAATAAATTCCTTGAATCATGTGATTCATTACAAATGTTCATTGAGACCAGGCTTAAAGAGCCCACCAAGTTTAATAATCCATTTTTTCTCCATTGAATTCAATAAATCATGCCAGCCTAATTTATTGTTTCTTGATCTCAAAATTTTGTCAATAATGATGAAACTGAAACATGCATTATGATGATTTAAAGAATGTTTGTATAAGGCATTCATTTCCCTCTTATTCCTGATATCACTGAGATGCTCAGATATGCGTAGTTTCAATGGTCTTGAAGCTTGACCCACATAAAATGCAGAACAATTGCACTTGGCCAAGTAAATAACCCAATCAGAGGAACAATTAGCAAAGAATTTTATATTATACACCTATGGGGTATTTTGGCTTGTAAAACTTCTGGTTTTAAGTAGCTTCGTGCAATATGTGCAATGTCCGCAAGGAATGCATCCAAGTAAAGGTACTCCTGATAATGTAGTTTGTATGGTGTGACTGGTTTTGGTATCACAGTGTTTGAAATTATTAAAGAAAGCAGATAAGTTTTTGCCTTTACGAAAAGAAAATGAACATCTATCACCAAGGATTTCCTGAAGTTTGGGTTCACATGTTAATATATTCCAATTATGTTGGACCATATTGATCAGTGTATTGGTGTTACGTCCATAAGTGGTGATGAATCTGGGAGGTTCGGATTTGGATTTATTGCTGGACTTATAATGTAATAAATCTTCACGTTTCATACTATCAGCAATATGTTTGGTCTGTACAAGATGGCCCATTTTGTATCCACGGTCGTGAAATCTGTGTACAAGATCATCCCTGAAGCGTGTATATGTGTCTTGATCAGAACAGATGCGTTTGATATGCATGAACTGAGATTTGGGAATGTTTTTGCAAATGTGTGGGGGATGGAAGCTGGAGGCATGGAGTAGTGAATTGTTTTCGGGGAATTTACGGTGAATTTCTGTAGACAGCGTATGATCTGATGTACGGCAAACCAAAACATCTAAAAAAATTATTTTATTTTTATCACAGCTGACAGAAAATTTGATTCCCCATTTATTATCATTCAAATAAGTGATAAATTCTGAGAGATATTCACTATCGGACCTCCATACCAACCAGCAATCATCTAAGTACCTATGCCAGATGTCCATCTCATCAATATAAATATTGTGAGACCTGTCATAAATGACCTGTTATTCAAAATACGCCATGAACAGATCTGTGTATATGGGTGCGAAAGAAGCACCCATGGCTGTCCCTTTCGTTTGCAAATAACATTTTTCCTTATAGAAAAAAACATTCTTAGTCAGTACATGTTCCATCAAGCACACCAAAAGAGTGTTGAAACCTGGCCTATATAGTTCTGTCTTATTGAGCCAATATTCCAAGGCTTCCAAACCAGCCCAATGAGGAATGTTCGTGTATAATGATTTAACATCTAAGGTGCAAAGTAACCAGTCTGGCTCAAGTTGTGTGTCTGAAATGATTTGCAAAAATTCAGTAGTGTCCCTGATCCTGGATCGTACACATTGTAAAAGGGGCTGTAAATGTTTGGTTAGAAACAAAGATAATGGCTCAGTTAATTAATTTTTTCCAGAGACAATGGGTCTGCCTGGGGGGGTTGTGAAGATCCTTATGAATTTTAGGTAAAAGGTATATGTATTTCAGGCAAGGATTAGTGATGGTGAGTTGAAACTGTGTATTTTTTGTAATAATCCTCTCTTCAACAGCTGACATCAGGAAAGAATCAATCTGTTTTTTAAAAATAGGTGTGGGATCCATAGATAATTCAGAATAGTAACGTGCATTAGATAATTGGCTAAATGCTTCATGATCATATTGTGAAATATCCTGAACAACAATTGAACCTCCTTTATCAGCACCAATAATAACCAACTCATGACTGTTGGCTAGATTAGTGATGTTATCCATACATGTTTTGGACACATTGTTAGATAAGGGCGGAATGGATCTTGAATGAAAATGAAGTTCTTTTAACATAGCTTGTTGAAACATGGAAACATGGTGATTCAAGGGCGTCATAAAAGAAGATCTGTGGTATTTAAATTCATCAGAGATCTTTGATGGTTGTTGATCCTGAAAAAATAGTTTTAAATTAAGAGTTCTGCAAAATGAAATAATGTCCTGAGCAAAACTTTCTTCTGAAACAAAAAAAAAACAGGGATGAAAGATAATCCTTTATTCAAGATCTCAATTTCAGAGGAGGAGAGGACATGTGATGAAATGTTAGTGATATTAACATTATTCACTTTGTCACAAACATCTGCAATAGAGTTTCCATATTGTCTACAACCTTTATGTTTTCTGCCCCCCCCCTCCTTCATGTAAACCCTGCATGATTGTGGAGTTCCTTCTTTTTAATGCTGGTGAGCCTGTGGCACCCCCTGAATCAGTATCTGGACCAGAAGAAGAATAATCATCAGCTGAAGTGTCAGCGTGTGAAGATGTACCTTTTTTTAAGGATGGATTTTGTCCATTTCCTCTTAGGAGTGGTCCGATTTTGGGCAATGAAACGGACATGTTTAGCTTTGTTTTCAAAATTAAAAGGGTCACCTTTGGTGTAATCATCAAGGTCCCTGTGGAACTTTTTCTTTTTCCTTTCTTTTAACTGAGATTTTAATGTAAGTAATTCCTTATTCAAATTTTTATACTATCAGTGTAAATGGTGTGGCCCTCAAATTCCTTAGCCTGTTCACTAAGCAAAGTAACAGATGAGATTTCTTGTTCTATGATTCTATTGTGGTAATTAGCCAATATTTCAACAAATTTGAGAGATGTTTCTTGCTGAAACTCACTCCATTGTTTAAGTAGGAGTTCATCAGGGGAATTTAGTAAAGGTTGTGTGTGTATCCTTAGACCCCGTGGGGTAATTCCTTTAAGCAAATAGGCACGAAAGAGCTTGTAGTACCAAACATTGTTTCGTAAAGCTCTCATATGTTTATTTAAATTTGAAAAAATATTTTCACAACTGTCATTGGTTGCTGCAACACCAAAATTATCAATCCTTTCACCAGTTGGAACTAGTCCAAAAACTGAAAGGTCATCTCTATCGGCAGATAGACCTGTAAGCAACTGGTTCAGTTCCATAGTCAATCTTGGGAATAGTATTGACAAAGAACACAAGAAAAATACCAGAAATAGATGACTGACCAATCTAAGAAGTAATGTTGGCCGGTTCAGACTAGGATCAATAAGCAATATGGTTATGATGATTGTAGAAAATTACAGTATATATAGGAGCACCACCAAAATAATTGGAGCTCATAAAAAGAATCATTTGCCGGTCCTAGTTGAGGCAATAAGCCAAAAAACCCATACTTCACTTGGTCAAAATATGACTTAATTCAAAAAAATAAAAATTGTTATGGTTTGTGCAGCAACCAAAATGGCAGAAGTGCACCTGAAAGTGGCCAAAAAACAATATTAAGTGCATGGGGTACAGATGGAATCAAATACCCATACGGAACCTCAATAAAATATTATTTATCAAATATAAATGATGAATATAAATTGAATTACCCAAATTTGAGCTAAAAATGATAGTATAGAATCATAGAACAATAAATCCAACACAATTAACAGTGAAATATAAATATGGGAAAATGAAGGAAATTTATATAAAAAATAACCCAATTATTAAGTATAGTACCATTAAAAGAATGGGTTATGTTCTTGGATAATAATATAGGCACCAAAGAATGGGTCAAATAGACAATAACCACCTTGGTATCATTAATCTGGAAATATAAAGAATGAAAACACAGAAAAAGTGTGTACCTGAAATATATACCCTATGACTGTGTCTAAACCTGACCACTTAAATTGTTCAAAAATGGTGAAAAATCACCACTGGATTAATGGTGCCACAGAAATAGATAGCTGTGTTAAGGTAGTAAAGCCCAACATATCAAAAACACATATGAAGTGAAATTGCATAACATAATACTTGAATTAAACACCATCAAATGTATTACAGTTGGTTCAGACAACAATATACAGTACTATTTGTTTAGAAAATATAACAAATATCTTGCATATAACAACAATATTCACTAAAGGTGAAGAATAATTGCATACCTAAAGGATGAGGCCCATGAAAATACCCAATGAAATTAGTAAATATGTCACTTATTGTTTGGAAGATGCATAACACAATGCTTATGAATATAAAATGATTATCAAGAGCATGAAAAATGTGCTGCCTAAATACTCCCAAGAATTATGTATCATAAACTAGATGGTAAACAAAATAGTACTAATGGGAGAAAATAGTAAAGCATGACTGTTTAAATAGTGAAGTTCACAATCCCAGCATCATAGGTCTCTTTAAAGAGGCCAATAAATTGACACAATGGTATCCTTAGTGCTTAATATAATGTATTCAATAAACATCCAACATAAATCCCTTCAAGAGCCTATAATAAATGCAGGTTATGCATGAAAGTAAAAATAAGCATAAGGACTGATATATGCAAAATATAATTGCTGCAGTAAACCAAAAAGAAAAAAAAATTGATGAAACAGTGCTAGTACTGAGTATGAATGTGGAGCAATGATGTTAAAAGTCCAACACAGAACACAAAAGTTCAAAGATGTCCATAGATAATGAAAGATCATTCTAATGATATTGTCCTGATAGTATAAATGCTAAACCATATCCATTGATAGAAAAAAGCAGTCAGCTGCATATGTTTCTTCAAAAACAGTCCCAAAGCGAAACCACAAGATGGCTGAACTGAGAGTTGCTTCCAGTTCCGCTCGCTATACCATGTCGAAAAACATACTGCTTGACCAAGTCTGATTTGTTTGAAAAAGCATCAGCAACATAAAATACTTAGAAATCAGTCACAAAACGAAGCCCCGATATAACTGGAGTGTAAATAACTAATATTTGCATTCGCACTGACCTGGCGAAAACATCAGCAACACTTGGATGTAAAAAAGTTGACTCACACACTAATCCAAAGTCAAAAACTAAACTAACACTATCAAGGTATTGTACAGAACCCCTGAATAATGAAAATTGCTAATAGAATGCTGATTTAAAGGCCAAAGAAGACGAAAACGCCGTTGCCAAATGTTGAAGCATGAGGGAAAAAAAGTACCTTTGTAATTTTAAACCAATGTGAATCCAATGGTGTAGAAACATAAAATCCAGTAGACTCCACAGATAAACCAGGTCCAGGAACTAACAAATAATCCAAATACTGCTGTAAAAGCAGAAGGTGCCACAGGCCAACCACAGAGAAAAAACAGAAACCGAAAATGAAGCAGCCTCTGCGAGTATGGCAGCTGCAGGGTCCTTAGGGGTAAGTTAGTTACAGGAAAGATGGGAGACAAGCGCAGATGTGGTCTTTTAAACCAAACAGTTGAAAGAGACGGACAAACTGTCCAAATGGTCAATAAACTACAATTTCTGGGCCAAGAATCTCTCCTCTTGTGGTAGGCAGGCTACCTAGTGCTTACCACTCCCACTGATAAGCTAGAAAACTTTCCTCCAACAAAGAAAGGCTTGTGGGGCTCAGAAGCTTACCAACAGTCCTGGATACAGAAACTCTGTATCTGGACTAGGCTAGTTACAGGAAAGGTGGGAAACAAGCGCAAGTGCGGCCTTTAAACCAGAACATTGAAAGATATGGAAAAAAACTGCCAAAATGACCAATAGCTACAATTTCTGAGCCAGGAACCACTCCTCTTGTGGTAGACAGGCTACCTAATGCATACCACTCCCACTGATAAGCTAGAAGGCTTCCCTCTAACACAGAAAGGCTTGGGGGGCTCAGAAGCTTACAAAGAGTCCTGGAATACAACAAATCTGTACCTGGACTAGACTAGTTACAGAAAAGGTGGGGACTTTGACAAAGACATTGACACTGAATTTTCCTGTCTCCCTCCACAGCATTTCACACTATGTCTCTCAACAGCATGAAGGTCTCTCAGTTATGAAAATATGAACATAAATATGAAAATATGAATGATAAGTAGAAAAAGTTATTAATTTCTCTACTGCGGGAAATCCTACATTAAAAATCTTAGTGTCATTTTGTTAGTTATTCTTTCCCCTTTATAATACTTCCTATTATTAGCTGACAAGTCTCTTAGTTAAAGAAGCCAGACCCCCCAAAAGGTCTGGACACCAGTAAGGAGCTATGGGTGTTAACTGTGCAAATACAAAAAGGTGCTATAGTCATGAATGTGATATAAAGTACCTGTTTACTCGTCCTTGTTTAGATCTGTATGTGGGAGTCATTTTTAATTTCACTATTTAGCCAGTTCAACCATAATTCATTGACATATTCCTTAGGGCAAATTTTGCCTGTTTACTAAACACTATGACTGAAAAATAAAGTAACTGCTGTATTTTTACCTTGTGGCTGAAGGGGTACATATACTTTTTAGTGACAGAACTCTTTGCAGACTTCATAAGTCCAGTATACAATTTAACCATACCACTACAATTAAATTAATAAGTGATGGTCATGGCTACAGTCTTAAAATCTGCACTGCTGCCCATCAAGTGATAAATGAGAGACAGGTGATACAGTCTCTTGATATGCACTGCTGACCACTATCTGTATTATATGTGAAGTCAATTGATCTTAAAAAAGATTCACTCCTAAACAAAGCATTAAATAAGTGAGCTGTTGCTTAAAAGCATATGCCAAATGTGCAGTGCTGACTCAGGTTATGATCAGCACCTGACACACCCAAATAAAACTTAAACTGAACAGTCACAGAGAAGAATTATAATCACTGGAGTTCACCTACCTTGTTGGCACAGCCCAGTGTCTTTAAGGGCAATCATTATTAAAAGTAATGGAGAATTGTTCTGATCATGCCCCTCCCTTTACACACACACAGATATATAGTCTTCCATGAGGGGCTAATGACACATTTCTACTGTGAATACCACCTTCTCATCTTTACAGTAATGGTACTACCTGCTAGGCCAGTCTATCACACCAAGTACACAGTTACTGCCTACTCTAACCATTAATGGAAATCTGTTGGCTGGGGAGCCAATATGAAGGTCCCCCTGGAAGGAATCTCAGGTGAGCCATTGACATCTGTGATGAGTGAAGGACAAAATAAGACATTTAACATGGAAAGCTTAGGGTTCGGATATCTTTCATCTGCAAAAATTCTGACAGTTCATGGGAAAGTTGGAAATTAAGCCTTGGAAAGACCAGATAATCTTGTGTGAGAATGGTGGGCATGTAATCCTGTAACTAAAGTATTGTGTAAAACAAAATTGCTTTACTATATTGTAAAAACAAATTATCCACTACAATTTCTAGGAAATTTGCTGACTGTTAACTGTATTGGACATGCAAGAAAGGACACAAGATGTTTCACATGCAAAAATGATTGCCTCAAGAAAGAAAATTAATGATGTATGGGAAAATACAACAGAAACAGAAAACAGTTCTAAAACAATTGCACACATTTAACAATCAATTACTTTTCTTTGAAGCTGTCAATGTAACATGTCACGAAAGTTATAATCTTGAAAGAAAAGCTATAAATCTTTATAATCAGCTTTACCACTGCATGTTAAGAATAACAAGACTGCCAAATTCCTTAAATTATAAGCTTTGAGGTGTAGAAACCCTTATCAAAGGCAGAGTTGCAGATGTGTTTTGAGTTATCATCTGAAAACCTGCATTTCATTAGCAAAGCCTTTCAAATACTTGAAAGTGCACTAGGGGAAAAAGCAAGGTTGAGCTTAAAAGCAGTAGCATAAATTCAGATGTTGATTTTGAGTATGAAACACATCATTTTCATATATCTGCATTTAAGTTACATCAGGACCTAATTATACAGGCAGCAGTGATAAAAGCCATGCTATCAAACTTCAAAAATATTACATAGCCCTTCAGATTGTTTTAAAACTTATCACTGAAGACTAATGGTAGAGAAAATGAGTAGGGGCTGGCGTTAGTAGAAAAGTGGTCAAAGGTATTGTACCTAATGTTTACTGAAAAAAATATGAAGGATTACAACTGAAGAAAATTAAACAGCATTAGCACAGAAACTGTATGTAGAAACTGGCCAGCATATTAAATGATTTAAAACTGAAGAAGGAGGGCATACAGAAATGCAAGTGAAGAAACAGGAAAGCAATCTTCAATAAAAAAACATAAATTATGATCCCCTTGCATCAGAAGTACTTCTAAATATGTAGGATGCTTAATGGAGGCTGCCAAAAAATAAAGTAACTAAAAGAATTCAAGGTTTGCAACAGAGACTGAAAGAAGACTAAATGATGTGATATATATATATATATATATATATATATATATATATATATATATATATATATATATATATATATATATATATATATGTATATATAAACCTTGAAAAAAATGAGTAAGGAGGATAGGCAAAATAGACATTTTTAAATTCCTCAGCAGACCCAGCAATGTTAAAAATGCAGCATATTTCAGAAAAAAATGAGATATTTAAAAATAAATCTTATACAAACACTTATAATGACCCTACCCCAGGGATTTAAAAAGAATCCCACCACCAGTGTTTGGCAGACGTGTGCTTTCTGTTTTTTTTTTTTTTTTTTTTAAACTTTGCAACTAATGGATTAGTAGTCCTTGAGTCCTTTTAAGGGCTGGGAGCACTACAGGGCTATTTGCTGCCTTGTGTACTTTTTCCAACTGTAGTAAGGGGAGGTTGCTGTGGGTATGAGGAGACATTTCCCTTTATAAGGGAAAACAAGCAAGCCAAAGTGAGTGTTTGACACAGTTGAGTGTTTTCTGTTTTTTTCTTTGCAATTATGGAACTCTGAGCATTAAATCTCCTCGAGTCATTTTAAGAGCTGGGAGCACTACTGAGATGTCGGCTGCCTTTTGCAGTTTTTTTTGCCAGGGAGGGTGTTGTGTGTAGGAGGATACACTTCCCGTTAATAGGGAAAGGGAGCAAACAGAAGTGAGTGTTTTGCAGAGCTGTGTACTTTCTGTTTTTTTTACTTTGCTGTTAAGGTACTCTGTGCATTAGTTCTCCTCAAGTCCTTTTACAGGCTGGAAGCACTAGTGGGCTGTTGACTGCCTTGTGTGTGTGTGTGTGGAAAAAGGATTTTAAGTTAAGTACCTAAAAAGTGTAAGTCACAAAACATTGGTAATGATATAATAATAAGGAATGGTTCTGCAGACATGTTGCTCGGGGCTGCTCACAACAATAGTGGGAGAAGTATATCTTAAAATTAAATAATGAGGCTGTCAATTATATTAATAAAATTGGCGGCAATCTGGAGGGAAGAGACTCATTAACATCTAAAGGATCCTACACTTGCTTATATCCAAAAGCACTATAGTAAATCAGACTCGCTCAGTTATTTAAGATCTGGGGATAGCAGGACAGGATCAGGATTGTACAGACCAACTGGACTGTAAAGAACCCTCTTTTATGTGACAAGAATGTAACTAAAAGGATTTGAAATAAAAACGTACTAAAACAGACAATTAGTTATTACTGTCAAGGGGGATATTGGGATAACAAATGTAAATAAAGGTAACACTGAAGTTTTATTTTTGAGTGATTCATTTTTAAAGCCTGTAGTAAAGGTGCTTTCCAAATTGGTTAAGGCTTCTCATACTATTTCTGTTTTACCTGGGTTAAGACTACTTGATAAACTCAACATGATAGCAAAATTAAGCTTAGTCAAGCCAAAGTATGACTTGAGTGTATTACATGTTGGAGTTACTGATTTAAGGTTTACACCACTAAAATATATGAACGGATACTTGTTGAATATATTAGAGGCTTTGGAAAAAAGGGAGTACAGTTTATGTTGAATGAGATAATTCCTTAACCCTGTTTGAATGACTGCATGTATATAAAAGCTCACATGTTTAACAACTGGCAAATGGAATTGTCTGTGGTGTACAATATTCAATTAATTAAATACTGGGAGAAGGTTGTTGTGATCAGAGGCTGTTTTCATAGGATAGCACTTATCTGAATGAGTATGGATCAAATTTTATGGCCAGTAAAATTATTTCACAGCTGGAAAATGTTCTACAAAAAAACAAAGTGTGAAATACAGGGCAATTTGTGAAAAAACAAGGGAACCTGTTAACTGTTTCCTTTGTAATGCTAAAAGCCTAAGAAATACATTTGAAGAACTGTCAGTTCGGTACTTCCTGGTGGGAAACAGCTTTTAGGGTATAACATAGAGTATCCCTGATGTCTATTGTCCTCTCCTCCTTCCAATATTACAGGATTTGTTTTTTTGGTCCTGGGGAGTGTGCCCTGCTCCAACACACACACACACACACACACACACACACACACACACACACACACACACACACACACACACACACACACACACACACACACATATATATATATATATGTGTGTGTGTGTGTGTGTGTATATATATATATATATATATATATATATATATATATATATATATATATATATATATATATATGTACAGCTCACGCTGTAGTGCAACATAAGGGAAATGCTGCACTCCTGACTGTGCTGTCCTTCGGATGAGGGGAGATGATGCACTCCTGACTCTGCTGTCCTTCAGATGACACATTAAACCAAGGTCCATCTGCTTAAGTTTGGGGTAGCTCAGGTGGATTCAAATATCCTGTACCTACTGAAAAGAGTGGGGGCCTTTATTTAACCAACATAAAAAACACTATTTATACATTTACAGGCACATATATACAGATTTTATTTCTTGCTATTTATCATTTTTCTTATAACATTCTCATTGCTATTCTTTCAAAATCGACTCAAACTTCATCTTCCACAACCGTAATCTGATCTTTGCAATATATCTGCCAAAGTCCATTTCTCACTAAACAAAATTTCATTCAGTCTTTCATTCCAAATAAACCACATTACGTAAAACAAATTATTTATCATTCTCACATATTCTTTCTTCTTCTTACATCTGTATTGTGGCATTAATGTTATAAAATATTTTCTCCACACAACTTTTTCCAGAGTTTCACCACTCTTTTAAATTTTCAAAACAGCATGCTCTGCTGTCTCTTCCGCCCCAGAAAAATAAACACACTCTTTCAACTTTCTTTTTGTATAGCATTTTCCCCTTTACTTGTAACTTATTTATTGCCAGTTTCCATAAGTAATCCTGCCACTGTGCTATTTTGGTACATCATGTTTTCCTTACTTTAATGGCTTTAATAACTTCTGGCAAAATGTTCCCATGGATTTACATAATATTGTTTCCTCACATTATTGTACCACTATCTTCTTTCTCTATATCATCATTTATTTTCGAGGTCAGTATTTTTTCATGATAATTTTTAATTTCTTCATTTCCATATTCTTTTTCTCTTTTTCTTATTCTCATTTTCAAGAACTTTTTTGTAATTTTATTTAAACATTCTCACTATTAAATTCTCATTCTCTACCTTTACTCACTTTAACACTTTGTACAAATTTTAAAGAAGCAGAACATGAATTCAGTAACCCTAATCCTCCTTCATCTTCACTCATATATAACACACCTCTTTCACTGGATTTAATTTTAAACCCCATACGAAAGAAAACAAAAACTGCACAATTTCATTCTCATATTTTATTGGGATCATATACATTTTGACATATATGCTATTTCCCATTAATACGCAATTCGCCAAATAAAACTTTTTTCCCTAAATGCTCATCTATATCTGTAGAACACATAATTCTTTTATCATGTTGCATCATAACTACACCATTTTCCACACATTTTATTCCTAGCAAAGATACTTCATTCGTTGAAAAATACACACCTCTAATTTCCACATTATCCAAACCCTTACTTTTGTCTTTATTGAAGATCATTCTCATTTCCTTTCATCATCCATTCAGACAAACCAACACCTTCCTCATCTATATTTTCTTCTTGGTATTGTTCAAGTTTCCTTTTCATTTAGAGAGAATTATTTTACTTTGCAGTATTTGTAAATATTATGACACTGCTATGGAAACCCTGATTGCAGACAATAGCTGTCAGAATGCTATTTGCCTCTACCCTACATAAGTACCACTACATAAAATACTCATCGTACTGTGTCACTGGCAATCATAAATCCGAGGACTGTGCCTGAAAGAACTGGTACCTCTGCTCTCTGTGATGATCTCTGAGTATGTTCCTTTTGCATTGCTCACCTGACCCAAAGAGTTATTCACTTTCTAAGAGACTAATTGGCTGAATCATTTTCCGTGCCAGTGCCCTGTACAGATGAAAACATCTTGAAGCAGATTTTCTGTACAGAACTTTCATACAGCAGTAAGTATAGGGCAAATAGCTTGTGCACTGACATGCTTAGTGCAGCTATTTTGCCCACCGAGTGACAATACCATAACATTTAGTACTATTTAGTATTTTATAGCCAAGCCTGCTTCCGACCCTGACCAAAAAAGCACCCTAATTAGCCTTCTGCTAACTCCGTATACCACACCCTTTTAGCTCACAAATTAGGAGGAATTAACAAAATGGATATGTAATTTTCTAACTTCTCTGCAGCAGCCTTGTGGATGTGAGTATCTGGACACAGTGTAGCAATTGACTCATGTTTACTGACAGCCACTTAATCCTGAATGTAGCAGATACAGTATGCAAGAGGTGTACATACACAATGTCACTGGAGGCCACACTCTCACATACAAGCACACATCAGGTTGTCAAAACAACACACACATCAGCCACCACACATAGCATACTATACCAGCATTTGCTGAGGCACTTAAATGCAATCTTCCTAAACAACAAAGACCTCCCTGACTACACATCAGCAAAGGTTATGCTCAGCAAACCCAAAAGCACTCAACAAAATCAACACCTAACACTAAACATACAGTCACATTCTGTGGAGACCCAAATACAAAGCCCATAAGGCAAGCAAACACACTTCCCAGGACTCAAGTCATAGTGGACTGCATTGTAAGACATACTAATGCCCTTCTAACCAGCCTGTACATGAATACGATAAAGGTTGGTGCCTATCTGGAGCTAGGAGCCATTAAATTATACATGCACTCAAGTCATTGCCCTAAAGGTACCACTATTATTCCATCATAGTCCATGCAGGTGTAAATGACCTGAGATGTACCTCCATAAACTATATGAATAAAGACATTATAGATCTCTCTGATTATGTGTCTCAGGTTGGTATGAACCTAGCATTGAGCAGCATATTATGTTCACCAAGGATGATGCCACAATGCAAACAAAAGATGATTGATTTTAACAACTGGCTGAGTTTTTGGTGTCAATGTAAGGGTAGTCAATATTGGTCAGCATAGAAAGACATGGTTAACAGACAATGTTGCTTTGCCAAGGATGGTTTGCACCTGTCTCCTCTAGGCTTTTGAATACTGGCTAAAACTTTATCCTCCCCCATACAGCCTTTTTTCAGCAATGCCAAGTTGACAAACCTACGGATGTAGCACAATCAACTCAACTGAACCTTAAGGTGTTACTGCTCAATCCCAGGAACCTAAGTAAACAAACAAACAAAACAAATTACACTCCTTCCAAGCCCTTCTCACCTTGGAGAATATAGGTATCTGTGCAGTTACAGAGACATGGTTTAAAGCCACATAGAGTACCCCGACAGTGAAAGTTTTCAGTGCCTTCCACACTTTTAGACCAGTAGATACACAGACAGGGACTGAAGGTGGAGGTGTCTCAATATTCATCAGTAACACGCACACCTCTAAATTGGTTAAAAAGGAAGACAGGCTGGAGTTTCTTTATGTGCATGTCACTACAGATAAAATTCTGTACCATATCCTAACAAGCTATAGGTCACCCTCGATATTTCACATAACTTGTAGCACATACTTTGACCGACTGGACATACTCAATATCCAACCTAACACCTTACTCATAGAGGACTTTAATTATCTCTCTATAATCAGTGAATCCTACACAGACTCATATCAGCAGACACAGATTCCTGGACGTCATAAATACAAAAACCCTTGATAAGTTAGTATATGTGCCCACTAGCGGTTCCAAAATACTGGACCTTCTTCTCACAAATATGGAAGATGATGCACCCCTCCCCCCAGAATGTCAAATTCTCCCTTTTAAGGCTTGACCATAAACTGTTTCCTTTGAAACCAAAATCAACTCAGTAACCCCATCAAACCAAGTAATAGAAAATATTCCAAAGGCAAACTACCTTTTATTAAGGGATAGTATGTCAAAACTCAATGCCCCTCCAAACCCAGAGAACACAGTAGCCTTTGCAGAATTATTCACAAAAACTCTGTACGACTATAGCAATGGCTGCACAGAGGCTGCTTTATCTACCAGAAGTAAGCCCAAAACTAAATCCTAAATCAAATCATCCTGGTGGCATCCCAAATTAAACAGGTTATACAACAAAAGGAAAAAAAAATCATGGCTAAAATCAGAAAGTATAACTCCCCTAAAAATAAGAACTCTCTCATCAAATTAAACAGGCAACTAAGAGGGCTAATTAAGTCCAATAAATTCAACTCTGAAGTCAAGATAGCCTCCCAAGCAAAACACAACCATAAGGCCTTCTTTAGCTATGTCAGAAACCTCAAAGGCAGCAATGTGATAAACTTGTGGTTAATAGTGCCACACTCACCAAGCTGGGCAATATAGTGAAACTGCTGGCTGACAAATTCAGTCCTAACTTTATTCCCCACTTACCCCTAGCCACCTCCAAGAAATACTTTCAAACATAACCCCTCCAGCTATAAACAGAAAGCATGCCCTGGCTGCACTCAATAAGGCCAAGAACATGGCCTCAATGGTCCCCAATATTATCCCAGAATGCCTCCTGAATAGTCTAAAATATGACTTATTTTTGCTACTGGAATTAGTATTTAACTATAGTCTCAAAATAGGCTTCATGCCATGAGAATAGAGGACTGCAACAGTCATCTCTTTTCATAAGAGTGGACCATCAACAGATCCTGGAAACTACAGGCCCATTAGTCTGACTTGCCTTATATGCAAAGCCATGGAAAGAGTTATCATGGAAATGATTAAGAAAGACATAGGAAACCTTCAGATACTGGATCCATCCCAGTTTGCCTTTGTCTTTGTCAAAGGAAGGTCATGCTTACTGAACCTGGTGGACTTGTTTGAGTAGGTCACCAAAGCAATGGATGAAGGTAAACAGTGCATACTGCCTACCTTGACCTGGCTAAGGCATTGATACAATATCCTACTCAGGCATTGCTAACAATCTTACAGAATTAGGCATAAACCCCTATATAATGTGCTGGATGGCTCAGAGATAGTACCCAGGAAGTTAGGACTGATCCTGAGGTCACCTCCAGAAAGAGACTGATAACCAGTGGAGTCCCTCAGGGCTCCATGCTGGAACCAGCTCCTCTTTGGGATGTAGGCTTGCCCTGAGAAGTCAAAGCCAATGAAACAAACAACTCTGGCTGACAAGTTTGCAGATGATTGCAAACTGGGTGTACATCCCAAGATGCAAACATCTTTTCCCCTATTTTGAGGATCTGCATATGCAGATAAATAGTCTGGCTTAAGGCCACACTGGACACCACTTAGAAATACAATGCCAAGAAATGCATTATAGTATCCTTTTGGGAAATCAAAAAGGTCACCTCAGAAACTACATCAGCAATACAAAACACCCTTAAGATAGACCCACTAGCTGGGGAGCTGGACCACTTGCAGGTAGTAACCTGGCCTTTGACCAACACATGTCCAAGGTTGTAAGGAAATCCTTCTATATTGCTCAACTTATAAGGAAAAGCATGGCATCTAGGTCCAGGGAAGTCACTGTATCACTATACTTGGTCCTCAACATGCCCATTATTGAGTATAATGCCTTCTTTGTTGATATACCACATGACAGTTAGATACATGCAACTGGAACATCTGCAAAGATTGCTTACAAAAGGAATACAGGGTATAAACCTAATGTCATATGTGGATCACCTCAAAGCTTCATCTATATACTCAGTCTCCTATAGACTACTTGGAGGTAATCTATGCCTGGCATACAAGCTATCCCTGGACCCCACGCTGATGAACCCTTTGCATATTTACAAAATAAATAGCATCAGAGCTACTAGATCTAAAGACCTAAAAATTGCATGCAATATAAACAGGACATGTAGGAAATACAGATATGTATCTCAGAGAATTCCTATTGTCTGGAATAGGATCCCCATCCATGTGAAACAAAGTCTCTCCGTAATCCTGTTTAAATGTAACAAGGACTACTGGATAGGAAATTGAAAATTCACACCCTGGTCTGGCACCTATGTCTCTGGTGGACAGAAGCAGTCAGTAAATCATGTCATAGCAATCAACTCATAAATAAATGCCTACAACATATAACTTGTGGGACTCACTTGGGTTGTATGGCTAGGCTTATAAAGGCCATAGTGTTATTTAGCCTAGTATATACCTATAAACCTATGAAACTATGGAGGAACACATCTATCCCCTGAACACCTAGGCCCTGAGGTCTGCCTGGGACTAGGACTCTTAAAAGATACTTATGAGCTTCAGGCACCCTATAATACCTATTCGGTTTAACTGGGGCAGGAGGCAAAGAATCAGGGTTCAGGGAAGCCTCTGCAAAAACATCCTCTACCACATCCAGAACAGGAGGTATAGCTAAAGGCCTATGCTGGGGTAGAAAACAAAATTCCCTAAGCCTTTTCCTGGAATCAGAGAAATCTTGACCTTCCCATTTAAAATGCTCCCTCATGGAATGAAGAGTCTCTGAAAAAGAAAAATCCTCAGGAGGAGAAGCCAAGGTGTAGAGTCATCTACATCAGAATCAGAATAAGGAGGATACTCCTGCAAGTCTTCAGCCAAGACTCAGAAGCCTCCGAACACTGCTCAAAACTCTCAAGCTCAGGTTCCACCCTAGGTCTCTTATCAGGGGGGGGGCATAGAACCTCTAATCATAGTAATCAAATCTTCTGCCATTTTAAGCATATGTTTCTTAGGCAGAGACCCTGAAGAACTAGGGGAGACCCCCACTGAAGTTAACCCTGGCCTGCCTCTAGAAGAAGCCTTGGAAACAGAAGGGAGGCCTAACCACCTTAGGAAGGGAGGGGAGAACAGCTACCTGAGAAGCCCCTTCAGCCTGGCCTACCTCCTGAGAGGACACATCTTGTAACAGTAAAGTCTCTCCCTGAGAATCCAAAGGAACTTCTGGTAGAACCACCGGCTCCACCGAGCCTCTAAAGAACCGGCGTCCGGGACAGACGGTTCTTCCACCCTAGGCTGCTTTGTCCTTGCGCTTTTAGGCGAAGCGGAGTCGGAGCATCCGGCGGCATGTTGTAATTACAACGCTTCCCAAAACTAACCTGGCACAATCTAATCTTCTCTTAATAGTGCGTTTGTTAAATCTAGCACAAGAGCGACAGCCAACAACGCCGTGCTCAGGCCCTAAGCAAGGTATACACAAGGTATGGTAATCTCTATGAGGTATCTGTTTCCCACAAGAAATACAGTTATTCACTTTTTCTGACATCCGGTTAAATACTGAGGCAAGAAAAACAAAATATTCTAGCGGGTACTTAGCCAACTTTGATTCGGTCTGAAACTCCGACTTCAGAAAATTTCAGAACGCCAACCTGCACTCGCAATACTGCTTCTGCATCGGACCATGCGGCAAAAAAGACTGAGGATATGACGTCGGTCATGCGCATTTGTACCCTGACGTCCTGATGTCAGACAAATGCGCCTTGACCGACGTCAGCCTTATACTTTGGTATTCGGGCCGACTGGACAGCGGACTACCCCAAGTGTTAGGACTGCAGCAATGTGAGATGAAGAACATCCTTCAGATACTGGATCCATCCCAGTTTGCCTTTGTCTTTGTCAAAGGAAGGTCATGCTTACTGAACCTGGTGGACTTGTTTGAGTAGGTCACCAAAGCAATGGATGAAGGTAAACAGTGCATACTGACTACCTTGACCTGGCTAAGGCATTGATACAATATCCTACTCAGGCATTGCTAACAATCTTACAGAATTAGGCATAAACCCCTATATAATGTGCTGGATGGCTCAGAGATAGTACCCAGGAAGTTAGGACTGATGAGGTCACCTCCAGAAAGAGACTGATAACCAGTGGAGTCCCTCAGGGCTCCATGCTGGGCCAGCTCCTCTTTGGGATGTACTTCTCAGAAGTCAAGGCCAATGTCAAAGGCCTCTGGCTGACCATGTTTGCAGATGATTGCAAACTGGGAGTAGTCATAGGATCCCCCCAAGATGCAAACATCTTACTAGAGGATCTTATGCAGATAAATGTCTGGCGCCAAGGCCATGGCTTAAAATACAATGCCAAGAAATGCATTATAGTACCTTTTGGGAAGTCGGTCACCTCAGGAAACTACATCAGCAATACAAAACACCCTTAAGATAGACCCACTAGCTGGGGAGCTGGACCACTTGCAGGTAGTAACCTGGCCTTTGACCAACACATGTCCAAGGTTGTAAGGAAATCCTTCTATATTGCTCAACTTATAAGGAAAAGCATGGCATCTAGGTCCAGGGAAGTCACTGTATCACTATACTTGGTCCTCAACATGCCCATTATTGAGTATAATGCCTTCTTTGTTATATACCTGACTAGATACATGCAACTGGAACATCTGCAAAGACTGCTTACAAAAGGAATACAGGGTATAAACCCAATGTCATATGTGGATCACCTCAAAGCTTCATCTATATACTCAGTCTCCTATAGACTACTGGGAGGTAATCTATGCCTGGGCATACAAGCTATCCCTGGACCCCACGCTGATGAACCCTTTGCATATTTACAAAATAAATAGCATCAGAGCTACTAGATCTAAAGACCTAAAAATTGCATGCAATATAAACAGGACATGTAGGAAATACAGATATGTATCTCAGAGAATTCCTATTGTCTGGAATAGGATCCCCATCCATGTGAAACAAAGTCTCTCCGTAATCCTGTTTAAATGTAACAAGGACTACTGGATAGGAAATAGAAAATTCACACCCTGGTCTGGCACCTATGTCTCTGGTGGACAGAAGCAGTCAGTAAATCATGTCATAGCAATCAACTCATAAATAAATGCCTACAACATATAACTTGTGGGACTCACTTGGGTTGTATGGCTAGGCTTATAAAGGCCGTAGTGTTATTTAGCCTAGTATATACCTATAAACCTATGAAACTATGGAGGAACACATCTATGCTTAAGTGACATCACATCTTCTAACACTCCATTCTGCATTACACACTTTGTATCACTGTATTAACTGTCTGCGTTACTGACCTTTGAATGTGCAGGAAGAACAGGATGGAGGATGGGGAGGAAAACAATTACAAATAAGCAAATGAAAAGCACTACACCCTTTCAAAAAACATAGAAATTTTATATATATATTTTAAGCATCCTCAAAGCAAAGAAAATACTGTGGAATATGGTACTCATTCTGCACCAATGTATAGAAAAGATCAGTTTTTTTCACATGCATCAAGGTATCGGTTATACTGCTTGACATGGTGCCATGTTTCACTTTTTTAAATTAATATAAAGTACAGATACACAATTATGGAACTTAGCAAACATGATTGTGCATTAGTTAGTATCTTATACAAAAAAAGTCTTTTAATGTTGGTATGAATGAGGAAGCTTCCCATAATGGTGGGGTCCCCGGCTAATACAGGATCCTTGGCAGCTGCTTAGGGAACGTAGTACAAAATCTAGCTATTACACTGCACACCACAACATGATATTATAGAATTGTTGTTGTCTGAGATTTGAATTATGTTAAATTAACTATTTTTAGTCTGTGTCTGCTGATGCACTGCTACAGAAAAAAAAAAAACACTTTAAGAATTTAACAGTTTCTAGACTCAGGCAAACTAATATAGCTATGCTGTATCCCACTCATTCTCCCATCTCAGGGAAAGGAACAAACTCATGTTTTCATATCATATTGCAGACTACACCATTCAGTGGGGGCCTGAGGAGATGCAGCATACATATAAAGCCAGTTTGCATCACCCCAGTCTCACAGACAAAAATGTAATATACCATTCAGATGTCCCAGGTGTAGTGTGCCTTTACCATCATCATCATCATCATCATCATCAAAGTCAAATTCATGAGGAAGAGCTAAGTGGACTGGAAGCAGTAAACAGACACACACACACACACACACACACACACACACACACACACACACACACACACACACACACACACACACACACACACACACACACACACACACACACACACATTGCAAAGCAAGAAAAATAAACAAGAAAGCAAACATTTGTACACACAGGTCCAGGTAAATCAAGAGCTTGCATCTACAGTTCAAGAACTGTGACAAAATATTTTAATTTGAGGAAATAGATTTGACTAACAAAAAGTAGGTGCCCCCCAAAAATATTGTGACAGTAGAAAGGTAAGATACATATTTATCATTCCATATCACCTTACTTCCCAACCCTACTTTTTGTAAATTTCTGTGCTGAAACATTTCTCTTCATCATATTTTGTCTTCCTTTAGAGAGTTCTGCTTAGCATGTATTGTCACTTCACCAAACAATTTCCTGAAGTGTAAAACATACCCACAACCTCTCTAGATTATTAAACTTTAAGACTAACTTGGCACGTTGGCCTTGAATTTTTCCTACTATAATAGCTCTCAGGCCTCCTGTCATTTATAGTGCTATTTCTGAAATACCTTCATACTTCAATCTATGTTGTCCTTTTGACACCATAGCATAAAATAACATCTAATTAAAAAGATACCAGAACTTGTGGACTTCCTGCAACTAGTCATATTTAGTGGTAGTTAGTGAGACATGGTTTCAGTGTAATGACAGCACTCCCTCTTTACCAGGGTTTAGCACCTATTATGCTTTCAGACCCTTGGAAAACTGGAGGGGGTATCTATATTTTTTTAGAAACACCATTACTACACATCAAATTACTGAAGACCCTAACT
Organism: Protopterus annectens; assembly: GCF_019279795.1. Classification (NCBI taxonomy): domain Eukaryota; kingdom Metazoa; phylum Chordata; order Ceratodontiformes; family Protopteridae; genus Protopterus; species Protopterus annectens. The sequence continues at coordinate 717,203,205 of NC_056734.1, forward strand.
CAGCATTTCTGGAGCTCCAAATAATCCTTAAATCCACGTATTACTTTATTGCTAGCTACAGATCACAGGAAGTTATTAGGCTATCGGCCCTGAGACCCTTATAAGCCTAGCCAAGACTTTAGCCCATTTTACACAAGTCAGCACCCAAAGCCCCTTTCCAGCAGGGACACAGATGGAATCCCAGGGGTATATTTTCTGTTTCCCATCCAGTTATCCAGGTTGTGCTTAAAAAGGGATAATGAAGTACTCTGCTTGATGTGGAGAGGGAGTCTATTTTACAGATGGGGGAGTCTCCTGGACACAAATCTTTCCCGCCAACAAGTCCTATTGATGTCACAGACCAGGCTGCGGTTGTGCGTGTGGGTTACTCGAGTGGAGCTTGACTTGTGGATATGCAGCAGTGCCATCAAGGTTGGGTCTGAGATTGCTTTGTATGTCAGACAGAGGTCACCTCTGAGGAGTCTGTATGAAACTGAGTAGAAGGACAGGGCTTTTAGCCTATCTGTGTAAGGGTAGATGTTTGAGGCCCTGGATTCACCTGGTGAGGAACCTCTATGGTCTCTCCAGCTGCTGCATGTGCTTTGTGAGCTACATGCCAAAGGGGCGTAGAATTCAGTAATTGGCCTTATAAGGGAATACAGAGATGTTATGGCCTCCTTGTCACTGGATGAGATACCCTTACTTATGAGGTGGGCCACATATAAAGCTTTCTGTACAAGGAAGCCACATGGTGGTTAAAAATCAGGTTGCTATCAACATGGGTGCCCAAATCCCTCATGACTGATTGCATGCTTAGGACATTGTTATTTATGTGATAATATGTGGGGACATCACTCTCCCCAAAGGGGATGATGATGTATTTTTTGGCATTCAGCTTGAGGCAATGTTTCTGGCATGAGTCATTTGTTTGGGAGTGGCCCTCTTGGAGGACGTCCACATCACTTGGGGAATTGATGACAGCACCCAGCTTGCAGTCATCTGCAAACTTGGTCAGCCATAGTCCACTGGTTTTGGCCTGCATCTCAGAGAAGTAGATCCCAAATAACAGAGGCCCCAAGACCGATCCCTGGGGTACGCTGCTCATTACGGGTCTACTGTTTGAGGTGGCTTCCCCTATTTAGATTAGGTGGGTTCTATCAGTGAGCCAGTTTGCTACTCATCTGGTAACATATGGATTGATGCATAGTTGAGAGAGTATATCTATTATGCCTGAGTGGGGAATAGTGTTGAAGGCTTTGGCCAGGTCAAGGTAGGTGATGTGCACCGTCTTCCCCTCGTCCATAGCTTTTATGACTGCCTTAAAGAAGTCGAACAGATTTAACAGACATGACCTCCCCTTGACAAAGCCAAACTGTGTGGGGTCGAGTGTTTGGAGGTTGCCAGTGTCCCTGTTAATGATGTCCATGATAATCCATTCCATGGCCTTGCAGATCAGACTAGTAAGGCTGATGATGCTATAATTTCCTGGATTGGTGGATGCTTCACCTCTGTGTAAAGGGATGACAGTAGCTGTCCTCCACTTGGCTGGGACAAAGCCGGTACTCAGGCTTTGGTTCAATAGGGTGCCTAAAGGTGCTGCAAGTTCATGCCTGAGTTCATGTAGGATGCAGCCTGGGATGTTATTGGGTCCCATGGAGTCTGTATTTTTTTGCCTTTGACAGGACAGTGATGACCTGTTCCTTAGAGATAAGGGTAGAGAGGAAGGTACTGGGGTTGTCCTGATTTACTGATGGGGGGCAGAGGGGTGAAGTTTTTGCTGAATCTGTCAGACAGTAGGTTGTCTATATCTATAGCATTTGTGTATGTGGTGTTCTTGACCACCATTTCTGAACAGATCTGAGTGATTCCTTTGAGATTATGGACATATGTGAAGAAGGCCTTATGACTTTCTAGTAGATGTGGCCAATTTGGACTCAAAGTTGGCTTTAGAGGATTTCACTAATGCTCTTATTTGCTTGTTCAGGCTAAGGAGAGATGGCTTCCAATTGGGTATCTGCTCCTTCTTGGTCCTGGACAGCAATTCTTTCCTTTTGTTATACAGTTTATTTATTGCAGATGTCCACCAGACAGGTTTACTCTTCCTTGAGGAGGAGGATTTTGTCCTGTTGGGTATTCCTGATTCCATGTATCTATATAAATGTCCGTATAGTACTTTGGTGTAGATTTGGACATTGGTGCCAGTTCCTACAGAGGGGGAGGGGACTGTAAAGCTGTTTATACCATCCCTCAGGGGATTGTAATCAGATTTGGAGAAGTTCTTTTGTTTGACCCTAGCTACAGGGGGGTCAGGGGAGATGGTGACTTCGAAAGTGACTGCTTTGTTGTCAGATCTTACCAGGGGGGATGATACTGTAAAGCTGCTGCAGTGGTTACTCATGTTGGTTAATACCAAGTTGAAGATATTATCACCTCTTGTGAGGGTATCGATTAGCTGTTCCAAGGCATTTGCATTAATAAAATTGAGAAATCTCTGGGCATTTGTGTTCTGGCATGAGTAGTTTTTCCAGTCTATGGTTGGGTAGTTAAAGTCACCTAAGATCAGGGTAAAAGGCTGAATATTGATAGATTCAAAGAGGTCCAGATAGGTGGAGTGGGAAACTTGAGTCAAATTTGGGGGCCTCTAGCTAGCTATGATTTGAATGCAGGTCTTGTCAATAGTTAACTGCACCTAGAGTGTCTCCATATCAATGTCACCCAGAGATCAACAAAATTACCTCAATACCACTGAGGTGTTAAATATCAAATCAAATACATTCTTACTAGGGAATTCAATTACCCAAGCATTGATTGGCACACTTACATCTCTAAAACTAGGTATACTCACTGTTTCCTAGACTGCATTAATACCAATGCACTGGAGCAAATTGTAAAACTACCAACTACAGGTTCTAATATTTTTGAATTGGCCTTACCAATCTAGCACCCTCCGGCACCCCACTTAGCATTACCTCATCCCTGGTTAAAATGGAATCAGTCATCATCTCTGTTAGGCCTAGTGGTACTACACTAGCCACCAAATGAGACTGAATTTAGGGACTTTACCAGGGCAACCTACTTCAGCTTGTAAAAGACCTATGCAAAATAACCAACAATCTCTTGCAAATGGACCCAAATGACAGTTGCATTGAAATGTCAATACCCGTCCTCCCTAACTATAATGCTGAATTCAAGAATAAGTCTCTCAGGTGGAATTCCAATGTTAATAAACTAAACAACAAAAAAAGAAAAATAATGAAAGGTTGCAAGAAATCCATATCTCTCTTCCTGAAGAGTACAATGAAATTTGTATGGAGATGAAAGGAAGACTAAAGGGGCATGAAGAAATAGTTAAGATATTAATACCAGGGGCAGGTCTAAACAAAAGGATAGCATAACTGTAGAAAGAGATAAAAGTAGGACCCTGGAGGCATCATGAGGTAACGAACTGGATAATTAAAGCTTGAATGGGCTCCAGAAAAGTAAACAGTTTGAGTGAAATGATAGAAATATAGGGGTAACAAGAAGAGGAAAAAAAGAAGTTATGTTCTTACCATAACGTTCCATGTGAATTGTTCATCTCGCCTTTGTTCTTACACATGGGTTCGGAGCCGATCCTCAGCTCCGAGTCGTCCGCTTCACAAGCTCTGCATCTAAGAGAAAGCTCAAGGCACAGTCTATATCCCATGATCCTCCTCTACCATCCCTCAGATCTAGTTTGCAAGAACCAGAACGCAGTACTAACCATGGCTTCTAACGCTCACGCAATCACACACATGAGACTGACAATACTAGAACCAACCACAGATAGGAAATGGCTAATAAGCTTCTTGCTGAACAATAGGTAGAGAAGGCAACCTAGAAAATACTAACCAGGCACTAGTCGTACCCGTTCTTCCAGAACGTGGTGGGGGAATGTGGGAAGGGTTGTAAGAATAAAGGAGAGATGAACAATTCACATGGAACGTTATGGTAAGAACATAACTTCTTTATGTGAAATTGTTCGATCTCGCCATTTGTTCTTACACACGGGTAGCGTCCCTAGCTCCGTTACCCTGGATGACTCATGGAAGAACGTTCCTGAGTACAGTGGAACCAACAGACACCCTGTCCTTGGAGGACCTATCTACTTTGTAGTGAGTGACAAACATATGAAGTTTTGCCCACGTAGCTGCTGCACAAATAGTATCCAACGGAAGAAGAGTGGCATGGGCTGAAGAAGTAGAAACGGCCCTGGTAGAATGAGCCTTAGGCTTGAACGGAAGCGGTTGCTTTGAAGCTGAATAAACAAAATTTATGCAGTCCGAAAGCCATTTGGATAATGTCCGTTTAGTTACTGCCATGCCCTTCTTATTATCTGCGAATGACACAAACAGCTGATCCGATTTTCTGTAATCCTTTGTCCTGTCCAGATAAAATCTCAGTTGTCTATGTACATTCAACTTGTGTAACATGTATTCCAATTTGTTTGAATGGTTTTTGAAAAATGTGGGGAGTTCTATAGTTTGGTTAATGTTAAGTACAGAGCATACCTTCAGGAGAAAAGACGGATTTGTATGCAAGGAGACTCTGTCTGGGTGAAAAACCATGTATGGCGGTCTGACTGACAATGCCTGCAGCTCTGATATTCTACGAGCTGAGGTAACAGCAATGAGGAAGAGGGTCTTCCACGACAAACACTTAAGCGAGCAGGTTGAAGCTGGTTTGAATGGTGGTAGTATAAGCTGGGACAACATCAAATTCAAATTCCATGGAAAAACCGGCTCGGGGATGGGTGGCCGAAGGTGAAAGGTACCCTTCATGAAGGCCCTACAAAGCCTGTGAGACATAATGGAAGAATCCCCTTCACCTACATGGAAGTTCGATATGGCCGCTAATCGCACCCTTATCACAGAAGTAGAGGCCCCTTCGTGAAACAGTGTAGATAAAAATTCCAGAATTTTGTGTATCGGGGCCACCAAAGGATCTAATCCTTGTGCTGATGCCCAGCAAGCAAAACGTTTCCATTTGCTTTTGTATAGTTTTCTGGTAGAAGGTTTGTGTGAAGAAACTAGAATGTGTTGTACTGTTGGAGAGAAAAACTTTGACCTGGCTAAATTGGGAAGTGGAGCAGCCAAGCTGTCAGTTTGAGGGACCGAAGGGATGGATAAGGAACTCCCGACGAGTGAGTCAATAGATCCGGCTCTGGGTCCAGAATCCATGGTTCCTCCATCAGGTGGGCACGAAGGAAGGGAAACCAGATCTGTCGAGGCCAGAACTGTGCTATGAGTATGATCGTCCTTTCCAGATTCTTGGCTTTCTGTAGAAATTTGGGAATCAACAGGACAGGAGGATTCTCTTGTTTGTGGGAGCTTGATCAGCATTGTGGAAATATCTAATTCTGCCCCTATGAATGAGATATGCTGTGAGGGCGATAAAGCAGATTTTTTGAAATTGACTGAGATCCATAAATGGGAACAAAGGTTGATTGTGTACTCCCTGGATTGTACAAGGCGATGCTTGGTGGTGGTGGTGAGAAGCCAGTCGTCCAGATACGGAAACACCCGGAATCCTATCCGCCTCAGGTGAGATGCTACTACTGCCATGCATTTGGTGAACACCCTGGGGGCTGAGGTGAGACCAAAGGACAGAGCTCGAAATTGGAAATGACTGGCTCCCAGCCAGAAGCGCAGATGATCCAGAGACATTTTGGCCATTTTGATGTGGTAGTAAGCATCCCTGAGATCTATAGAGCACATCCAATCATCCTTCTGCAGAAAGGGAAGGATCAACTGTAGCGTGACCATCCAGAATTTTTCCTTCCTTACGAAGGTGTTGAGTTTGCTGAGGTCCAAAATTGGCCTCCAGTCCCCTGTTTTCTTTGGAACTAAAAAGAACCTTGATAAGTTCCGGATCCTATCTGGTCCGCCAGGACTGGTTGGATGACTCTTTTTTCGAGCAGCTTTCTTATTTCTATGGCTGCTTGATCTTGCAGACTGGGTGGAACATCTGGAAATCTCTTTTGTTCGGGGGGGTGGTTATAAATGGAATGTTGTATCCTCTGGTTACTATGCTTTTTACCCAGGAATACATAGTAAGATTTAGCCAGGCCTCTGAGTATAAAGCTAAGCAACCCCCGACTGCCTCCAGAGCATGACAGTTGGGCCTCCCCTCAGGAGTGTTGGAAGGGCTTGCCAGAGACGCTATCCCTGTCGCCCTGGTTCTGCAGACCCCCTCTGCTGCCTGGGTGGCGTCTTCCATTCCTGCCTCCTCCTCTGCCTCTGGAGGGGGCGTCACTCTGTGTGGACTGGAAAGATCCCTGAGTCTTTCGGAAACACATTTTTCTGCCTCTTTGCCCTTTGGGGTACGGTCTGATCGGAGAGGAAAAATGGACCCCTACGGCAGACAGGGTCTTACCTTCTTGCTCACACCGAGTGAGAGTCTCCTTCACTTTGGGACCAAACAGGGTGGCACCATCAAAGGGGGCATTGGCAAAGGAAGACTTGAAGGCTTCCGCAAAGGAGCAAAGGCGCATCAGGGATTGCCTCTGAAGAGCGATCGCTAAAGCTGCAGCCCTACTCGAACCCTCGGCCGCATACAAGATGAGCCTCATGGACGAGTTAACAATCGAAGTGAGGGTGTTAAGTTATGCTGTTACCTTTTCAGAGACAGCAGCATCTGTGTTACCCTGGAGAGTATCTCCCAACTCCTTAATGAGATCTCTGTAAAATGCGTGAGGTAGTTCAGCGAATGCATGGAAAAAGTCGCTGAACTGAAAACGTGCTTCCCGTACCTGTCCATAGTCCTGGAATCCTTATTAGGAGGATGAACAGAGGAAGATGACTCAGACATTTCCTTCTTCGTGGCTGCCGCCACCACCATAGCATCCACTGGGACTCCTTTTGTAAGATAAGCTTTGTCTCTGGGTGCAGTAATATACTTATTCAGCCTCCTAGGGACTGGTTCCACTGTATCCAGAGTCTCCCACACCCTTTGAGCTATTAGGTCCATTAGCTCATCGAAGGGCGGGGTCACCCAGGAGGTAGAAGGTTGAGCCCCAAATGCCTTCAGCAACACCGATTCGTCCTCAGTGGGGGCAAGGGTCTGCCAATCACCCCTCTGTTTCAAGATCTCCAGGATGTCAGCAAACGAGACATCCTCTGAGGAGGACTGTGGGGACCCCTCTGACTCATCCAAATCGGTGTCCGATGTTAGTGATTCTTGCGGAGAATCAATGTGCCTCCTCTTGCACAATTTCTTCCTCGGGACTTCATCAGAGGGGGCATCTGGTGAAGCTTCCGAGGAACAGGGGACACCCTCTGGGGCTGGCTGTGGCATTGGGTCTCTACGCTTGGGAGGGATTGCTGGTACAGAAACAGAATGCGGCCCTTTGGGGGAAGGGGAAGACGATTCCGATGAAGTGAATGTCTTTTCAGACAAAACCTTCCTCATGACATCGAAGGCACCAGAGCCCCGGTCCGAGGATTCCACCGGATCCAAAGAGCACGGTAGTTTCCCCGAGAACGGAACCGAACTAATCTGTGCCGAGGCTCCAAAGGGAAGAGTCAGAACCGAAAGCTCGGTTTGACTCTCGGCCCCGGAACCAAGGAGAGACCGTTGGCTCCATGACTCCTCGATGAGCTCTGAGGGAGTCGAGGTCAGTGGTGCCGATCGCACAAAGGTAGGCTTCAGCACCGAGGGTTCCACTATCATTGGTTCCTCCTCTCCCGGCTCCGAAGACTCGAGGGGTCTCAAAGGAGGATCTGCTGGAGATACAGGAAGGGCTTCCAGTTTCGGAACCAACTGGGACGCAACCGCAATTAGTTTGGAGAGATCCACGTCAGTATCAGATAATGGCCTGGAAGAAAGGGGCCGAAGATGTCACTGACCGAAGGATCGAGGGTGGAGGCACCTCCGACACCGGCTCCAAGACCTGAGGCTCGATGAGCGATAGTCGCTCGGTGCTCGGCCCCAAGGTCTGTGGAGCTGGCGACCAATCCTTAGACGAGGTGCTCGGAGCCAATGACCTGGGCTCCGAAACCTTCGAAGTCTTTGACCCCTTCGAAGACTTAGATGCCTGATCAGCCTTCTCCAAGGCTTCTTGAAAGTCAGGCTGTAGTAGGCCCCTTTCTATCAGCTTCCTGTGCCTTTCCATCATGACCCTTCCACTGAAAGAGTGACAAATAGAGCAGTCCTCCTGCAGGTGGAGAGGGCCAAGACAGTAGACGCAGGAAGCATGATTGTCAGTAATGGACATCTTTTGCCCACACTGACATCTTTTGAACCCTGATTTGGCTTTTTCTGCCATGACTAACAGGGAGCAACTTTTAACAACAAGGTTATCTAGCTATCAAGTATAAACACTAATTTAACTATGTAATATGAGAAGCTAAGTAATCTTAACAACAGTCACTAATTAACTAATATGACTATAGCTACAATATAAAAGAGAAAATATAAGTATATATATATATATATATATATATATATATGAGAAACAAGTAAGTATATAGCAAAAAACGCTGCACACCAATACTATACTGCTAAATATTAGGAGAAAAATCTGACTAAGTTTATAAGCAACTACTAAAACTGTCAGAGCCCTGACAGTACTAAATAGGCCTAAGCCCTAAGATTATATCAATATCAATAAATATAAAGCAAAACTCCTAGATAAAGAGCACACACACACTAACACTATTAATATGCTAAAGAAACCAATTTAAACAACTCTAATATTGAAAAAATACAAAAGTTTTAACTGGCCTGAGCTCTCCTCGACGCGATCTGCTGCAGTGGCGAACTAGATCTGAGGGATGGTAGAGGAGGATCACGGGATATAGACTGTGCCTCGAGCTTTCTCTTAGATGCAGAGCTTGTGAAGCGGCCGACTCGGAGCCGAGGATCGGCTCCGAACCCGTGTGTAAGAACAAACGGCGAGATCAAACAATATCACATTCATAAATATGGAGTATCACTACTTAATATTAGTGCTGACATAAAAGTAAGATTATCACAACTACTGGGGGTAAGGTAGTGGAGAAGAATTGTTAGTGGAACATACAAGGAGTGATGGAGTACTTATGAGTAAAAGGATATATAGGTATGGAAGTTTACTATAGGGAGAAATACTTGTTGCAGGTCAGTAATGTGGGAAAATAAAATGAAAAAAAATCCTAATTATTGTAAACTGTTTACAATATTTGTGTATGGTGTTGTCTATCTAGAAGAGTGGGCAATAAAAATTATATATGTATAAATATTCTCCACAAGGTGCAGAAGAAAAATTGGAGAAAGTCCTTCCCACTTTCACAAAAGAGGAAAAAAGTTAATCAGTGGAAGACCATATGATATGACCTGAAAAAAAAAGGAAAATAATACATTAGTAGTCATATGTTTTACAGATAGAATTATAATTGCACAGTCTGTCAGGTCTCCTGAGACAGGTCTCTCAGGTGAACTGTCTCTTTTCAGGCATTGTAAGAGAAAGAATGGAGAACCCGGTATACTTTGAACATGTCAAAAGAAGGCAAAGAAACAAATAACCAACAGCCAAAAGAAAAAAAAGTATACAGTTCTTAATGTGAAATTTTGGCACACACTTCCTAACGTCTGCAGGTCAGTGAGGCGTATTGCAAGTTGCTATAGCATTACCTGCATTGGTCACTAGAGTAGATGATGCCATCGATCACCTCCAATGGCACTGCAGGTGTTCCTGATAGTCATTGTGCAACAGATACAGAAAAAAATCCTTATCTGTTGACTGCATCCACCTGGAGTACTGATGAATACAGTACCCAAAAAGACCACATTCACTTTTCTGGTCTTCATAAGATGCAGAATGTTAACCTCATGCTCATGGCCACATTTAGACATCACATGATGTGCATGATTGGGTAGCAATGGTGAACTAATGAATATATCAGAATACAGTGTCATTGCAATAAGGGCTTCACAGACTGCACTCATGAGCACAGTGTGCACGTCTCATTAGCCCTGGGACTGGTAGGTACAAGCTTGCTACTGCTGCCTGGGTCTGATAGCACAATGCACTATACCTGTAATTTAGAAATGATCATACTAAATTACCTCATCATCATAACCACAGTATTCCAATGTCTGTTTTACACTGATATAAAGCATGGTCATCATATTGTGGAAGACTGCATTAGCTTGGGCAGTTCAAGAATATGACTTCACTGGTGAAGACACTGAACTCTAATATAGGCAGAGTGAAGGAGGACAAGATGCCATGAAAGGTACCTCTGCAGTGTACTAAACATTCATGGTGGATGGCATCAACAGGGGTAGAGAGGACATAGTAGATGACTGTGAGGTAACAAAGCATAGATTCATAGGTTCATAGGCAAGTAATAGGCTAGCTGCCCTTACGGGATATTTTAAGCCTAGCCAATTTCCCTTCTTGTGCTCAAAATAACCTATCCAATTTGGTTATAGATTGGTCTTAGCCATCCCATGGTCGATAAAAAGAAGTTATGTACTGACCATAACGTTCCATGTGAGTTGTACATCTCGCCTTCATTTTTACTGATGGGTTCAGTGTCGATCCTCGGCTCCAACTCGGCCAACTGCAAAAGCTCAAGGTCTTCAATCAGTTCAAAGCCAACTCCCTATTCCATGATGCACCTTGATCTTCCCTCAGATCTTGTTTGCTGCCTGACTACATAGTAGTATAAATATGCCATTCAGAGAGCTGGATAAGAGACAATACACTATATAATAAAGGTGACGAACCTCAAGTAGACTGGATGGGGGTTGGAGGGTGGGACGTAAGAATGAAGGTGAGATGAACAACTCACATGGAACGTTATGGTGAGTACATAACTTCTTTATGTGAAGTTGTTCTATCTCGCCATTCATTCTTACTGATGGGTAGCGTCCCAAACACCATCTTCCTCGGGTGACTCATGGGAGAATATTCCTCAGAACTGTGGAACCAAAGGAGGTCCTGTCCCTGGAGGCCTTGTCGACTTTGTAATGAGTGATAAAGGTATGAGGTCTTGACCAGGTAGCTGCTGCACAAATAAGAATCTAATGGCAACCTTGCAGAAAAGGCTAATGAGATTAAAACAGCTCTAGTAGAGTGGGCCTTTATTTTTTGTTGCAAGGGAGCATTCTCTGAATTATAAATGAAGGAAATGCAATCAGAGAGCCATCTTGACAAGGTTACTTCTGTCACTGGGGCACCCTTTTTTGACTCTGAAAAGGAAACAAAGAGCTGATCCATTGATCTGAATTATTTTGTTCTATCTAGATAAAATCGGAGTTGTCTATGAAGATCAAGTTTGTGCAGCATGTGTTCCATCCTATTTGTGTATTGAGGAAAGAAAACTGGCAACTCAATGGATTGGTTAAGATTGGTCTCTGAACAAACTTTTGGTAAAAAGGATGGATTAGTTCTGAGTGAAACTCTGTCATTATGGAAAATCAGATAAGGCGGTTTGATGGTCAAGGCCTGCAACTCAGAAATCCTCTGAGCAGATGTAATGGCTATCAGAAAAATAGTCTTCCATGAAAGGAATTTCAAAGGGCAGGTCGAGGCTTGTTCGAAAGGAGGTAATATGATTTTGGAGAGAACAAAATTTAGATTACATGGCATGACTGGAGCTCTGATTGGTGGCTTCAAATGAATGGCACCTTTAAGAAAGGCTTTAGCAAGTTGATGTGACATGACATTGGAGCCTTGGAAGCCAAGATGAAAGTTTGAGATTGCTGCTAACTGAACTCTGATGGTAGCTGCAGCAGTTCCTTCGTTGAAAAGTTTAGTTAGAAATTCCAATATAGATGGGATCGGAGCTAGATAATGATCATCATCATTCTGAGATGCCCATAAAGAAAATCTCTTCCATTTGCTAAGATATAGCTTTCTGGTGGATGATTTATGAGCGGATGTTATAATACGTTGGGCCTCAGCTGAGAGGTTGTAAATCCTGGCTATTGTGGGAATTGGAGCAGCCAAGCTGTCAGTTTCAGGGAATGAAGAGAAGGATGAAGAGCCCCCGATGAATAGGTCAACAGGTCTAGAACTGGGTCCAGGATTCAGGGTTCTTCCAAGAGATGAGGCTGGAGTAAGGAGAACCAAATTTGCCGAGGCCAGTAAGGGGCTATTAGGATCATGGCCCTTCCCAGAATATTTGCTTTCTGTAATACTTTGGGAATCAGAAGGAAGGGAGGAAATGCATAAAGGAGACCCAGGGGCCAATTGTGCACCAGTGCATCCCTTGGGGCATCCCCAGGCAGGGGAATCAGGGCAAAGTAGCTGCTGCATTTCTGTTTGTTGGGTTTGCAAAGAAATTGCAGCAAAGCTGGCCCCACCTGTGGAATATCCATTCCACTACTTGTTGCTTTAGGAACCACTCATGAGGCAGTAAAATTGCCTGGCTTAGGTTGTCTGCTATCACACAGGATTTCCCTGGAATGTGCATTGCTATCAGAAAGCGCTAGGAGGAGATTGCCCACTGCCATACTCTGATGGCCTCTCAACACAGAGGGTAAGATTTGGTTCCTCCTTGTTTGTTTATATACCAGACCACTGACATGTTGTCTGTCTGAATTGCAATTGTTCCCAGAGGTAGAGAGTTTTGAAAGGACTGCAACGCTAGAAGTACCACTCTCATCTCCAGAACAATTATATGCAGATGAGCCTCATGTTTCTTCCTTGTGCCTTGGGCTGCTCTTCCCTGATAATGCCCCCCCTCCCACCCAATCAAGGAAGCGCCTGTGGTCACTGTGGCTATGAGATTGAGTAGAACCTAAGATACATGTTGAGACATCAGCCACCATTGAAGGTCCTTCTTGCATGTATTTGTTATGATAATTTGGTGTGACATTGGAAGTTTCTGAAAAGACCATTGAGAGAAAAGGAGCCATTGTAGAACTTGCATGTGCATTCGAGCGAGGGGGATGGCAATGATTACTGCCACCATTGATCCTAGCAATTTGAGTACCATTGAGACTGGGACTTTTTTCCTTGGAAGCAGATCTAATATTTGTTTTCGTAAGAGACAAATTCTTTCTGGAGACAGAGTTAATGTTTAGTTCTGCACCTATAAAGACGGTCTGTTGCAATGACAATAAGGCAGATTTTTCTGAGTTGATGGTAATCCCCAGTTAATTGCAGAGATTTAAGGTTGTGTCCCTCGCATGAATAAGTTGATGCTTGGTGGTGGCAGTGAGGACCCAGTCATCTAGATATGGAAACACCTGGAATCCCAACCATCTCAGGTGAGTGGTGACTACTGCTATACATTTGGTGAACACTCTGGGGGTTGTAGTGAGACCAAAGGGCAGAGTGAGAAATTGATAATGGCTGGGGGCGGGGGGTAATACGCATCCTGAAGATCTATAGAGTACATCCAATTGTCTTTCCCCAGAAAGGGAAGTACTGACTGAAGTGTGACCATCTGGAACTTCATCTTTTTTACTGACTTGTTTAGTCTGCTTAGGTCCAGAATAGGTCTCCACTCCCATGTTTTCTTTGGAACTAAAAAGAACCTTGAGTAAGTTCTGGATCCTGTCTGGTCTGCTGGGACTGGCTGAATGACTCTTTTGCCCAGCAATCTTTGGACCTCTAAGGCTGCTTGGTCCCTGTGACTGGGTGGAATGCCTGGGATTTTCTTTACTAGAGGGGTTGGAGTGGCAAAGGGAATTATGCTTTGTACCCAGCTGTCTTTTATTTTTAGCCAGGCATCTAGGTACAAAGATAGGTGTCCCCTGATTGCCTCCAGAGATGAACAGTCGGGCCTCCTCTCAGGAACGCTGATAGGGCTTGCCAAAGAACTGATCTGTGTCGCACTGGTTCTGCGGGCCCGCTCTGTCGTGTGGGTAACATCTTGCATTATTATCCCCTCTTCTGCCTCTAGAGGGGGTTTCACTACAAGTGTCTGGAAAGATCCTTGAGATTTACAGAAGCATATCTTTCCACCTCCCCTCTCTTTGGGGTAGGGTCTATTTGGGGTAGAAAAATGTACTCTGACGGCAGACAAGGTCTTTCTATCTTTTTTACTCCTGGTAAGCGTTTTCTTTACCTTGGGTCCGAAAAGGGACGAACCATCAAAGGGGGTGAAAATGAAGGAAGACTTAAAGGGTTCTGCAAAGGAACATAAGCGCATCCAGGAATGTCTCCTGAGAGTGATCCCTGTACCCACTGCTCTGCTCGTACCATCAGCTGCATATGACAACAGATGCATGGAAGAGTTTACTATCGAATTAAGAGTGGAGAGCTGGGAAGTTACCTTGTCTGAAACTCCCACAGCTAATGAACCCTGCAGGGTGTCTCCTAGCTCTTTCAGGAGATCCCTTTGTAACCTAGTAAAATGTGTGAGGTAGTTAAACGATTGAAGGACGAAGGCCGCTGAACTAAACATACACTCCCCGTATCTGTCCATAATCCTAGATTCTCTATTAGGAGGATGTACAGATGAAGAAGTCTCCGATAATTCCTTCTTGGTGGCTGCTGCCACCACCATAGCATCAGCAGGTACTCATTTAGTAAGGTAAAGTCTGTCTTGGGGGCTAGTTATACATTTGTCAGGCCTCTTGGGGACAGGCTCTGTGATGTCTGGGGACTCCCATGCCCTTTGAGTGAGTAACTCAAGCAACTCATTGAAGGGTGGAGACACCCAAGTGGTGGAGGGTTGACACCCAAAAGCCTTCAGGAGGAATGACTCATCATCAGAAGGGTTAAGGGATTTCCAGCCACCCCTCTGTTTAAGAATCTCTAAGATATCTGCAAAAGAGATATCTTCTGAGGGGAACCGTGGGGACCCTTCTGACTCATCCAAGTCAGTATCTGAAGTGACTGACTCCTGTGGGGAGTCCAGATGCTTCCTCATGCAGAGTCTCTTCCTAGACACTTCTTCAGTGGGGGGTTTTGGAGAGGTCTCAGAAGAACATGGCTCACCCAATGGAGCTTCCTGAGGCTCAGGATCTCTACGCTTCAATGGAGCATGTGATGAAGAGGCAGACACTGGTGCTTTCAAGGAGGGAGCTGCTCGAACTGATGGAGTGGTCATTGGGGTGGACAAAGCCCTCCTCACAGCCTTGAATGCCCCTTGGTCCCAACGAGAGGAATTCCTCGGATCTGAAGATTCGATGGAAACCATCTGTGCCTGTATGGAGGGCTACAAGCCAGAGGTCAGAGCCATGCTCACTCGAGCCAAAGCCCTGAGAGGTAAAGTCAGCATTGACAAGTTGGTCATACTATCCGCCCTGGACCCAACCGGTGAGTGTAGGCCCCGAGATCCCTCGGTCGGCACTGAAGACATCAGGACAGTCGGGGCCAAAAAACCTAGTGGATGTTAGACCCGAGCGCTCCATGATCATCAGTTCCACGCTCTCCGGCTTCGAAACTTCCATGCAGATTGGAGGAGGAATAGAAGATGTAGGAGGAACTATATTCAGCTCCTAAGCCCCCGGGGTCAGTGCCGATAAAATGTTTGTCAGTGCCGGTATCTGTAGAAGCTTCTTCACCACGTGGTCCACATCCAAATCAGACAGTCTACTTGAGGCCCATGAAGAATGTGACAAAGCCACTGATTGCGATATAGGGGACTTTACAGTAGGAGATACCGGCTCCAAGCCATAACGACTGTCGGTTCTGAAGGCTGTAGAACCGATGTCAAAGCTTTACTAGAAGTTGATTTCGATGTAGATGGACTTTTTGTCAATTCTGTCTTTTTGGAGTGCTTGTCTGACTTATCCAGTGACTCTTGAATAGAGGATTTCAACAGACCCTTATCCATTACCTTTCTCTTTCTCTCATGCAACACTCTTGAGCTGAAGGAGTGGCATGTAGCTCAGCTTTCCTGCAGGTGTGCCTCACCCAAGCAGTAGGCACATTCAGTATGTCCATCAGTTATGGACATCTTTTGCCCACATCTAGGGCATTTTTTGAAGCCAGACTTGGCTTTCTCCTTCTCCTGCTGAGACATTTTCAAAGGAAAAATATCAGCAATATGAAACACAGCAACAATGCCCTATAAAAAAGGAGGGCTCTAACAGTAAAGATTCACACAACTAGTAAAGCCTTGTGAAAAAAAAGGCTTTAAGAATTAAGCTCACAATAAACATATTTATCTGCCCTGTATAAAAAGAAGGGCTGTAATTTAACAATAACACACACACGCAATAAGATGCTACAGATATGTCAAGAAAAAGCCTTAAAACACGGCCACTAACTTCTATTACAATATTAAAGATAACTAGGTGCCCCTTGAAAAAGAAGGGCTAAAACTAACACAACACACTCTCTTGTGATATCTAATATAAAGAGAAAAACTATGTGCCCTGTGAAAAAGAAGGGCTATAATCTAATAAAACACACTGTCTTATATATGGAAGATAAAGAGAAAAAAGGCCTAAAAACACGGCCACTAATTTCTCAGTTATTAAGCTAAGATAGAGATAGGGAGAAAAGAAGGCCCAAAAAAAACGGCCCAATAACTAACTATACAATCTAAATATTGTAAAAGATCTAAATACAGACTACACAGTCTAACTATCTAAATAACACAACACACTCTCTCTAAATGACTAAATAATCACTTAAGCTATTATAACAGCTATTTTTTGTAAGAAAAGAAAAGTTATTCACTGGCCAGAGCTGGTGAACGTCCGATGAAGTTGCAGCGGCAAACAAGATCTGAGGGAAGATCAGGGTGCATCACAGGATAGGGAGCTGGCCTCGAACTGGTTGAAGACCTTGAGCTTTTGCAGTTGGCTGAGTCGGAGCCAAGGATCAGCACTGAACCCATCAATAAGAATGAACAGCGAGATAGAACAACTTCACATTTATATATTACCCCTAATGAGAATAACTGGGACTAATGCATGGGATAAAGCATTCAGAAGCTGCATCTATCCATTAGTAGTACAGAGGGTAGTCCTTGGGTAAACTGCTGTTTGCCATCCATAGATCCAAGTTGGGCTTGAAAATGGACAAGGATAAACTTTATTTTATGTGGATGGGGAGTCTGTTCCACAGCAGCAGTATCCTCTGTGAAATATACCGGTCCATCCAAACCATTCTGTTGATGCTGCAGAAGAGGTTTAGATCCCTAGACTGAGTATTTCTGATGCTATTGCTGATTTGCAGTAAATCCATCAGTAATACATCAGAGGATGCTTTGTATGCCAGACACCGCTGACTTCTTAGCAGTCTGTAGGATACTGAGTATAGTGACGACAGAACTTTGAGTCAGTCCATGTGGGACATGTCACTTAGGTCTTGTATCCTTTTAGTAAGGTATCTCTGTGGGAGTTCCATTTGTTGCATGACAAAGGAATGACAGGTAAATGCCTAGCTAGGGAGGCTCATCATGGCAGAAAACATAACTCAAGGACAGAACAGGTAAATAACCAGCTGGGGGTTTGCTAGAATATACACCAAAAAGACATACCAGTAAATGTCCAGGTGGGGGTGCACTCTGTGACCTATGCACAAAGAGTGCAAGACATACTACAAAGGACACAATGACCCATGTACAAAGGTCATGGCATGGTTATGTACATATTTTTGATATATATATATATATATATATATATATATATATTATATATATATATATATATATAATATATATATATATATATATATATATATATATATATATCTGTATATATATATATATATATATATATATATATATATATATATAGCTCCCTATCACATTATCGAAAGTTCAAATCTCTGAAGACGATATGGCTGAGGCCATATCGCTGAAGATTTGAATTACCAACAATTGTGTATTGGGATCGCTGTACAGTGCGGAACCCGGGATTTGCCATTTTCCTCACTGTAGTGCGATCGAGGAGTTGGTATATTTAAGTTGAGGGGGTGTGGGGGTGCAGTGGGAATTGCCCCCCTGCAAAAATGTACGGGTAAGTTTTCTATGTTTTTATCATTTTTTTAGGCAATTCAAATCTTCGGCCATATGGTCCCAGCCATATCGTTTTTGGAGATTTGAATTGTCGGTGAAGTGATAGTGATCATATATATATATATATATATATATATATATATATATATATATATACAGAAAGAGAGAGAAGGGAGATGCTCAGGATGTGCAGAGTACTAGTGGCTATCAGCACATTGCTTTATGGAAGCTGCCACCAATAATACACCAAGTATGCCCATTGATGCCATTAGTATGACACAGAGTTAAGCCACCATATGGATTCAGGGGTCAGTTCTGAGACATAAGGTCAGCCAAGGGCAACCATATGCATACACCTTGATAAACATGTGTAACACACAGGAGTACACATCTTGTTAAGGGCTTATGAGAGCAGTAATGTCAAGAAAAGTTCACCAAGCCCTACACACAGCATAGAATGGGCATCTTGACAAAGGTAAAACTGACAAGGTTTTCTGGGACCAGGTGTGACAGGAATTATTACAGTACAGCAATGGTGTGGGTATCCATAATAGGATACTAGTACAGTTGCATCGCATGGTTACATACATAATACTGCATGCCAAGACCAAGTCATAAGATGTTGCCAGGTACAGGTCCATTACAGGAATTGGACCACTAACAGAGACGTAGTTCACAGAGGTAGAATAATTCCTGGTGTACCCATTAAAAGGTAAGTGAACAAACCTTAATACCTGATGATAGTTTGCATGTGGGAGTTGGACTGGCACACCAGCAGATGTGTTTTTAGGGGATGCATCACTTCATTACTATCAACCTCATTTCCATGTTGTACATTGGCCCAAATGCAAGAAGGAATTACTCAGCGCAACATCTCTACATATCTGTTTTCTGGGAGCATTGGGATTGAAATTGCAACAACCCTCCCCACAAGGTATGTGTGTGTGTCCATATGCTATTAACAGAACTGTCATGTAGAAATATATGTGACAAGCACACTTATCTTTATGCTTTCACGATTTCATATGTTTCATTGGTAGAGGGTCCAACATAATAAGGCAGCACACCTTTGACTGCCAATGATGACAGTACACATATGGCACAGTGATCTGATACAGTGGCATTGTCAGTAATGCTAACACAGGGAAACAACAGAACATCCCCTACACATGAGGTGATGGTGATTGGACAGGCAAGACTTCGGGCATTACCTGTTTATACCACTGGACATCCTCAGTGTCAGACTTACTAGATTACACACTCACAGATGGCATCCATCATCCTTATTGTCCCTGATATGTGTATACTCACTGTAGAAGGGAAGTGTGTTGGAGATCTTTGCTGGCATAATCACTCTAGGTCTTCCACTGATCTGAGTAACATACTTAGCATCAAGCAGCAGATGTGCAGGCCAGTGATCCAGGCACAGACAGCCACTACACATATCATGGTAGAGACACTGAATGTGCTGCTCATCATGCATGAAGACATCCAAGAGATGCATAGACCATGGGATGAACTGCAGCATATGCAAAGTGATCTGGAATATAGAGACTTGGAGTAAACACACATGCTCAGGTCACTGGCAACCAACATAACATCCATTGGTGTGTCCATGAGGCAGGTAGCAAATGACCTTCATTGTGTCTCTCCAGGCCATACAGGCTGTTGCTGTATAAGGCTGTAGATGCACAGAGAACAGTCACAGGCCAGGGTTAAAGAGATGGCACACATGGTTTCAGAGGCTACATCAGCATCATTCCTGGCCATGGCAACTACCTCAACATGACATAGTCAGTCTCACTGTTGTGACCAACGGCAGTCAAAAAGCTCTATTCCTGGGATGCCTCACTAGGCTGCTTCCTACAATTCCATTCCAACCACATCCCCTGTTGGTTGACAAAGTGCCATGCCCAGCAGTGGCTATTATTTGGGTCACTGGATGTCATACAACTATTGGCTCCCAACATGGGACACCACACTGAGGCTGTGTACATCCTACTGAAGTGCTGTGCTATTCCTAATCCAGAATGCATCAAGCCCTGAAACTGCAGGTCTGCATGGCACTAGAAAAATGGTGGGGGTACGGGGGTGGGAAACATGGTGTTAGACATATTGTACTAAGCCAGACTACTTTTCCCTTTGGGTGTTACTCCATTGTACCTTCCTACCACAACCTATGACAGAAAGCAGCATCAGTACTGTGATGGGCTGCTTCATTGCCTAGCAAGACTGTCAACATGGTGTGCTGAAACCTTTCAAACTGAGATGAAAAAAGCTTCCTTCCCAGCAAGTGATCTGCAGACATTCACTCTGGGAACTGAAACAGGAGATTAAAAATTTTAGGAACAACTGGATGACAAGAGAAATGGTTGGTAATTTCATCTTGAAACCGAATTAGTTAGAATATAAAACCATGCAAAACAAGTCTTTATAAAATCAGAAAAGTAAAGATGCCTGCGCTAAGCACTGTCAAAGATCAAGGTGTAACAGTAATGATGGACAAATAATGTACTTTGGACTGGCTGTTCACTTCAAAAATTAAAAAAATAACTGATTAGGTACAAACTGTATTATCTTTTAGACTAAGGATCTCCTAATTGTTTTAGCCTCAAAACTGCAAACCCAGACACTTAGGCTCATCTAATTGACCATAGCTATGAAGATGGCAGATTTATACCTGCATCTGGCTAATTCCCATTTATATTATGAATATATGCAACAGGCACTATGAGAACTTTTTTACTGTTACTCCTTTCTTGGGCTATAAATATAGGCACAAACTTGAATTTCAATTATTGACTCTGGTTTTAGCTTTACCTAAAATAGCATTACCCAAAAATAGAAAAGTTATGTCATTCTTCGGTCTTTTAAGTATGCCACTTGTAAAGGAAAAAATGTAATTTGAGTCTTTTTCAGTCCAGTTTTTTATAAACCTTAACCAGCCAGTAAACAGTTTCCTGTCATTTAATCAAAAACACTAGACTATTTGCAAATAATAGTGTATTGCTTTGCAGAACTGCATAGCAAAATTTTATTTTTTCCCTTATACCTGGTGTAATTTTGTCTCATAATCTATAAACAACTCACTTGAACATCTCTTCTCTTCTTTTACACATAGTTGCATTACTTTCATGAACTGGAACACTTATGCCATTACCTAAGATAAGCTCCATGGTGAAAATTAATAAAGCTCTGACAGCATTGTGCAGATATAACCCATGCGACAGAGGAGGTGATGATGACATGGTGAGAGTGAATGGTTTCTGTCAGTTCACCCACTGTGGTGGAAAGAAGGGAGTTTGACCTGTTGTTGCATAAATCTCAAATGTAAACAATGACCATGTACAGCAACAATAAATGACAGGGTGCATGTAACAGAACACCAAAGAATATATGGCACTCTATTCAGAGCTTGTCACATGTGCAGAAATATGCATACATAAGGTGATAATCTGTACACTTTTGGCAGCAATCATGTAGTTCTGCAAGAAGTGGGGTTAAGATAATATAGAAAACCTCTTCCCCAAACAGGATGACAGCCTCTCTAGCTGAAGGAATTATAGTTGATAATCAGCAGGCATGAGGAAGGAAAGCATATAAAACCAATACTTTATATTTTTTAACATCTTCATTAACATCACAGATTGCATAGTGACATGAGCACATACTCAATTATAAAAGAAAACAAACCCACTGCAATATACTTTTTACACATACAAATATGACTGATTGCTTTAACAATTTAGTGTAACATTTCATAGATTGCTAAAGTCATGCCTTTCCTGAAATGTCAGTCTTAAGTATGTATTGTTCCCACAGATTCCATTTATTTCTATTTAGTTTACTCATTCCCTTTCCAAAGATCCAGTCACCACTTATTTTATCTCCTTTACATTCAACAAACCTGTTATATAGTTAGATTTGCTTTTGATTTCCATTTCCCAGTAATTTGCTTTTTTAGCAGCCAACATCATTAACCTTAGTAGGGCCTTACTGTGTTATAGTTTATATATCCCAGTTCAAAAGGATCATTTCCTCTCCAGACATTTCTGTCAAAGTACCCGGTAAAGAATTTCTAAAAGCTATCATCTTGTCATATTCCTCCAAAAAACATGTTCCTAACTACCTTCCCTTTCCCATCATGCCTCCAGTAATTAGTAATTACTGTGTGACTGTGGAACAATTCCCTAAAATCTCCTTAAGGTATAAACATACGTATGCAAACACTTCCATGCAAAAGTTATAAACATCTACATTTTGTTGCATACTTAGGGCCATACAAATATCACCCAATTGTTTATTTGTATATTACCATCCCATTCTTATTTCCCAGCCTTTTCTAACCTCTTCTGACTGATTTTTATAGCTATCATGCATTATTCTATATGCCCTACTAATTATTCCTTTTTCTTTACAGCAGCTTATTTTCTAGATTCAACTAATAACTCAACCAGAGCTGGCCTTTCATTTAACACTCACCATCCCCTTCTCTGTGCCTATACTCTGTTATCAATCCCTAGCTGAACTTTTTTTTGGCCTCACCCCTGATTTTCCCTCCCTAGTTATTTGGTTATTTTTGAGCCCCCCCCTCTTAAAGACATTCCTATTGATAAAGTCTGTTCTCTGTTCCTGTGTTGGGTTAACTCTCAAAATATTTTCTACTACTTTGCAGATATAATATTCTGTATGGTTGTTGCTGCTCTCCTTAAGTGCCTAAATCCAAAATCCTACTCTTTCTTTATTTTGTGACCATTCCCCATTTCAACATTTCTTTCCATTTTGATTTGTAGTCTTCTGCATATGCTATGTATACGAGTCTTAATCCTGTAGCTCAAAAGTGCCCCTTCAGTTTTGGTAATCCTAAGCCATCTTGTTCTTTGGGAGTGTGACAACCCACCACTGCACCAGTAATCAAAAAGCTTCAATCCTCACCACTGGCAGCAGTGGGGGGGTGTACACTGAGAGGATACCAAGTACACACACAATATTTCCAGATACAGCTCTCTGCATCAAGTGCAATTTCCCTTAAGAGCACGCAGAGACCACAGACAGTCTGGAGCTGGTTTCTCCCTCTTTCTCCAGATCCCTAATAAGACTCTCCACTGCCAAGCTATAGAGCTGAGATCTCAGCTGAGTGGCCAAGCCAAGATCTCCAGCACCCTCTCTGTCCAAACAGTGCTTCATATCCCTGCCCAAGTAGCTGACACACACAATCTTTGAGGTTTGATACACACACACACACACACACACACACACACACACACACACACACACACACACACACACACACACACACACACACACACACACACACACACACACAACAGGGAAAGGCTGGCACAGGTTTACTAGCTATGCCCCCTTTTGCCCAGACTATAAGGTAGTTATCATGGCATCACCCAGCTCCTTATCAGCTACTTTAAGGTCCTTACCAAATGGTGTCCAAACTAACTGTGTAATGTTACTAGTAATACAAATGGTAGTTTGACCACGAGCAAGGCTGTTAAGAGTGGCCTACACAAATAAATATGCAAGTACTCTCAGAACTTAAATATCTTTACACAGATCAGCCACAATGAAAGTTTTCAATATATTTAATAATAAATAATAAAAGAACAAGACAATACTATATATATATATATATATATATATATATATATATATATATATATATATATACAGTGACAGAGTTCAAAACCACAGGAAATATTTAAAACAACATTGCAGGACAGTCTTAAATAAATAAAGAAAAAGATCTAAACTAGACTGTATCTAAGAGAATTACTATAACCTAGAAACTTACTCAGAGCATGGCAGATGTGTGGTCGTTGGTTTCCGCTGCTGTCAGGTCCAAGACAGAATACAGAATACACTGCCTCACTAAGAGAATCCTCAAATTAATATCTCAAATATTATTACTGGTATAGCTTGCAGAATGACATTATTTCCTGTCATCTGACTGCCCTAGGTGAAATCCCCACTGTTGGAAGATGGCAGCATTTAGCATCTACCTGTGAAAATACATGGACCTCAGATCATTGGCATATCCTGGAAGTCATAAAACAACTGCATTCCTTCATATTTCAAAACTAGCAATTAGTTCACTCCAAAGACAATACAGCAAGCTCTCTAGGTTTAGACATTGTGTCTCCTGTCTGCATTGAAACCGAAATATTCCATCATTTTGGTGTGGCTATAAAGTAATTTAATTTCAGCTATTTTTCTGAAGTTAACTTCCTGTATTCCAGTTTCTACTATTAAAATATATACATTTAAACAGTTACAATACTGCATGTACATTCTGTTCTATTCCAGTAGGGTACACTGTGGTTACATTTCAAACAGCAGTTTGCAAAACCTTTACAACACACACTGTGCCAGCAGTTTGATATACAGATGTCATACAATTCTAATACATTTGTAAGACAAGCATCTTATATAAATCATGTTGATATTTACAAATGACATATAATTATTTACAAAATTCCAGCTAGCTGTGCTGGCAGTATTCCCCTTTGTCACACTTCTTCACCCTTCGAAGACTCAAGATAGTTTTTCAAGTGACCCTTGAGAAATGTTACTTTAGAGGGATGAACCTATCTGGGAATACTTTACCCTATACCCTTTGAGAGCTCATCTGTGTTGGCATTGCTAACCCTACTGTGGTGCTGCACTGTCATATCATATGCCTGCAACCCTAGGCTCCCAAAAGTAATTTGGGATTTTGCTGGCTGTCTCCCTGTAGCCATAGATACTCCTCAGACTCTTCCTGCCTTCTACTGTGAATACTTAACACCAGGTCCTCCCTATAATGGTAAAGTTTCATCATATTAACATGGTACAGTCTGTGCCTCTGCCTCCTGCCTAGCAGTTCAATCAGGTAGTTAACATCACACTGACCTTCCATACCACTTTGAAGGGTTCCTGCCATGCTGCCAGCAGGTTGTGTCTGACAGGAATGATGACCATAACCTGCTACCTCACAGTATACTCTCTAGCTCAAACATTCCTGTCATACTAGACCTTTTGCGCTGTTAGGCTTCTGCCAGGTTCTCCCAGGCCAAGCCTGTGACATCCCTGAGTCTTGTCCTGAGGTTTAGGACACATGCCACAACAGACCCCTTCTGGAATTCACACTCACCCTCCCATTCATAGCGAATCAAATCTAGAGGTCCCCTCACCCTATGCCCATACAGCAACTCAAAGGGTGAAAACCTGTGAATTTCTGGGGTACCTCTCTGTAAGCAAACAGCAGAAAGGGGAAATATTTGCCCCACTCCCTCTTAAACTGTTTTGGAAATGCCCATAGCATGGTCTTTTGTGTAGAGTTTAACATCTCCAACAGACCATTAGTCTGCGGATGGTAGGAGGTGGTCTTTAGGTGCTTCGCCCCACAGTGGTTCCACAGACAAGCCAGTAGGCCTGACATGAAATTGGCACCTCTGTCAGTCAATATTACTTTTGGGAAACCTACCCTGCTGAAAATGTCTAACAAGGCATTTTCCACCTTTTCAGACTTAATGGAGGACAGGCCACCACCTCAGGATATCTGGTAGCATAATCTACTACCACTAGGATATACTTCTTCCATGTGGAACTTGGGGTACTCAGAAACCCCACAATATCCATAGCTACCCTCTGAAATGCCTCCTTAATTACTGGCAAAGGCACCAAAGGAGCTTTGACCTTGTCTCCTGCCTTGCCTACCTTTTGGCACTGCTCACAGTTCCTGCAGTACCTTGTCACATCCCTGGAAATCTCAGGCCAATAAAAGTCCTGCATAATACATCTCTTGGTACGCTTTATGCCCATATGCCCTGCAAAGGGAATGTCATGGGATATGGCTAGAAGTGCCAGACAGTAGGCTCTGGGCACTACCAACTGCTGTATTCTCTCATCCACTAGCCCTCTCTCAGTGGTCCACTCTCTATACAGTAAATCTTTGTCACAGTATACAGATTCCCTCTTTTCTTGGGAATCAAGTGCCTCCTTGGCTAGCTCCCTTAAGCCTAGTAATGTAGGGTCTGAGAGCTAAGCCTCTCTCAACTATCTCTTTGTAACCTTTCCCAGCTCCCCTTCCATGGGAATTCTGGTATCCTATAACAGCAGTGCCTCACTGTCAGCCTGGGTACTACTACTCACCTCTGCCCTTGCAGTCACTCTGTCCAAGGGAACATCAGTACCCACAAGCAGCTGTGGTTTGCCTTCAGTCGCACTGTTACAGGGTAGCTCTCTCCCTGAAGTAGCCATCTCACCAGTCCTGGCTTCAAGTGTGTGCTCTGTCTGGGGCCCCCCAGGCTACCAGACCCACATGCTTGTCTCCAAGCTTTACTGCATGTAACTGCATGCACACAAGGTACTGCATTATAAAAATCATTCCCTATCAGGACATCTGCAGTGATATCCTCAAACACACTTACTTGCTTGCTTGCTTCCTTTTCCACTCTCCCAGTCACGATGAACTCTATCCAAAGATATCTGGAATGGGGTCCCTCCTAAAGATCTGACTGGAGTAGACTGCCCAAGCAAGCAGTGCTCCTCTTTAACCATTGCAGGCTTCACAATGGTTAGGTTAGAGGATGTGTCTCCCTTAGCAGTGGTCTGTTTCCCATCTACTAAGATAGGATATAACCTCTTGTGGTAGTTTAGTACCCTTGTTGTTTCCAGGCAATTTCCTACTGGCATTCTGTCATTCCCCCTTACTGGCTCTCCCACCTTTTGTTCGCCACCTTACTTCTATGGACATCTATATGCTACATGGCCCCACTGGTTGCATTTAAAACATTTAACCCTTGATCCTGGCCATTTACCTGGACTAGTGGCTTCCATGTTACTGGTGGACTCTGTTGAGGAGGTTTAGGCTGCCTACCATGGGTTCCCTTAGACACAGGAACAGCACTGGGTATCTCTTTCTTGTCCAGTGATTCCCTGCTTGCTAGGTATAGGTCTCCCTTCTTCCCCAACTCATCTGCAGTATTGCAGTCCCTATGTACCAACCAGATTCTCATGTCCTCATGCAAAGTGCAAAGAGCTTGTTCCCTCATGAAAAGGTCTGCCAGCCCTTCAAAAGTGGTGACCTGACATCCACTCACCCGTCTATGAAAATAAGTGCTTAGTTCAGCAACATATTCACATACACTTTCATCTGCCTTGCATCTATGCCCATGAAACCTTTTTCTATAAGCTTCAGGTGTTAACTTAAAACACTCTAATAAACAATTTTAAATGTATTATCATTTAAGCAATCAGTATCAGACAATTTAGAAACAGCACAGATTTACCATGGAGTAAGGAGGTCAAGGACCTTACCCAGAGCCCTTGGTCAGCATTATATTGTTTACATACCCTTTCAAACATATGAATAAAACTATCAAAATTATCACCCTCTGTAAATTGTGGAAGAAATTTACTGACCTTTATTGCTTCTGGGGTTCGGTTATTCTCTTCCCCATTACCTCCATGATGCTGGCAAAGAGTCAGCATCTCCTTTTCATATTGCCACTACCTCTTGTTTTATTCAGCCTCCAAATATCTCAGTCTCTCATTTTCTTTGGCCTCCACATGTCTCAGCCTCTCTGCTGATACTAATGTCATCTATTTCTCCTTTTCTTCAGCCTCCAAACACTGCAGTCTCTCTGCTGATTCTAGTTCCAACAGTTTTGCCTCCAGTTCAAGTGTCTTTAACTCCAGATGGACTTTTAAGTCCTCTGAGGCAAAGTTGAACTGCCCATTTTCTGAGAGTTGTACATCCCCAAGGCCAGCCTGGTTGTCCTTCTGGTTGCTGGTTGGTTATGCAGCTGTAACCAAGGCTGCAGTCATTTCTACTTTAGTCAGGCTGGCATGCACTAGTCCTTTGTCTTGGCACATCTCAGCCAACTGGCTCCTTGTCAGCTTGCCATACTCCTCTGCTGCCATCCTTGCCTGCTCTCCCTAAGTTAACACAAAATAAATAAAACTTTTGTGATATGAAACTCTGAATGTCTACCATGTGGTTGCTTGACAGTACAAACACCTTCTTTAGTGATCACTGTTTACAGGCTACAGGAGTTCAATATCCACACCACTGAATCCCAATATGTGGATATCCCACCACTGCCAACCAATAATGTGACAACTCACCACTGGACCAGTAATCAATGAGCCTCAATCCTCACTGCTGGCACCAGTGGGGGAAGTACTCTTGGAGGATACAAGTACTCACAAAGTATTTCCAGATGCAGCTCTCTACATCAAGTGCAATTTCCCTTTACAGCACACAGAGACCACAGTTATTCCAGGGCTGGTTTCTCCCTCTTTCTCCAGATCCCCAGTAAGACTCCCTACTGGCACAGCTATAGAGTTGAGATCTCAGCTGAGTGGCCAAGCCAAGACCTCCAGCACCCTCTCTGTCTAACCAGTGCTTCATGTCCCTCCCCAAGTAGTTGACACACACACTCTTTGAGGTTTGATTTACACACACACACACACACACACACACACATTCATACACACACACATACGCACATACACGCACACACACACACACACACACACACACACACACACACACACACACACACACACACACACACACACACACACACACACACACACACACCTGGGAAAGGCTGGCACAAGTTTGCTAGCTAAACCCCCTTTTGCCCAGGCTATAAGGTAGTTATCACTGCCACCAGCCAACTCCTTATCAGCTACTTTAAGGCTCTTAACAAAGAGTGACCCACACAGTGTTACCAAATAAATATGCAAGTAAGATCAGCCACAATGAAGGGTTTAAATATATTTAATAATAAATAACAAAAGAACAAGGAAATAGTCACTATATATTCACTGTGCCATCAGAGTTCAAAACCACAGGAAATATTTAAAACAACATTACAGGACAGTCTCAAATAAATAAAGAAAAATATCTAAACTAGGCTTTACTGTATTCCTGACTATATCTAAGAGAGAGTTACTATACCCTAGAAACTTATTTAGAGAGCAAGGCAGATGTGTGGTGAATATATCTTGTCAGGTCCATGACTGAATACAGAATGTACTGTCTCACTAAGAGACTCCTCAAAGTAATATCTCAAATATTACTGCTGGGATAGTTTGCAGAGTGACATCATTTCTTGTCATCTGATTTTATCCTAGGTGAAATCCCCACTGGTGGAAGCTGGCAGTATTTAGCATCTACCTTTGAAAATACATAGACCTCAGATCTTTGGCAGATGCTGGAAATCATAAACCAATTGCATTCCTTCATATTTCAAAACTAGTAATTAGTTCACTCCGAAAATACAGAGAGCTCCCTAGTTTTAGACACTGTGTCTCCTTGCTGCATTGAAATTGAAAGATAGCATATTTTATGGTGCGGCCATAAAGTAATTTAATTTCAGCTATTTTTCTGAAGTTAACCTCCTGTATTCCAATTTCCACTGTTAAAATATATACATTTAAACAGTCACAAAAGTACATGTATATTTCTGTTCTGTTCCAGCAGGGCACACCGTGGTTGCATTTCAAAGAGCACTTTACAAAAACCTTTTCAACAAACACTTCTGTACCAGCAGTTTAATATATAGTATATATGACATATAGTTATAATACATTTGTAGCACAAACATGTTATATAAATCATGTTGATATTCACAAATGACATAATTATTTACAAAATTCCAGATAGCTATGCTGGCAGTATCCCCCTTTGTCACAGGGAGAAACAACTTTTCCCACTTAATTCTTGACCTTTTTTCTTCCAAATAAATTCTTACAGCTCCTTCTCATCTGGTTGATAAAACTGTGCCTTACCTGCATACAGTACTGAAAGGACTAAAAACATTTAAAGTGTTTGTACATTACAATCAATATCCATCATCAAAAACTTTCATCTTCTCATTTTTTGTATTATCTTTAACTAGCGCTGGGATTCATTAATTCTGTAGGCACCTTGCTAAGCCTGCACAATGTGAGCTAGTTCAGTGAGTAGCAATCCTAATGAAATATGCATGCGGCTCATCGTACCTACATGTTTGCAAGCACCTTTTTGTGGAAAACAATAGCAGTCACAGTCATGGAAAGGTGCTTGCAAACACTAGCAAAAAATGTAAACAAAACGGCTTGCATGTAGGCAAAGCTCAGATACAAGCATGCACTGTAGCCCAGAAATATTAAGGGCAAGTACAGTGAAAGAATATTGAAGGAGGGGAAGTGACATGGGGGAATTGTACATAAGTAATAACTGTTTTATACTGCATAAGTAATTAATGTGGAAGGGGAAATGTGTAAAAGTGTACTTATATACCACAATCAAACATGGTGAATTGTCTAAGAAGCATTTTTGATAAATAATGTCAATGATAATACCACAGTTATGCACATAAATAAAAATGGACATGCTAACAAAGGATGTGACAGGGATAGAAAAGGGGAATGAAAATATGCTATATGTGTTAATTAAATGCTGGGTTGGGATAACTATTATCAAGGACAGAAGACACATTATGGGATGAAGGCATAGACTAGAGTTATTGCATAGGACATATATATGCAGGCAATTTATATATGCAAACCAACACCACTGCTGTATTCTCTACCTCAGCATGTATACACAAGATCAAAAGGACCTTACAGCTGTAATATCAGGTGCATCAGAAATGGATGTTTTTTCCAAAGAACTGACAGTGGCACCCATAGGAAAAGGGTTTATCACCTAAGAACATGTAATAGACAAGCAAGTCCTGTATAGTTATGCAAATGCTAAATGGTAATCTAATAACACAACATGCATAAGTGACAAATAACACAGCTCAGATAACATGTCATGAGTTCAAGTTTTCCATTGCTGATTTGCAAACATCTCAGACATTGTTATACTGGGCGTGCTCACATGGAATTACGTGGATCAGTAACATAACAGCAGCAACATACAAGAAAATGTCGTAACAGAGGATGAGTCATAGTTTCTGATGATCTGTCAGCATGCCATACAGTTAGAAATGTTTATAGAATCCCTCATCTGCCATTAAGCTGCATAGTGTGATGAAAACAACTGCAGTAATAATGAAATGTCAGGATGAAGGCATGTGATATAGAGCATAATTATCTTGGGAATATGTAATGCATGTGAGAAATGAATGATTAACAAACATTCGCATCATGTCATTTTCGAAAACATGCAGGACAAAGATCAAAGAGATGCATTGCAATCATGGACGCCACAGAAATACACATATTGGTCATGTCATGAAGAGAGCTGAACTGAGGTGGGCTACCAGCCAGAACTCTTAGCTGAGATACCAGATGACTAGAGGCTTCTAAGCTTCCAAAAAACATATGTTGCCTGTTGTTTTGTTTATTTATACTATTTATTGCACTTTTTTTATTGCCTGCCACCTACTTTAATACTGTATTTATATACTCTGTACTAATCTGCACTGTTGTACTGCAATTGTCTGCCCTACTGTGCTTGTCAAATGGAATTTTATTGCTTTTTTATGTTTACTAAGGTCTTTTTGCTATTTTCACTGTTTGTTAAGTATTTGTTTGTGTTTTTCACTGTTGCAAAGCAATCTGTTGTGCTTGTTCTGGTTTTCCCACTAAGCACTGTTATAATAACAAATTTGTTAGCTGTTTAGAACATTCTTTAGAGTCTCCTTACTGAATTTCTGCTATTTTAATATTTTTTGTACATCAGTGCTATTTTTCTACTGTGTTAAACATTGTCTAGCTGTTCCTGCCAAAACTAGGGTAGCTAGTAGTTGCAGCACAGTCCAGATACAGGTTTGCTGCATCTGTGTCTGTTTGTAGTGGCTGTTTGTTCTGAGCATGTTTTTTTTTCAAGTTTTTAGCATCTGGTATCTAAGCCCTGCATTTGAGCAGGTTTCTGCGTGTTTGTACCAAGCTGAACTGAGGTGGGCTACCAGCCACAACTCTGAGCTGAGATATCAGATGACTAGAGGCTTCTAAGCTTCCAAAAAACATAAGTTGCCTGGTTTTTTTGCTTATTTATACTATTTTACTGCACTCTTTATTGCCCGCCGCCTACTTCAATACTGTATTTATATACTGTGTACTAATCTACACTGTTGTACTGCAATTGTCTGCCTTACTGTGCCTGTTAAATCGAATTTTATTGCTGTTTTTACTGTTTACTAAGTTCTTTTTGCTATTTTCACTGTTAAGTATTTGCTGGTGTTTTGCATTGTTGCAAAGCAATCTGTTTTGCTTGTTCTGTTTTTTTCCACCAAGCACTGTTATAATAACTGATTTTGGCTGTTTAAAACATTCTTTAGAGGCTCCATGCTGAATATCTGCTGTTTTAAATGTTTTTTTGTGTCTCACTCCTATTTAACTGATGTGTTAAACATTCTCTAGTGTTTCCCACTAAAAATATGGTTGCTAGTATCTGTAGCATAGTCCAGATACAGGCTTGCTGCATTTGGGTCTGTTTCTAGTGGCTGTTTGTTCTGAACATGCTTTCCAGGCCATCTTAGATTGGAAGGGGCCTTTCTGCACTCTAATAAGAGTATTGTGCTGATTAGAACCTGTCTGGTGAAGGGTGGTTGATCTAGGCTTGAATAAGCATCCTCAATGGTCCTTCTGAACCTTTTTTAAAGTTTTTTTTCCAAGTTTTTAGCTTCTGGTATTAACTCATTAACCCCGAGTACTTTCTCATGGTGCCTCTGTGCTTACATCTGAGTGCGCCATGAGAAGATACAAATTGAAAGCTGTTGCCCTCGAGTGCCTTCCACAAACGCGAGAAACTGTAGTGCAGATTTGAAGTTGAGCTTAAAACATGCTGAAATCGTAACCGAACTTGGAATTTACCTTGTATAGTTACGATTCAGCATGCTTTTGCATTAAGGTCACATTAAATGTTTAGCAGAAAATCGGCTTCAAAAGTTGTTGATAAAGCAAGTGGTGGCAGCCAATCGGATTTTTTCAATCCAAGCCACCACTTGCGTAACACCTCCACCCCTAGCCTAGCATTAATAGTGAAAGTAACTGCTGTGGTAAGTTGTAAGTTTGGGGTCTCATACTCCTCAACTGTACAGATTTTTGCAGAATGCCCAGATTTCTTTCTCTAAGAGGTTGAGAGGTATTGGCAGCAGTGGGTGCTCTCTGAGGCAGATCCTGCAATGCCAGATGGATTGCTTCTGAAGTTCTGACTCCATCTTCCTGTTCTGCCTGGGTAAATTTGCTGTATGTTCTTGAACTTCAAACATGTTCTGCTTTTATTAAAATAATATTTTTGTTAGTTTGAGGCAAGGAGGCATACGTTTTCTTTTATTATCCATTACAGCAATTCTTGATGAGCACTAAAAATTAATCACATACCTGACTTCGAGTTTTTTTTTTGCAAAAATCTGTCTCAGTGAAAACTTATTGCACCCAGCATTTACTGGAAAGTATAGTTCAGTTGGATAGTGGCATTTAAATCTGTTCTTGTTTTTATGCTTTGCGATTGTGCCAAGGCTCTATGGGAAATGTAGTTTATGACTTTACTCTTTTAGTGTTAAAACTTCTCCTTTCCGTAGCTTCTGATGACTTATTGTTTTTATTATTACTACAGATCACGTAAACTCTTCATGCTGTGCAATGTGTAGTAACGATGGATCAGTTAGCTCTTTGCTTAGTCATGTATTGTTTGCGGTGTATTTGTGAAACTACTCTAAAAATTATCTACTTACAAATAAACAAGAACATACCATCTCTTAATCATTAAGTATGAATACGCTACATGGGACATTTTATTTTATTACCAAATTAAAGAATATCTTATTTTTAGAGTTGCAGTTATTTTTGCTGTTTTATATTATATAAAGGCGTTAGATACATAGGACCATAATGTATCTCTTGATGAGTGTTATTCGCATGCAAACAGATTCTTGACTGCCTCTTTACATTCCTATATATCTTTAAAGTGTAAACCTGTCATTTATTAACTAGGTTCTCACTGTAGTGTTTATCAAGTTTAAATTGAAGTATTTTAAGCAGTCCATAGCCTGCAAGCATAAATCAATATCGCTTATTACAGCCTTTTTTATCCATTTGTGTTGCTGTTTATTTTGTGCTGTAAGTGAGCAGATCTTTGTGAGGGGAGGGGGTTGCCAACCCCAGAAATGAGCCCTGTATTACCCGTTCAAGTTTTCTGTTTGTTGTTGTAGGAGTAGTAGTACTATTATTTATTCAGGAAACCGTAATCGGACGTATGTTTTATGTAAAAGAGAGCATTACTCTTTTAAAGCCCTTTAAATGATTTGTGAAGTTCATATTTTCATACAATGTTAAACAACTTAACTTTCACCTACTAGATTGATTGCAAGGCTGAAAAAAATGCATATGCAAAGTGCATACTTAAATTGCATACCTGAATTAATAACCTAAGATTTAGCAGAAGTAGTGTTGTGCATGCAGCGCTACTCGCACTGCAATGAAACTATCATGGATGTTACACACAAGGTGATATCGTGGGCTCAGGAGTGGAAATTGCTCTAAATGTATTTGCTTGTATGTTGACATCATCCTCCGGGTTATAGTAGTTGTTGACACTTGGTGTTATTTCTTTACATTCAGTGTTGTTTCGTAGTTTCCTGACATAAAGAAGGATTTGTAATTGCCAAACTGAGGTCATGGGCTTCCTTAACAGATCTAATAGTCTTTTTTTTTCTGTCAAATTCCTAATTTCCTCTTTATTTGGGGGTCTGTAGATCTGTTGTATACTATATTTAGTTATTCATTTTTGCAGGTTTCGTTTTTATTAGTGGATCATCAGGATAGTTTAATTTTAAGGTTCAGATTGCATTTGGATCTGGATGAGACTGCCAATTTTGTACATTAATGTGGGTATAAACTCTTTTGTGAATCTATTTCTTGGGGTGGTACTGATACAAGTTAACTTTGACATTTCATAGAATCTGAGGAGATTTGTGCACTTGAATCATTTGAATTCCAATGTACTGGTTTCAAGGGATTTAAATAGTTGAAGAGAAAAATGTTACTAGCTTATGATCTGATTTAATTTAGAAAGAGTTACAGATGGAGTTGTGCTTAATGATGCTACATTTAAGTACCAGGTTAGAAACATTATCCTCTGGGGGGGATATTGGCATTCTGGTCCATTCAGTATTTATTAGATCTAAAAACTTCATATCGTACATTGGAGATGTAGGTATTTCAGTAAAGTGATGGGTAGTGAAAGTCTTCCAGAATGATGCAGTACGTATTTATGATGTTTAGGAACCTGACATGAATTTCTAGGGTCATTGTCCTGTAACAGGTGATAAATTTATAGTTGATTTTGTTTAGTACGATTTTAGTGTGTTGTTCAAAAGCCAATCCCTCGCAAAGCATTGTGGTATGTCAATTTTATCCTACCATGCTGACAAATATTGTACCCTGTTTGAATGACACCAGAAAGTAAGGCAGTTATTAAAGTTAGTCATTTTTTTTTCATATTGTGGTATCACCGTTTGATAAGGTAGAATGCTGCTCAGTGCTAGGCTCATACTGGAGATCCATCGTGTCTCCCTCCATGTATTCCATGGAGGCATGTCTTGGGTCATCATGTCTCCCTCCATGTGCTCCAGGGAGGCATGTCTTGGGTCATTTACACCTACATGTCATACTGGTACTTGCAATCCGGTGACCTTAGTGCGAATCATTTTGAAGTAATACGACTGAAATGCGCTTTTAGTGCAGAAATAAAACATACATCTCAGCTGTACAGATTTTTTTATGTTATATTTGGTCTGTTTTTCCTAAAATTGTGGTTTTCTGGCAAATCAGTAAAGAGTACAGTTAGAAAGTATTGACAAGACATTTGAGTTTCAGGCTTCAAACCCTTCAGAAAATTCATACTAATGCAAAAACTGTTATTCTGTGAACTTTAGAAGTTTGAAAGAGCAATATTTAAAAATTGTTCCTATTTTTGGGCATTTGTCCCACTTTGATTTAAGGCTTTTTCCAGATTTCTTGTGTAAGCCGTGTTTCTTGGCCTGACTCACGCAGTTGTTTCAGCAGAAATAGTAGTAGCAAAATGCTGAGCAATACTGAAATTAATAAACACAGCCCATATCAGTACTTAGGTCAGACCTTTGTGAGTTTTACAATGAGCATGGAGTCAGAGCAGCCTGTTCAGGGGCCGCCGTAGGCCGGTGCACCTCTCACCTCACCCGCCCTGCACCCGGCCTCTGTGGGAACCCCGAGTTTCATTGGATCGGCACCAACAATAGCAGCGGCGGTGGTTAACTCATTCTCTGGGACCACAATCATTCTTGGGCAGACTTCAGTAACATTGGTAATGGCAAAGCAAGTCCTGCGGGAAGTTAATCAGGGATGGCCGCAGCAGCTCTGCCTTCTGGAGTACAGAAAAAGGTTATAGGTGAGTGGTCATTGCTTTCACACTTGACATTTGCCATTAATAAATTTTCAGAGCTGGGTTGCTTCATTGATTACTTTGTCTATTTCTGTCACCTTTGCCTACCCTGGGCCATTAAAGCAGTCTGCCTCCTGAGTCCTTTAGCAAGCCCAGCCCGAACTCTTGCTTTAACTGCAGTTCCTGCCCACCAGGATGGGTATGTCCATCCTCCCTGCTTATACCATCAAGTTCCAAAGCTGCTAATTCAACACAGGTCACCTGGCCAGTGTCAGAGCTTTATCCCTATATGCCATGGTCACAGGCTCAATTTATTTCTTTGCTATTATAATTTTTGGTGCATGTGTGTTTGTTTTTGCAACAAATGGTTAAAGCTGCACCCTGATGTTGTATTCCTTTCACTTTTTTTTTAATTGCATAGTCCAGTAAAATGTTTTTGGTGTTGTTTTGAGGTGGTAATACACAATCACAGTATATACATATGCACATATTCAATTTTGACATATACCACCCACACATACTTGTATGGGTGCTTGTGTTGTCTGTATGTGTATATGTGTGCATATGAATGCAGATTTTGTTTTGAGCTTCTATAGTCAGGTTTTTTTTTTTTTATTGAAATTCAGTGGTGTAGTTGATCGTATTATGTTATAGTCAAGATGCAGAACATCGACTACAACATGGTTCTTTGTTACACAAAAAGAAAGCAAGGAAAAACAATGGAGCTATATTATATTTAAGTTATGGGAGTGTGGGGCCAGAGTTTTAGTTAAGTAGGGTTACAAGTGTGAATGCAAATGGTTTACATTTGTGATTATTTTGGTTTGTGTCTTTATTGCTGACAAAACTGTCTGATGTTTTGTGTTGTATTTGCAATAAATTATATATGCACACATACATATATGAAATATATGATGTGTATTTGTGAGCATGTATAAATATGCAGTGTGTAGTAGAAATGCAGTATTAGGACTGTGAACTATTAATATTTCAACATTTTTTCCTAGCCAGAAAACAAAATGCAGCTCTGCGATAAGAAATCCTGGACTCTGTTGTACCTTTGAAGATGTGTTTTGTTGAGTTGCAGATTGTAAGTGTGTCATGCTTTTTTCTGGTGGCTTTGGTAAATTGCCAAAGATGCAAGGTAGATCTAAAAAATATATAAGCAGACCTCTGATCTGAGTGAAGCAGAGAGTATTTTGGCTAATTTTATTTGCCACTTGACACTGTGGGAGAGTAGTCACTATACTTGTGCATTATGCTAGAATATTCCCATGTTTTTACTCATCTACATTAATGAAATATCTGACAGAAGAAATTGTTGCATGCTGAGCAAGTTATTTTCAGAAGGAATGTTTCATTTTGGTGTATGTACATACTATGTAAATGTTACTGAAGGGTCATTTGATCAAATAATTAATGCTGGCAGTTGTGCATGTTTAATTTATTTGAACAGGTCACTTGGGGGAATGCTTCATTTAGGTGGCTGCACATACTAGCAAATGTTAATGGTCATTTGTTGAAATGTCTTATTTTGGTGATTGTGCATACCTCAATATTTTACTTAAGGGGGTACTTGGGAGAATGTCTCGTGCTGGTGCAAGTGTATACCTGGACATACTAATGAAGAGGTTGCTTGGGGAAATGCATCATTGTGCATCAGGGAAGTGCTTGTGCATACATGATCAGACTGCTGAAGTGAACACTGGACAACATAGTTCTAATGCAAAATTTAGCTCTGTCCTTCTTTATCCCTCCTAAAATTGATGACTTCTGGAGAACAGGTTATGAAACGGCCCTAAAGGACAATAATAAGAAGTTATGTCTTACCATAACGTTCCATGTTAGTTGTCTTCTTCTCGCCTTCTTTCTTGCTGGATGGGTTCGGAGCTGATCCTCGGCTCCGACTCGGCCTATACTATAGCTCGAGAGCTATTTTTACCGGCTCGAGGCAGCCCTATATCCCACAATACCATGCGCTAACTCCCCAGATCTTGTTTGGAAGCTAAGACATAGTATAACCAATAATATTATGATAATAATATTATAACCTTCTTTTACTAGAAAGATTACCTGCTAGTAACACTAAGAATACCAGGAAAAGACGCAAGATATTGTATCTCCAAAAAGGAAGGACCCAGAAATTCGAGTCTGTCCAGGCTAGGGGGCAGGAGGGAGGGACGCAAGAAAGAAGGCGAGAAGAAGACAACTAACATGGAACGTTATGGTAAGACATAACTTCTTAATGTTAAGTTGTCATTCTCGCCTTCATTCTTGCTGGATGTGACAGCGTCCCTAGCATCTTAGTCCTGGGTGGCTCAATGAAACAGACTCCTGAGTACAGTGGAACCAAAATCAGCTCTATTTCTAGAGGCTAAGTCAAGCTTGTAATAAGCAATAAAAGTATGTTTGGAAGCCCATGTAGCTGCTGCACAAATGGCATCTAGTGGTAACCTTGCTTGAAATGCCGTTGAAGTTGATAGAGCTCTGGCTGAATGAGCCTTAGGCCTAGAGGGAAGTTGCCTGTGCCTCAACTCATAGACCAAGGTAATAATAGATGTCAGCCATCTGGAAAGAGTAACTTTCGAAACCGGAAGCCCTTTCTTGCCTGCTGCATAAGAGAGAAAAAGCTGGTCGGACTTTCTGCATTGTTTTGTCCTATCTAGGTAATACCGTAATTGGTGATGAACATCTAAGGAATGTAATTTTTGTTCAGCCCTGTTGGTATAGTCTGGGAAAAAGACAGGTAAATCAATAGAGTGATTTAGGTTTGCTTCCGATAACACTTTTGGAAGGAAGGAAGGGTTTGTCCTGAGAGTTACCCTGTCTTTATGAAAAACCAAATAGGGAGGGCAGACAGACAAGGCTTGAAGTTCCGAGACCCTTCTGGCAGATGTTATAGCTACTAAAAACAGCGTTTTCCAAGAAAGAAGTTTGAGGGAACAAGAAGCTGCAGGTTCAAAAGGGGGCAGAATTAGTGAGGTTAGAACTAAATTCAAATCCCATTGTGGAGGAGGATCTTTTACTGGAGGTCTGAGCAAAAAGATGCCCTTGAGAAAAGCTTTACAGAGTTTATGGGACATAATATTTGCTTCTGAAAGTCCAACATGAAAATTAACAATGGCCGCTAATTGCACTCTGATAGTGGCCGATGATGACCCAGAATGAAAAAGCTCCGCCAGAAAGTCCAGAACCTCATGAATGGGTGCATGGAAAGGATCTAAGGACCTAGTTTGTGCCCAGTGTGAAAAACGCTTCCATTTACTAGCATAAGTCTTCCTAGTATTGGACTTATGGGAGGCCAGAATGATATCACGAACAGAAGGAGAGATGAGGGGAAGCCTGGCTATGGCTGGAAGTGGAGCAACCAAGCTGTGAGGTTGATGGAAAGTAGAGACTGATGCAGCTTGCCCGTGAGGTGGGTCAATAGATCCAGAAGGGGTTCCAGATGCCAAGGCTGTTCCAGTAAGTATTTGTGCAGGAACGGGAACCAAACTTGTCGAGGCTAAAAAGGGGCAATGAGGATCATTTTGAATCTCAATGCGATTGCTTTCTGAATTAATTGCGGGATCAACGGAAAAGGAGGAAAAGCATAAAGAAGACCCCGGGGCCAAACGTGAACAAGAGCGTCTCTGAGGGGTTGGCCTGGCAGAGGAAAAAGTGTGAAGAAATCGGGGCACTTGCTGTTTTGGGGAGTTGCAAAAAGGTCGCAGCAAGGCTGGCCCCACTTCTGAAAGATTCCGTCTACTACCACTTGATTTAGAGACCACTCGTGAGGCATGAGGATAGTTCTGCTCAATCTGTCCGCTAGGATGTTGGACTTCCCGGGGATGTGCGTTGCTATCAGAAACCGTTGAGATGAAATCGCCCATTGCCAAAGTCTGAGTGCTTCTCGACAGAGGGGATAAGACTTTGTTCCGCCCTGCTTGTTTATGTACCACACCACAGACATATTGTCCGTTTGAATTGCTATAGTTCCTGTGGGAAGAGAGCTCTGAAGGGCTTGCAACGTCAAAAGCACCACCCTCATCTCCAGGACATTTATGTGCAGGTGGCATTCTGACTGTTGCCAAGTGCCCTGGACCATCCTGCCCTGATAATGCCCCCCCCACCCGATCAGGGAGGCGGCATCCGTTGTGACAGTGGCAACTGGAGGGGGGAGAACAAAGGGTCTGCCCTGAAAAAGCTGAGGGGAAACCATCCACCATGGGAGGTGTCTCTTGCAAGATGGGGTTATCCAAATGTTGTGGGTCATTGGTAGCTGTTGGAAGGACCACTGAGAAAAGAGCATCCACTGAAGGAGCCTCATGTGGAAGCGGGCTAATGGGAGTAGAAGAATCGCCGCCGCCATGAGGCCCAACACTTTCAATACTCGGTTGACTTGGACTTTGTTGGGCTGAAAGAGGGGCTGAATATTCTGTCTTATGTCTGTCACTCTCTGGGGTGGTAGTGTTGCAGACATTTCTGTGGTGTTTAATACGGCGCCTATAAAGTTTATACATTGACAGGGCGACAAGAAGGACTTTGCAAAATTTATAGAAATACCCAGACTGTTGCAAAGCTGAATAGTGTAATCCCTGGCCATTATGAGATCCTGTTTGGTGGTAGCGGAAATGAGCCAGTCGTCTAAGTATGGAAACACCTGGAATCCTTTCTGTCTCAGGTGAGCCGTGACCACTGCCAAACATTTGAACACCCGGGGGGCTGTGGTGAGACCAAAGGGCAGGGCTCTGAATTGAAAATGACTGACTCCCAGCCAGAAGCGGAGAAACCTCCTGGAGCGTCTGTGTATCTTTATGTGGTAGTACGCGTCCTGGAGGTCTAATGAGCACGTCCAGTTGTCTCTGCCCAAAAAGGGTAGAACGGACTGCAGTGTTACCATCCGAAATTTTGTCTTTAGCACAGATTTGTTTAACCTGCTGAGATCCAAAATAGATCTCCAATCTCCTGTCTTTTTTGGTACCAAAAAGAACCTAGAGTAAATTCCGGATCCTAGCTGATCTGCTGGGACTGCCTGGATGACTCTTTTTGCTAACAGCTTTTCTATTTCTAGCTGAGCCTGACCCCTTTACGCGGGTGGTATGTCTGGTAGGGGTTTTGGCGGTTGTACCGGGGGGATGGTAAAGGGGATTTTGTAACCCTCGGATATGATCTTCTGTACCCATGTGTCTTGGGAGATGGATTGCCAGGCTTTCGGGTACAGAGATAATCTTCCCCCGACTGCCTTCGAAGGCGAACAGTCGGGCAGCTTCTCAGGGATGCTGAAAGGGTTGGTCAGGAAAATATTCCCTAGAACCCTGGTTTTGAGGACCCCCTCTGCCCCTGGGGTGGCGTCTGTTGTTATTTCCCCCTCTGCCTCTAGGGGGAAATTCACCACGTGCGGTAGGTGCGACTCCCTGGGGTTTGCGGAACCACATCTTTCCCCCCTTCTGTCCCTTAGGATAAGGTCTAGAAGGCGTGGAAAAACGGACTCCCACGGCAGAGAGAGTTTTACCATCTTGCTCGCATCTGGTGAGGGTATTCTTCACCTGAGGTCCGAACAATTCTGAACCGTCAAAGGGGGTGTTAGTGAAGGATGCCTTGAAGGGATCGGCAAAGTTACAGTGTCGCATCCAAGCGTGACATCTCAAAGCAACGCCTGTGCCAGCGGCCCTACTCGCTCCATCGGCTGCATAAGAAATTAGCCGCATGGAGGAGTTAACAATGGAGTTCAGGGTAGCCAGCTGAGAGTTTATTTTGTCCTTAAACCCCGCAGCAGAAGGATCCTGTACCGTTTCACCCAGCTCTTTGAGCAAGTCTCACTGAAGGCGGGTGAAATGACATAAATAGTTCAGCGATCGCATAGAAAAGGTCGCTGAAGCAAAGGTCCGCTTGCCGTACCTGTCCATGGTCCTGGACTCTTTGTTAGGAGGATGAACAGATACAGAAGGATCAGCCAATTCCTTCTTAATGGCTGCTGCTACCACCATAGCATCAACTGAAACACCTTAGGTGAGAAAGGATTTATCATCTGGTGCAGAAATAAATTTAGAAGGCCTCCTAGGGGTAGGTTCCATTGAATCAGGAGCTGCCCACGCCTTTCTAGCCACTACCTCCATTACTGGGTCGAAAGGGGGAGACACCCAGAAGGTGGAAGGGCGAGATCCAAAAGCGTCAAGGTAAACCGACTCGTCCTCGGAAGGTTTGAGAGTGGACCAATTTCCCCTCTGTCTTAGGATTTCCAGGATGTCTGAAAAGGAGACATCCTCAGAGGGGGATCTGGGGGAACCTTCCGACTCATCCAAGTCAGTGTCCGACGTGACAGACTCGGGGGAGTCTAAGTGCTTCCTCTTGCACTTTCTTTTCCTAGGGGGTTTCCCTAAAACTTCACGGGAGCCCTCGGAGGATACACCCAAGGTGGGTACCCCAAACTTTGGATCTCTGCTGACAGGTGCAAGAGAATGGCCAGAGACCGTAACAGGCACTATGGAGGGAGGAGCCGCAGAACTTAACCTTGGAGTGGACACTGGGTCCAGCACACTCCTCATCACCTCGAAGGCTCCCCTATCATACACCAAAGGTAGCACAGGCTCCGAAGAGACCGGAACCGCCCCCGGAGCCGACAAAAAAGGCTCCGAGAATGATGTCGGGGCCGAACTAACCAGAGCCAAAGCTCCAAGAGGGAGAACGGGGTCGGACAAGGGTCCGATGCCACTTGCCCCCTTGGAGCCGACAATGGAGTCCCGGCACCTGGACCTCTCCATGGATGGAACCAATGAAGAGGTCGGAGCTGATGACACCAGAGCCGAAGGAGGAAGTATCGGCTCCAACGTAGGCAAGGTCACAGTTCCGAGAAACTCTGGCTCTGGGCTCGAGAGATGAGTCGGAGGAGGAATAGATAGTTGTATTGAAGGAGCCACAGTCTGGTGAGATGGGCTCTGGAGCATTTGGGCCAGTGCCTGAGATTTTATGAATTTACTGACCACCCTCTCGATGTCATGGTCAGAAAGCCTGGATGACCTCGATGAATGAGTCCTATGACTCCGCTCCGATAAGAGAGGGGACCTCGGAGCCGATCTAACGGACTCTAGAGAAGGGGACCTAGAGCACTTGCGCACTGGGGTCATCTCCGATGATTGTTTCAGAGCAGAAACCACTTTGCTCGCCTCGGAGCCAGCCGGAACCGAGGTTGGAGCCATCTCGATAACGCCAGCCCTCGACTCAGAAGCTGGAGCCAAGGGTTTGGCGGTTTTTGATGACTTCCCCGAACCAGACTTGGATGGGGAGTCATCAGGCTTTAACAAGCCCCTTAGAATAAGCTTGTTACGCCTTTCCTGCAGGACTCTTGAACTAAATCCGTGACAAATGGAACAAGAGTCCTGCAGGTGTAAAGGCCCCAAACAATAGACACAAGAAGTGTGACCGTCTGTCAGAGACATTTTCTGACAGCACGAGTCACACTTCTTGAATCCCAAGACCTTAGTGTCTTTGGACATTGTCCTGACCACAGTACAAAAAACACAGTCAGTCCACACACACACACACACACACACTCGATTTAAAATTAAATATAAAAATAGTTAAGGGAACTGACTAAACCCACACACACAGATAGTAAGGGGTGGGGAAACTGAGGTAAAGCCCGTAGGCCCAAGATAAAAAAATTAACTAAAGAAGGGAAGAAGGGCTACAAAAAAAAGGGGATTCAAGAATAGGGTAATTAGTAGGGACCTAGACAATGGTAACTACTGGAAAAAAACTACCTGAAATAACAAGTTTAATTAAGTAAATCTCCTTACTGACCTGAGCCGGTGAAAAAAGACAACCTCGTAGCGAAGCGGCAAACGAGATCTGGGGAGTTAGCACATGGTATTGTGGGATATAGGGCTGCCTCGAGCTGGTAAAAATAGCTCTCGAGCTATAGTATAGGCCGAGTCGGAGCTGAGGATCGGCTCCGAACCCATCCAGCAAGAATGAAGGCGAGAATGACAACTTAACATTTATAGTTATAGACTTATTTTTACTTCAGAAAATGTTTAGTAAATCACATTATCTTATTCAATCAATATCTCAAGTTAATAATACTAATGTTTTAAAAGTGCCCTTGATTATGTTAAAATGTTGGACTGGTGGATAACAGGAACAGCGCTGATAAATATATGCAAACATTCTGAATGTATATTTTGATTTACTCTTTCTTTGTACTGAATAATGTCTGGATGGTATGAGAGGCTTAGTATTTTATTTGTGATTGTTGGCATTGCTCAACCAGATATTTTGGGACCATATTTCTGCATTTTTTACTTCTGTATCTCATTGTAGCCAGAGGGATGGTGAGGTGAGATAACATGAATTACTACTTTTTGGGCTAATTCTTACACAGATCAATGGGATACATTTGACATTTCTCC
The DNA here is from genome assembly GCF_019279795.1 of Protopterus annectens. Classification (NCBI taxonomy): domain Eukaryota; kingdom Metazoa; phylum Chordata; order Ceratodontiformes; family Protopteridae; genus Protopterus; species Protopterus annectens. Next base: position 717,247,814 of record NC_056734.1, read on the forward strand.
TTGTATTATTATATTTCTGATTATACTCAGTAGTTACCCGAGTGAGATAAAAGTTATTACTTGCAGACTACTACCAGCATGGAGCTACCATATATTTTGGGCATACTTCCTGGCTTTGTCAAGTCAAGTGTGGAATTTAAGTGGGAGGAAGGGCTCAGTAATAAATGTTATACTATTTTACTGAATTACTCAGGTCTTCTCCTAAAAGATGATAATAAGTCTGTGTTACATAACAGTTGCACAATGTAATATAATGAATGCCTACTCAACAGGTAATGTGCAGCAGTTATTACCTCTGTCTGAGCATGCATAACTTTGCAGTAATGAAATGCAGGTCATTATCACATTAACAATAAATGCAGTTTAAATATAGCACTGAGTCATTATCACTTTTCAGGTATTACTCTCAGCAGCTGTCACTGTTATTCATATAAGTAGAAGTCATTATCACATTGATGAATGTAGAAGCCAGATTTGGGTTTTGGTCTACATGGAGTCATTTCAAGCCACCCCCCGCCACTTTCTTTCTGTCATTTTTACAATTTGTTTGATATACAGTAAAGTCCCATTTGTGGTTATATGCTTCATATTTTTGTGAACTACTGCAATTGAACATTGTATCATGTAGTAATTTCCTGTATCGCACAGTCACTATATTACATTACTTCCGACCTTGATCCCTTATGTCCATTGCTGAATGGACACATGTAATGACAAAAGGTAGAGATAAGGCAGATTGCTGACACTGAAGGAGGTCATGAGACAGCAGTGGTGTGAGCAGGTAGACAGCACAGGTATCGGACACATCAGATGCCCTCAAGTGCCACTGAAGTCCCAAGCCTGCCCTGGGTTTATTAGTGGAGTAGTGGTCCTTACCCGGCTTTTCTCTTTACATGTGCCCTTTCTGTGCCCTCTTGTCAGTGTCCACCCATGCAGTATTTCAGCTAAGGTAAAGTAAGACTGTACCTTCTGATCTTCTCAGTCATTGTGTGTAACTTGGTGGCTTCATGGGTAGTAGGTATGTACCTCTGTATCATCATCACCAGTTATGTATCTAATGCAAAGAATACTGCCCCTGTGGATAGGATGGAAGATTTGGATGGGCTAGTCAGGTAATGCGTATGATATACATATATATGTAGTCTTCTAATACATCTGTCAGACATCAGTAGTAATCTGTTTGCATTTTCTTTCCCATGCAGGTTTGTCCACCAGGAGAACGACAAGTGAGAGTGTGGATATGTGGCCATTCTGACATTCACTGGGCTGCCAGCCATGCCTCCGAAACTGAAAACTGGTACAACTTGAGCTTCCCCCACATCCAGTGTGAAGGTATACTGGATTACAAGAAGAGATATGGATTGGAGCGGAGTACTGCAGTTGTTGGAAGAGAAGTGTTCCATCTACCCTGAGCCCGACATCCTTGTGCTGCACATTGGAGGGAATGATGTCATCCACTCGGAAGGCTACGGTTTCAAATCAGAGCAATTTTTAAACACCTGCAGTCGTGGTGGCCACATTGTCATTTTGTTGGTCTGACATTATTCCTCGACAGATGGAAAACAGCAAACAGACAACGGGCAGCACACAAGGCCAGATGTTTACAGAATGGGTTCATGCATGGCTTGATGCACAGGGTTGGTGGATCTACAATCTGTCATGACAGCATCACCGCAGAAAATGTTCACCTGTTCAGAAGGGATGGCATTCACCTAACTGAGAAGGGCATTGCGTTGTTCTTGACTGACCTCCACAATGGCGTGAGGAGAGCTATGCAGGATTGGTAATATGCAGCTTGTGTGAAGAATGGAAAACACCCATGACCAAGTAGGAACCAGTATGGTAAGTAAAACTCTATTATGAAATGTGTTGTTTAAAATATATTTTTCTGAGTTTGACAAATAACTGTGATGAGCTGGTGAAGATGCTGAGAAAGAACAACTGTTTCAGGAGAGTGCTAGCACGTACAATCTAATATGTCAGTAACCAACCTGCAATACTTCTTTTTTTATTCTGCTTTTATCAAGGATGTGTAGAGTTTAGATGACAGGAAAGGCTTAGTAATACAGAACTTGATCCCTTGGGTCCATTGCTGAATGGACACATGTAAAGAGAAAAGGCATAGGTAAGGCAAACTGCTGACACTGAAGGAGGTTGTGAGACTGCAGTGGTATCAGCTGTCTGAGTGTGTAGCTAGCACAGCTATCGGACAGATCAGATGACCTTGCCTGCCACTGAAGTCCCATGCCTGTTCTGGGTTCATTAGTGGAGTGGCGGTCCTTACCTTGCTTTTTCTCTTTACATGTACCTATTCAGCAGTATGTTGGCTACACAAAGAATGTGTATATTTGCAATCATATGTGTCTACAGGGTGAAACAACTGCTTCTGAATGCTGTACACATGTACATATATCACTTTTGTTAGGACTCAGGTTATGGAAATTATGATTTTTTTCATATTTTGGTAAATGACTTTGCAAGGGAGCATCTGAATGGGCCAAGTAATACCTAATTTTGAAGACAGTATTGCTGGTTCCAACACGGTAAAAGAATTGTGCCGGTATGTTGTACACATGTGCAGATATCAAAGTTTGTTTCGGACTTAGGTTATGGAAATTATGATTTTTTTTCCATATTTTGGTAAATAACTTTGCAAGTAGCATCTGAATGTGCCAAGTAATACCTCTTTTTGAAGACAGTATTGCTGGTTACAACATGGTAAAATAATTGTGCCTGTATGTTGTACACATCTGCAGATATCAAAGTTTGTTTCAGACTTAGGTTAGGAAATTCACATTTTGGTAAATAAATTTGCAAGGGAGCATGTCAGTGTGCCAAGTGATACCTCATTTTGAAGACAGTGTTACTCCTTACAACATGGCAAAAGAACTGTATCTGTGCACTGTACACATGTACAGATATCACAGTTTATTTAGTCTTGCATGATTATGAAAATTATACATTTACAATACTTCTCATTATTATGCCCGTATCTTTGCAAGGGAGCATGGTGATCACACAAATGATGCATTATTCTGAAGCTGACATTCAAATGCATGACTTCTACACTGATATGTAGGCTCCGTCTGTTACATGTGATGAGATATTATGCTTTGTTTATTTATCATAGGTTGGTACTAGGCTATTGGCCCTAGGGCCTATATAAGCCTAGCCAAATGGTATTAATATTTTAATCATATTTCTGTGAATATCTCAAGAAAGCAGCATCACACAGTAATGGTTAAGGTATCATTTTAAAGCTGACATTCATACTAACAAATTAAATTCAAATTGTGTGGGTCTGCATGGTACATTGACCAAGATATTGTGCTTTGCTTTTCCAAAAACATAAAAAATATGCACAATATCAACATTCCTTGCCAGATATTTAATAATGACTTTGATATGCACTATCAACATTTACACTGTTGGAAAGGTCAGTGTCTGCTGAACAACTTTTGCGTTTACATTTTTAGTCTAGCTCTCATAGTTAAAGAGTTATGAACATATGTTTTCTGTATGGTATTACAAATGGATTTTCTGAAAATGAGCTCAGGCTGCACTGTTGTTCCTATGGTGGAATTACGCAGGCAGCTTTTTTTGAGCTGCACCGGAGTGAATGAGTTAAGCCCAGCATTTGAGCAGGTTTCTGCTTGTTTGCTCATCGCACAGCATTGTGCAAAGCCGCACAATTGTGAGCCATAGTCTGACAGATGAATTCAACAGTTTTTTTCTCTTAGCTACAATTGTAGCACATTACTATAGCTGTCATCCTTAATACTTTCCCAGTCAAAGAAATACTGCCAGTGAGCTGAAATCCATTAAATTACCAAAAAAAAACAAACAAACAAAAAAAAAAACAAGGGAGAAATGTCCATCTACTGAAGTCGTCCTTGACTGATCCTGAAAAGCCATCCCTACTGACAAGTCTTCAACCTAGCAGTTATGGACAGTTGGACCACCCTTGTTTCTCCTGCCAACCTTGTTGACTTGGGTCTCTTGAGGAAGTGTAGCAATTACTTTATGTACACTGACAACCCTCTACTAATAACTCACTCTAGTACAGGGTGTTAGAGATGTATCTACACCAAGAATCTTGAATCCATGCTTTCTTGCTCTCAATACAGTAACACAGAAGAGGTGTCAACCCACCCAACACTACACATGTGCATATTACCACTTCTCATACACACAATACACATCCAAAACAAAAATCAACATATGTGAAGGTTCTGTCAAAAAACCTACCAAGACACCAGAGACCTCCAAAACACAAGCCTGCTACAACTAACACAGCTCCCACAGCACCCATGACACCAGTGTCTCACCTACCAAGCCCTTAAGGAGTAATACTCAAAAAACACATTTTCTAGTCATTGGAGACTCAATAGGAGACACACAGATGTTCAACTCATGGGGCTGGACAAGGAGAAAGCCACAGTCAGCTGCCTGTCTGGTGCCAGGATTTGTCAGATCATGCATGCACTCAGGTCTCTCAGCAACAAGTACCATTGTGACTCTGTCATAGTTCATGTTGGAGTGAACAACCTGAGACGTACCTCATGACTATATGAAGAGAAACATGACCGAACACTCCAAGTATGTGCCCTAGACAGGTATTTCCCTAACCTTGAGCAGCACTCTACCCTCAACCTAGAATGATGCCACAGTATAAATAAAAAAATATTGATTTCAATAATTGGCTTAGTTTTTGGTGTCATTTACAGGGGATCCAGTTCCTGTCAGCCTGGGAAGTCATGGTCGACAAACCTCGCTGCTTTGCCATAGACGGTTTGCACCTGGCACCTCTAGGCTTTCGGCTATTGGCAAAGGCTCTTGCCTCCCCACAGTGACTTTTGCAGGCAAGGTATCAAAAACAAACTTATCGATGTGAAATTTGCCAGTCATGACAAAACAAGGGTCATGCTGCTAAATGCTATGAGCTTAAACTGAAAACTGCACACCCTGAAAGCACTTCTATCATGGAAGGTGTAGGCATCTGTCCAGTCACAGAAACCTGGTTCAAGGTCTCAAAGTGTGGCCTGGCCTTGCAAGGATGCAATATCTTCCATACCTTCAGAATGCAAAATGAAAGTGTGAGAACCAAAGAAGGCAGTGTTTCTATCTATATTAGAGATAAATTCACCTCATATCTAGTTAGACTGGACAACTCCATGGAGTTATTCCAGGTTTAGGTTACGGTGGGTAAGATCCCCATTCAAGTTATAGCCAGTTATAGATTCCCCTCCATTGGTCATGACACGCATGAAGCCTACTTGACCAAACTGGAGACGATCCAAATATTACCAAAAACTCTGGTTATTGGGGATTTCAATTATCTCACCAACTGGGAAACCTATGCTAGCCCTAACCTACTAGAGTAAAAGTTCCTTGACTTTAACTCAAATGTCCTGGAACAAATTGCTCATACCCCGACAACAGGAAGAAACATACTAGATCTGGTCCTCACTAACATGTCAAACAGATGTACTACCACAACTGTCAGACCCTCAGTTAAATCTGCCACAGATCAGTCACCATTTCACCATTGAGCTGACACTAACCCCAGAACTCACAAAAGGTGAAATCAGACTAAAAAACTTCACCAAGGCAAACTATATTCTCCTAGGTGAAGGTATAAATGCATACTGAGCCCCACCCCCAGCTGGAAGTGGTAATTGTACTGAAGCTTACACTAAAGCCCTGTACAGTCTCTTGCATAAGTGTATAGACTCAGCTATACCAGAAAGAATTAAAGCCAGAGCCGCAAGTGAAAACAAGCCACCATGGCAGACATCCAGCATCAACACACTTCACAATAAATGCAAAAAGTTGCTGTCCATGAAAATAAAGGAGAGACCCCAACAATGGAAAATCACCCTCCTCAGCCTCAACAGGCAAATAAAACAACTTGTCAAATCCTCTAAGGGCCTCTTTGAGAAAAACATAGCTAGCACAGTCAAGGATAACCACAAGGCCTTTTACAGCTACTTACCTAGCCCAAAATGTAGGACCCAAGCATATGCAGAACTAGTGACCAATGGTATCACACACATTGACCCCACAGAGATAGCAAACCTGCTAGCAGATAGGTTTGGTGCAAACTTCACCCCCATCCCCTCCAAACCTATCACAAACCTTGACACAACCCCCCCCCCAGCCCTACATGTCTGAAGAACATTTCATCAAAACCTAGTCCAAGGCAAAAAACACAGCCTCTATGGGACCAGACAGCATCCCAGACTGTCTTCTAAACAGGCTACAACATGAACTAGCATCACCATTATTTATCCTTTTCAATCATAATCTAACCACAGGCTTTGTTCCTGTGGAATAGAGAAAAGCAATATTTGTTCCCCTCTACAAAGGTGGCCTAGAAAATAGACCAAGGGAATTACAGACCCATAAGCCTGACCAGCCTCATCTGTAAGGCCATGGAACGTATAATTATGGACTTCATAAATAAAGACATAGGCGACCTCCAGACCCTGGATCCTACCCAGTTCGGCTTCGTCAGTGGCAGATCTTTCCTGTTAAATGTGGTAGATTTTTTTCAAAAATGTGACAAGGGACATTGATGAGGACAAATCTTTGCACACAGCATACTTGGCAAAGGCTTTAGACACAATTCCACAGTCAGGCATTACCGATTAAACTTGTCAGACTGAATGTAAACCCCTTTATTGTAAGATGGGTTGCTAAATGGCTCACAAACCAGACACATACTATCAAAGTGGGCAACTCCACATCAACCAGCAAACCTATTACCAGCAGAGTGCTACAGGGGTCAGAGGTGGGCCCCCTACTGTTTGGTATATACTTCTCAGAAGTTCAGGTGAAAACTAAGGGGTTGTGGCTGACCACTTCTGTAGATGACTGCAAACTGGGTACAATTATTAAATCCCCAAATGATGCCAGTATACTCCAGAAGGGTCTTACACAGACCAACGACTGGTGTCTTAGTCACAGTCTCAAAATGAATGCAAAGAAATGCATCATCATTCCATTCGGCACAAACAATCTCCCTTCACACTATGAAATCAACAATACCCTAAGCACCCACAAAGTTGTAAGGGACTTGAGTTCACAAGTTGACCGAAACCTTAACTTCGACCACCATGTTTCTACTGTAGTAAGAAAGGCTTTCTACGTAGCACACTTGATTAGTAAAGGCATCACCTTGAGAGCAAAAGAGGTTATAACCCCTCTATGCTCGGCACTTATCCAGCCATAATTGAATATGCCACCCCATTTGCTTGGCTTGCTGTGTAAGCCAGGCATAGGTCTCCCCAGAGAAGTCTATATGATACAGAGTCAAATGACACAGACTTTCTTCGGTCTGTGTACAGCATGTGTTGGAGTACCTTAATCTTCTTTGTTAGAAACTCTGAGGTCTCTCCAGTTGCTGCAGGTGCATTGTACAGTACATGCCAAATAGGTTCATAGGTTCTACTGTACTTTTGTCAGGATGACCTCATCAGTATGTTTCATTGAGGATGTTGCAGTAAAAAGTGGGCTAAAGGAGCTGTGTATTCTTCTCAAGGAAAGTGAATACAGCAACAAGTTGTTACACGCACTCACACAAGTTTCCCATGTTTGGCATCAAACTTCCTACCTATCTAGTTACACAATCTAGAAAACACTGTATTAGTCAGACATGTTGCTGGAGACGTCTGATTCTTAAGGGTACATTTCATAGATGATTTTTCAATAAAAAGTGCGATAAGGGAGCTGTGTAAAGAGTTAAATGTACTCTTCTGAGGAGAAGTGGATACAGCAACATGTGTTACACACTCTTACATACACACACAAGCACACTTATCCAAGTTTCCCACATTTGGCATTGAACCTCCTACATATCTAGTTACACAAGCTAGAGAGCACAGTATTAGTTGCATGAACTATGAACCTATGAACTTGTCTTGTGTTCAGTGGGCTTGTGGACCTATTTCAGTATAGGCTTTGCACTAGCCATAGTATGGTGACTGCTGGGAATTGTAATGGCTAGGCTTGTATATGCCCTAGGGCCGATAGCCTAGTACCAAATTATGAATCTATGAGCTTAAGTGCCACCAGAGGAGTCTGCCTCTTAAGAGTAGTGAGTGCACTTTTGTCAGGATGACCGCATCAGTGTGTTTCATAGAGGATATTTCAATAAAAACTGGGATAAGGGAGTTGTGTGAAGAGTTAAGTGTATTCTTCTCAGGGGAAGTGAATACAGCAAAAAGTGTTTTGCACACACACACACACACACACACACACACACACACACACACACACACACACACACACACACACACACACACACACACACACACACACACACACACACACACACACACATGCATTTACCATGTTTGGGATTGAACCTTCTGCCTATCTAGTTACACAAGCTAGAGAGCACTGTAATAGTTACAAGCAAACTGAAGAAGATTGACATTAACAATGTGAAATAGGTTATTTGAATTTTTTTTAAATCTACTGTTTGGAGCAGATGGTATTGCAACACATGCATATATGTGCACAGGGCAATGTAATATCACTATGATTGCCATATTTAATGATATACTTCTCTACAAAAATTTAGATACTCTCCTTCATGACACTGCATATACTGTAAGGGACATTGACGTGTTTCACATTATGGGATGCCATAGACATTCTCTGTAGACAACAACAGGATTATCAATCAAACTTTCCTGAGACTTCATGTTGGGATTATTGCACCCTTGTATTGTTTCATACTTGCATTATGTGCATTGTCAAAACAAACATAAAAGTCATACATAGGACAGTGCACTGCAGAACAACAGTGAGGGATTATGTGAAAATAGGTTAACCAAATGTAACACAATTGCAAGTGAAAACAGTGTATAGTAGACATACATTAAATGACTGATTTGAGTCAACATCATTCTGAAATCAAGCTCATCTATTGACAACAGTAATAGAGACATACAAACATTGTGCAACCTAAAACAATAATTATTTGATTTTTTCACACTGAGCGCAGTGCTGCCAAGCTGAATTGTGCTGCTAATAGCAAAGTGTTAGCGCATGTGTAATAGTATCTTTAAGTGTTGAACTTAGAATGGGAATTAGCAGTAGTCTTTGTTGCTCTATGCTGACTTTTGCACACAGCGCTATACAATACAGGGTTTACAATAGATAGCAGGCACAGCAGCAGGATAATGATGCATTAAGTAAAGGTGTAGCCAACATTTACATGCACAGAAGTCAGACAAAACATCCTGAAATGTGTTTCATCCAGTTGTATTGGAACTTTTAGAGCATTCCAAAAAAAAAAAAAAAACATTGATACCCGAGTATTATCTAAGCACACCACCTAGGAAGTCATACTTCAGACAGTTAACATTTGACATGACATTTCTTCAAATATGGATGCATTTATGCATCATTATTATCCTGTTAACCACTCTAATCTGTATATCCATCTCTTCACCTTGTTGAAAAGTACATTAAACTGAATAAACATAGTTTAGCACAGTGGCACAAAGCATGGCAGAGTAATGTAGGCAAAGGGAATACAAAAATCACAAAATATTGCCAAAAGCTGTGTACTTATCTTATACCTTAGTTGCATTTGTTACCTGGTGGCAGATATTGTGCAAATGCAGAGGTGGAAGATTAATGATACAAAAGGGAGAAGATGCATCAACAGGGTAAGATGGAGGCAGGGACAAAGCAGATTATGACAGAAGAAGGATAATGGTGATCATAGCAATATGTAGCAAACAGGTACACATAAATTAGTGTACAAAAACAGGAAGTAAGAGTTAACTAATAACTGGATTAGATCCCCTGAAATTATTCAAAAATATTCCTATACATGAGAGCATTAGCTCATCGTGCTGCAAAGGAACTAGTAAAATAACAAGACTGAGGCATAGTGACAACTTGCTGAAGCAGAAGGAGTGAACAGAGAGAGACAGAGACAGATGCAGAGAGGAACAGTAACATCATGTTTTGTGGGACACGAAACATCTGTATAGTGAGTTTGGCTTACTTATTAAATCATCATCAAAATGTCTTGCTCTGTCTGTACAATAAAGTGCTTGCTATAGGTACAAATAAGAGTAAGATAGTGCAATAAGCATAAATACATGAGGTGAAAAAGGTTGGCTTAATAAGTCTCACTATTGGGGTTGCAATGTTTTTGAAAATGATTACTTGCTACACTATTTCAGTGTTATGTTAAGCAAATGTTTTATATGGAGAGAAATACAGATATTTTCAGTTAAATATATGATAGGAATATGAAATGTCATGAGATAACAAATTGACCTACAGCTATAATCAAACACATGACACTGTACAAAAATATTAGGCTACAAACAGGATAACTCTTACTTTATTACATCCAGCAGCCTAAGAACAGTTACATTAATTGTTCCACAGCACTCTGTCATTAGTCTGCCTTTACTCTGCATTCCCAGAGTGCAGCAGATTTAAGTACAATTGTCTGAAAGTAACCTGACCAATATGGAGTACATTGAAATCAAAAGCTTTTCCAATAAAAATTTAAGCAGGGTTCACTGTCACTTAATGCTAAGTAACAGTGGCAGGGTTCGCTGTCACTCAGCATTGCTCTGCTATGCCGAACTCTACCAAATGCTGAGTGAAGGCTCTTCTATGGGCCATTTTTGGCTATGTGTGTTGTTTGTGAATCTAGTTTTGGCCAGATTAAATGTGTGAAAAAGGGGGTGGCTAAGACAGTGTGAAACTGTGGTAGGACACAGTGGAAAGATACAGGAATTTGCCAGAAGGTCGTGGGAAAAGACCACAGCTATCCACTTCTCCTCAACATAAGTGTACAATTGCACACACAATTTCATGACTTTGCAGTCAACATACCAGTGATGGCTGACAAAAACAGAATAATGTTGTGTGGCCAATTGGACCAAATCAGTTGTGTCAAGATAATACATATGCGAAAAGGAGAGCTATCCATGGGTTGTGATTTTTTTTTGTGGGACAGGTGCCCATTTTTTATTATTTTTTGGAAAAGTGAGGAATGTTGAGAAAGATGCTTAGGAATGAGAGGACCAAGTAGGTAGGTTAAGGCAGGAAGTATGTGAAGGCATACAGGACATACAAGACAGACTGGGATTGTGATGGAGACATAAGGTTGAGACACACTATGATTGGGAACAGGAAAAGCGCACCCATGTTCAGCTTGAGAATAGAGAGATTCTAGTCCTCACCCTCTGTCATCACTGTCTCCTGTGGCAGCTCCCTGGGTCAGTGCTGGACAAGGCATTGCTGTTGAAATGTGATGCAGGATGTTTTCAACCCTGCTGATGCATGCACCAAGGCCCCTCTCTATTATTTCCTCCACCAGCCCTATCATCTCCTGCAGGGTGACAAAATCACCACCTCCACTAATACTGCTCCTGGAGGGTAGCAGTAGACCAATAGCTGGGGAAGAGCTACCTGATGCAGTTGGAGCAGGTAGAGCAGGGGTTGTGGAGGCAAAAATGACAGGTTGTGAACTCAAAGTGCTGAGTGTCTGTGCTGCCGTCTGTCAGTGTAGCCTCTCAGTGCTGCTGATCTTTCATTTATCAACAGCAAGTTATGCAAACAGCAGATTTTTAATAAATTAGAACCCCCCCACAAAGAGAGAGAAAGGGTGGGGGAGACAAACAAAAGAGATAATTAGATACATGGCATGTCACAGTACTGTATACTTAAACCTTGTTTGGCAATACAGAAACAATTATAATAATTTAACATTGTACACCTTTACTACTTCCATGTATGATGGAAAGGTATTTTTGTGTCATAAAATAAAGAAATATCACTGCTATAAAATAACAAAGAGCAGCCTTTTTTCATCTGAAGGATAGGAAATATGCAATCAAATTTAATAAGTGCAATTTCCATAATGCAATTCTTACTGACATATTATTGCTTTTAATATTTTATAAATACCTATCCAGCAATAAAAATCAATTGCTGCTTCTGGGTACTGAACCCACACACAGTTAAGCTGCTATTCTCATTGCCTAATAAAAACATCAAAAGTTTTTCAGAAGGCGTGCATGCTTGAGATGATGGTTGAGGTGTACCTACTCAAGATGCTAGTGCTTGTGGGAATGAAAAGAATTTTCTGGCTTGAATTCAGGCACAAGTCATACTTACCCCATGCCTTGCTGAGGCTAGTTAATCTCTCCTGGTGCACCTTATGGTTTGCAGCTACGTCCTCTGCAGCTGTATGGTACAAAAGAAAAAAAAATATATACGAAAGTATAATGAGTACCTGCACTGGTTGTCTAGATCATTAATGCCGTATCATAGATGGGTTATGGGTCAAAATACTTATACAGCTGGGTGGTGTTCACAGTCCTAAATTCAGCCACTCATCTGCTCAGGAGGTCCTGCTTCCACTTCTTAAGGTCACTATAGTGGTGATAACATTGTTCTCCAGTGCATGGAATGCCTGCTGCATTGAGACAGCCTTGGATAAGCTATCCCAAGCCTCAGCCTTATACTGAGACCTGGTATAATCCGCCTGCAGCAGCTTACACCTGTAGCACTTCACTTGGGAGTGCCACAAATATCCTGGACACCTCAATACTCCACTTTTGTGCTCTAAATTCTCTTCCTCACCAGCCATGCCTGCAAAAGTCAAGCTAACAAAATGTCTAAGATGGCAACCAATTCAGATCTCACTGGTAACTGGCTGTGTGCAAAGACACACAGCCTTGCCAACTGCATTTCTGCAACTGAAAGCAGCTGTACTCCTTCTTTGGCAGACACATTGCAATACTTACATGGCATAGCAGGCAAAGTGTGAAACATGGCATTGAGCTTTGCTATGTGTGATGCTCAAGCCATTGACACAGGTTCCAATATTCAACAATTGAATACTTAATTTCATGGCTTTTAGTCCTTGCAGTCTGGAAGGAGAAAGAGGATTAATTGCAACACATTGTGATGAACGGGCATATACAATGTTAAAATATCATTGAGCCAGCAGGAAAATTGAATCCATGAGCTAAAGCGTGCAAAAACTGACGCTTGTAGTTGTTAACCTGTTCCTCTATTTTCTCTTTCATCTCAATTGTCAGTTTCATCTATCTGATTTCCCCCATTAGCTGCCATTATAACTGTCTTATCTGTACTCAGTTTCATCCTATGTGTCCTTCTGTTTCTCATTCCACTGCCCTATCCTTTACTGAAGTTCTAGCTTAGAGTCTGCCTATAATGCCACACCATCTGCATACAGCAAATTTGTTGATTTGTCATCTCCAACTTGTTTAGCAATGTAGTTCATCACCAGTATGAACAGTAGTGGGCTCAAAGCTAAACTCTGATGCACACCCACTCCCACTGGGAGCCCCTCTGTGAGACTGAACACTGTTTGTACTTTAGTCATTGGGTCCTTGCACATAGCTTGCATTAATTCTATCAGTGTTAATGGTACCTCAAACTACCACACAACTGCACAAATCAGCTTTCTTGGGACCTTCTCATGTGCTTTCTCCAAGTCTAGGAATGCTCAGTTGGATTCTTTCCTCATCTCTAACCTCTTCTCAACTATTTGTCTCACTGCAAACATCAGATCAGTTGTGCTGTATCTTGATCTGAATCTGAACTGCACATCTTCCATCTTAATCTCTACCACTCTACTTGTTTATCAATCACTCTCTCCAGAATATTCATGCAATGTGACAGGTGTTTGATACCTCTGTATTGCACACAGTTGTGAATGTCCTCTTTGTTTTTGAACATTGCACTAATATGCTTTTTCTCCAGTCAGCTGGGATATCTCTCTCTCTCTCTCTGTACACTGCTATGAGTACTCTCAGGAGCCATTTCTCCCCTATCTTACCCAACAGCTTTATCATATCTGTTGTGATATTATCTGAGCCTGCTGCTTTCCCTGACTTCATTTTGCTAAGTGCTGTCCTTACTTCTACTGTGGGCTCCTTCACTTATCTCACTGTAGGCTGTGTCTGGTGAAATACAGCTTCTGTGGAGTTTTCTTCATTCAAGACCTGCTGGAAATACTCTTTCTGTCTGCTTTGATGTCCTGTGGAATGGTGAGTAGGTTATTGCTGGCATCCCTCATGAAAAGTGTCTGACTATCTTTTTTATCTTTCTGTCATTGCTTTACAATCTGATATAATTTCTTTGTGCCATCTACTCATTCACTTTCCAGAAGCTGGTAGAGTGCCTCTGATGCCATGTTCTTTGGTGCTGCAAATCCTTTCTTAGCCTCTTTGTTAGCCAACCAGTATTCCTCTCTAGCTTGGTCCATCTTTTTTATTGCCCACTTTTTCCAGCATGCCTATTTTTTTTATGACTTCCTGGACTTCTGCATTCCACCAGCAGCTTTCATTATGTACCTTATTTCTATACCTGACTCATCCACATATCTGTTCTGTTGTCCTCAAACATGATGTTTTGAGTCTCTGCCATTCTTCTTCAACTCCACCTATTTTCTCTTCTTCTTGAGGAGCTAGAGCCCTGAGTAATTTCTTGAAATGTTGTGCTTTCTCTCCAGTCAACTTCCAGATCTTCAGCCTAGTCTCCTTCAACTTTAGAGCCTTTTCTGACCACTGCCTGCAGCTGATTTTGTTAACCAGTGGTTTATGTCTTGGACCAACTGTTTCACTGGGATGACTTTGCAATTGCTGATTCTACCTCACTGCTCTTTCCTTACTATGATGAAGTCTACCTGAGTTGCATGTTGACCACTCTTGTATCTGAACTTGTGACTATCCCTTTTCTGGAACTCTGTGTTGGCTACTATCAAACCATTTGCCAAAAAGAAGTACAGAATGGCCTCTCCTTCTTTACTCCTGTTGCCCCACACATGTGGACCCAGGCAGTCATCATATCCTGTTCTATCTGTCTCGATATGTGCATTCAAGTAATCTATTATCAACAACAATTCAGGTTGTCCTGCTTTATCTAGTAGGTCCTGCAACTGCTGTCTGAATGCACTATTTTCCTCACTATCACAGTCCTGTTGTGGAGCATAGGTTGAGATTATGAATATTGCCCTATCAATCAGCTGGAGTGTGATTGCCATGAGTCTGGCCCTAATTCTGATGACATCCCTCTCCTTCACTATAATTCCCATATCATGTTAGCATGTCCTCCTCCTGAATAGTAGACTCTGGATGTCAGGCCAACTAGCTTTGCTGCACTGCCCTTCTGTCTTGTCTTTTGGATAAAAGAAGAGTATATCATTTCTTAGTTCATGTTTGGTAGGTTGATTGGTTTTATGTCCAGCTTTTGCATAACAGAGCTATCCTAGGTAACCCAATCTGGGCAACTGGACACCAGCCAGCCAATAACTAATTCACCCAGGGCTGCTGGGCTTCAGAGCAGTCACACACTGGCCAATAGGGCACATGCACCTCTCCTACTATTAGGATAGGTCCCTGGGGTAAATCAGAGTAGGCCAGATCCTTAACCAGCTTATCATTGGCAAATACCCATGCCCATATGGTGATATTAGTTAACATGACCGAATCATCTAGAGCCATATTTTACACCATTGACTGGCAAGCCCTGCAAAGGCATGCAATCTGTGATCTGTGTTCTCCTATCTTGAGGATGCTGAACAGCACAGTAAATTCCCAAAGTGGTAGATCTATAAAATTCTTCCCCTTATAGGGCCCACAGCTCTGTTCTTTGCTGAGTTTGATATATAACTACCCAGCATATTTTTTGGAGGTGGAAGGAACCCCAGAGAGACACATGGAGAACATGCAAACTCCAAAATGGAACTGGCCAAAGGTCAGGATCAAACCCTAATTGTAAAAGGTAAACTCACAACTGTGCAACCCAGAATAACCTCCTTCTACTCTCTTTCTCTTCTCATTCTTTTCCCCCCTCATCTCAGTTGCCTCTGCCTCCCTACATTTCAGATACCTTATAATCAGGGAACTTATTCCTGTTCTTTATCTTACAATAAAATCTGTAACCATGATTTCTTCACTATAATTTTCATGTACCTACTTTATATAATACCTTCCTAAATACTTTGACACCATGAAACCAAAGAATGTATGTTGTTCTCGGACACAAAATGATATTTCAATTGTGCTTTTCTTTACCTTGATTGTAATTGTGAACACACTCTGTAACACAAACATATTTAATTGTATTTCTTTACCTCATTTAATTTTGATTTTAACTGTGAATAACACTATGTAATGCAGAGCTTTTCTCCCCAAGCCTCCACTGAAAATGGGCTCCCTGAGCCCAGTGGACCTCCTCGGTCATCAAACTGAAATAAATAATAAATAAATAAATAAATAAATAAATAAATAAATAAATAAAACCTTGTACTTTGAAGGCTAAGACCTTAACCATTATGCCAAATGGTCTGTGCAAAGCTAGTGCTGCCTTACATTTATACAATCATGTTTCTCACATCTCATTGCCATATCAATACTATTACTCATGTAACACGATACCAGGACTTTAGCTAATTCCACGGGAATTGAGAAAGACACAGAGAACAGCAGAAATACTTTTATTGTTCACAGAGCACATACATTTAATACTGACATAATTTCAAATGACTTATTTGTCTGTCAGTTTTAATCAATACTGAACTTACTTCAGTTTCCCACATCAGCACATCCATAATCCAAAATGAGTGTCAAGATGTATTATGGCCTCCCTCAGTAAAATTATCTAGGAAAAGGTTGCAATCTGTATATCATCTGTACTGCTTCTTTAAGCTGACTACTTTTATACATTATGCCACAGAGATAGGAGTGTGACAACCTGACTTTCTTCACTCAGTACTGTCCAGACAGCTGATGAAAACACATCAATGCCAGTTTTCTTTGCACTACTGATGGCAGTTCAAATAAAATTTGTCAGTTTTTGCCTTGGGCAGTAAAATTCAGTAAACTGCTACTGACCGCTGTCAGTCAGAGGAGCACAATTACAACCATTGTGCAATGATACAAGGAAAAAAAGTGTTGCTCAAATACTTTAAATGTACACTTCATATGTTTAAGTAACTTTGTTATCTTGTAACAGGAACTTGTGTGGATTTGAACACTCAAACAAGGTGAGAACAATCATTTAAGAATATTTCCCATAGCTGACACAGACAAAGACATATATTAGCAAGGAGAAAATGTATTTAGATGTACTGGTAATGTGACATTGTACTAAGTCCATTGAAAGTGCAACAGAAAAAAGTTATGAAAGTTGTCCTTTTTCATTTGACAGTAAAAGTCTGGATAACTGGGATACTGCAAGCAGGATACCTATGTACTTACACATCATTAAAGAAAGACTGCAAACACTGCCAGTGTAATCCATTCTTTCTTTATGGTGCCTTATTCTCTTATGTATGCTTTCTTAATAGCAATTTCATCTATTTTATTGCATATGTTATGCTCATCAATGCTTAAAGTACCTCCTTGAATATGAATAGCACTTCTTATTAAGGGTCAGTAACAGTGGTCATTAAGGCCAGCATTTGAATGATAAATCAGTAAATGTACTTTCAGACTTTTTGGTAAGTCTCTTCTTCCTGACACACCCTCAGTGGGTGTTCATCAGACTGTAAAACTGATTGTTCCTGTAATTAGAGCAACTATAGACACCTGCTAACCATTAACAGGGAGCGCTTCTCAATGCTTATCTGTGCATTGCTAGGGAGTGTGCATGCAATTGTGTATGTCCTTACACCATGTTTACATTCGCTTTTATTGGATGTTTGGTCAGTTTTTTTCATCTCTTTCAACTTTCTGATTTAAAAGCCTGCATTTGTGCTTGCTTCCCACCTTTCCTGTAAGTAGTCAAGTCCGGATACAGATTTGCTGTATCCAAGACTATTTGCAAGTTTATGAGTTCCCAAGCCTTTCTGTGTTGGAGAAAAGCCTTCTAGCTTATTAGTGGGAGTGGTAAGCACTAGGAGGCCTATCTAGCCTACAGATTTGCTGTATCCAGGACTGTTTGAAGGCTTCTGAGCGGTACCAAAAAGTCTGCTCTTCAATTTTTTTCCTTAGATCTGCTAGTTCTCTCCTCTCCTGCACATTTACTAGCTTGTTAGTCTAGCACTTTACCAGACTTTTTGAAGCAATTTTTATAGCACACAAAAGTGCTAGCAGAACTAAACATTCTACAAGGAAACAGCTCCAGTACTTATTATTAATACACAGTCCTCCAGGCATGTCTAAAGGTCAGTTCTCTGTGCTTTCTCCTATTAACCTGGTGAACTTGGGCATCCTGAGGCAATGTAGCAACTGCCTCATGTACACTGACAACCCTCTCCTCTTACCTCCCAGCACCCAGACTTGTGAGAGATGTGCTTATATATCCAAATTGGAAGCCACGCAATCTCCAGCCAAGACCAGAATAGCTAGTCAAGAGGAGATGGCCAACACTTGCACCACACCACATGGAACACATAGCCCTCCAGAACACACACCAGCACTGCCTTCGCATAAAAACACAAACCACACACCCACTTTCATGGAGGCTCTCAATAAACATCTACTCAAACAGCAGAGACCTTCAAGGCAGACACACACTCAACCATTACAACACAACACTAATCACGAGACACATAACTCTCCTAAATAGGGTGCCACTCAACCAAAGCCCCTAAGGCAAAACAGCATGCCCAACACACTAGTTGTAGGTGACTCAATAGTGAAGCACACTCATCTCCCACTCACTAGGTTGAATAAGGAGAAAGTAATAGTCATCTGCCTGTCAGGTGCCAGGATCCACCACATAATGCATGCACTCAGGTCCTTCAACAACAGGTACAAATATGACTCTGTCATTGTACATGTAGGTGTGAATGACTTGAGACATACCGTCCTGGACTACATGAAAAGAGACATAGAGGAACTCTCGAATTTTGTAGCCCGAGCGTGTATGACCCTAGCCCTGAGCAGCCTCCTACCATCACCAGGAATTATATCACAGTACAAGCAGAAAATGACTGATTTCAACAATTGGCTAAGTTTCTGGTATCATTCTAAGGGGATCCAGTATCTGTCTGCCTGGGATGACATGATTGCAGACCTCGATGTTTTGCCAGAGATGGCCTGCATCTGTCACCCCTAGGCTTTTGGATACTGGCCAAGGCTCTTGCCACCCCTATGGTGCCTTTTTAGGCGGTGCTCCAAAGACCAAATTACCACCATAACAGATACAAACAAATGCAATCTGAGGGCCATGCTGCTCAACACTAGAAGTCTAAATCTCAAAATGCACTCACTTGAAGCACTCCATAAAATGGAGAACATCGACATTTATGCTGTAACAGAGATCTGGTTCAAGGCAGCAGAAAACACCCATGCACTACCAGGCTATAACTCATTCCACACCTTTCGCCCCCAGAACTTGGACCGAAGCTCCAAAGGCAGTGGTATTTCCATATTCATAAAGGATGCACACCTCCAGACTGGTAGTCCAACATAATGCATCAGAGATACTTCAGGTGCAGCTAACATTGGGCAAGACAGTGATTCAGGTCGTAGGCTGCTATAGGTAGCCAACCATGTCCCAGGACTCACACTCCACATTCCTAAGCAGCCTGGAGAATATAAGGGTCCAACCTAACACTCTCATACTGGGCGACTTCAACTACTCCTCCATTAACTGGGAAAACTACTCATGTACCAATACACTTGCCCAATGTTTTCTGGAATTAATTAATTCCAATGTCCTGGGCTAGCTTCTTCTTACCCCCACTGGATGTAGCAACATCCCTGACCTGGTCATTAATAACATGGGTGACCATTGCTCTACACCAATAGTCAACTCCTCCCTGGTTAGATCCAACCACAAACAAATCACCTTGGAAATCCACATCTCTCCCACCCCCTGTAAAGGTAACCACCATAAAAAACTTCTTCAAAGCTAACTTTGGGCTCCTAAAAACAAAGGTGGCTAACCTCACAGCACCCATGCAAATGGGGAATAGTTGAATGACTGCTGAATCATACACCAATGCACTGTACGAACACGTACACAAATGCATGGATCTCACCATACCCAACAAAACCAAGATGCTCTCCTCCAAAAAAAGGAAGCCAATCTTGTGGCCCCCTGCCATCAACAAACTCTACAACAGAAGGAGGAAACGGATGTGGAATAAGGTAAAGTCCCAAGATTGGAAAACCCCCCTTAACAGCCTCAACAAAAAGTTGAGATCACTCATCAAATCCTCTAAAGCTAGCTATGAAAACAGAATTGCAACAGATAGTAAAGACAACCACAAGGCCTTCTATAGTTATGTAAAATATCTCCATGGCAATACACAGATTTGCGCTGAGCTACTGCACAATGGTACCTCCTATACCAAGCCAACAGATATTGTCAATATACTGGATGACAGATTCAGTGCCAACTTTACCCCTCTCTCCCCCACCAAAAGACCAATCACAATACCAGTAGATTGCCAGGCATCCACTATTATTGCTGCACTGGTTAAAACAGCACTGTCCAAGGCCAAGAATACAGATTCTATGGGACCTGACAATATCCTGGCTGTGTTCTACATGAGCTACAGAGTGAACTGGCACCTCACCTGTATGCCCTGTTCAATCACAGCCTTTCCTCAGGCTTTGTCCCTACTGAATGGTGCACTGCTACAGTCATCTCTCTCCACAAAAGAGGAGTGACTACAGACTTTGGGAACTATCGCCCCATTAACCTTACAAGTCTGATATGCAAAGCTATGGAATGCATCATCATGGACCTAATAAACAAGGATATAGTGAATCTCCAAACTCTGGATCCCACACAGTGTGGATTTGTGAAGGGTAGCTCATGCCTGCTCAACCTGGTCATCTTCTTTGAGTCAGTCGCTAAAGCTGTGGATGAAGGCAAGGTGATTCATACAGCCTACCTTGATCTGGCCAAGGCCTTTGATACTATTCCCCACTAAGGAATCATAGAAAAACTCACTAAGCTTGACATCAACCCCTATATCACTAGATGGGTTGCAAACTGGCTCACAGATAGAACCCACAGTGTGAAAGTAGCTGACTTTAAGTCAGACTGCCGACCAGTCACTAGAGGAGTCCCACAGGGTTCAGTCCTGGGTCCTCTCCTGTTTGGTATCTACTTCTCTGAAGTCCATGCCAACATGAAGGGACTCTGGCTGACAAAGTTCACAGATGATTGCAAGTTGGGAGCTATTATTAACTCTCCAAGTAATGTTGACATCCTACAGTCCTACAGAAAGGCTTTACTGAGACCAACGACTGGTGTCAGAACCATGACCCTAAGCTCAATGCCAAAAAAATGTGTCATCATCCCCTTTGGGAAAAACCCAGTTCCCATGAATTACCACATCAATGGTAGTCCACTGAACACAGAAGGCATTACAAGAGATCTGGGAACACAGGTTGACAGCAACCTCTCTTTTGACCACCACATTGACACTGTGGTCAGAAGGTCCTTTTATGTGGCCCATCTCATTACTAAGGGTTTTGCATCCAGGAAGAAAGAGGTCATTGTCTCTCTTTACTCTTCCCTCATTAGGCCAATCATCGAGTACAATGCCCCATTTGGCATGTACCTCACTAGACAACTGCAACAACTGGAGAGGCTGTAAAAGTACCTCACAAAGAGGTTCCTAGGCCTTAAACACTTGTCCTATATGGACAGACTCAAAAAACTCCAACTATTCTCTGTCTCATATCACCTACTTAGAGGCAATCTCTGCTTGACTTACAAAGCCATGTCTGACCCAGCTCTGTTAGAAATACTACATCTAAAGAAATCCCAATCCCTCCACACCACACACTCCAGAGACCTCAACTTCATTACCACAATAAACAGAACAAGCTGGAGGGACAGGTTCATAAACCCAGAGATTGCCCATGCTCTGGAATAGACTTCCTATACATGTCAAACAGAGCACCTCACTGGCCCTCTTCAAGATAAATCTTGATGAGTGGATGGGAAATAGAAAATTCACCCCAGGGATCACTCCAGTGGCTCTACTCGACAGAAGCACTGGGAACTAAGGTCGGGTGGCATTATACCAGGGTAATTCTATGAGCTAGGCTTGTAAAGGCTCGAGGGACATTAGCCTAGTACACACCTATGAACTTATGAACACTTAGTGCAGATTGTGGTACTCAGGAATGCTAATGATTTAACACCTGGTTTGCATACTCATTGTACTGACTCTGCACTATACAAAGATAACTGTGTAGTTAATCACCTTGTGTCATACTGGGGAGACTGTTTTGATCCAGAGAGCTTGATATTACTAAAAAAACACACTAAAAATAAAAAAATAAAAAATAAAAAAACGCTGCACTGGAGCCAACAAAGAAAACTTTAATACACAAAAAAACACAACTTTTGGAGAATTATCTGTTTTCTATACCAATGTATTGTCAAGGTATGTTGCTATTTCTTACATACTGTTTTTACTGTAACATTAAAAGGTGAATTGCACTGACCGCTGAAAAGGATTTTTTCTTTACACCTTTATTTTTGCATAGCCATGTATGTATTACAAAAAGTATGCTCAAAATGCTACATGACCTTATTTTTAGTTTGTATTTAATTTGATGCTTGCTCAGTTATTGCAGAAGAGTGTATTATGAATTTGTTGGAGGGTCTGGCATTTTTACATGTGTTAGCAGAAAAAGAAGCTGTGTTCTGTTTGTGGATATCTACCTGACTGCCTTCCATAGCAGTGGAGATGGCACTTATAATAATTTTGCCTTACATTTCTAATGCTACATTTTTAATTGCTATTGTTAAGGCTGCAATATATTACACAGGTAAACATGTATTATCGGAAATTACATAACTGTTATAGATCACTGTTGATATTTGATTTAGAAACATTTTTCGGAGGGGGGGATTGTCCTAACTTGTGTGTAGTCATAGAGAGCATTAACTTTTACATTGTTGTGTGCATGCCAATTTCATGCAGTCACACATAACTGAACTTATAGCCATCCTGTCTGTGCATTATATAGGTAATAATGTGTATTTGTTTTATGTTTCCTTTTACACAGGGATATATCACCCAAGAATAATTCTGTACCCCACAAGCCACCATACACTGATGCAGAAAATGAGGTCATTATCCAGACCATACATCACTATGGAGCTTTTCTGTTAGGGAGAGGAAGAGATCACCGATCCTCCCAATTCAGGGTATGGCAGAAAATGGTCGATGACAGTAATGCTGTCAGAGGGCATGGGAGAACTTACTCCCGGATACAACACCAGACAAGTGATATGATAACCCGTGCCTAACACAGGGTGGCTGCAATTACTCAGAAACAGGTGGCTATGAAGGGTGGCCCTGCTACCAAACTATCACTAACCGAAACAGGGGAGTTTGTCTACTGTCAGAGATCCATATAGCTTGGCAGAGGGTTCCCACACAATCCTTGATGTTTGTGCAGGTGTGGATGACAGATCCAGAGTGTCACAAGCAGACCTTCTAAGTATGCAAACTGCAAGTGTCATTGTTATATCTTTATATGTGTAAATCTTAGATGTCTGCATCTTTATATGTATAAATCTTAGATTTCTGCTATAAATATATATCTAGAGAGAGAGAGAGAGAGAAAGAGAGAGACAACAATAACTATGAGTCATACTGCAGTCACAGAGAAATAGTGGTGATGTTTTGGGGTGAAGGGAAACCCAACTGTTCACTACATTTTTGATTGAAAATATTTTTAATCTGTACTTGTAAAGTGAATTGTTCTCTTTTTCTTGTCTCATTTGCATTGTGATACTTAGAAGACTTTTTTCCTTTCCATTTCTCACATACAGGCACTTCTGGAATGCATGCTGCCAGCCTACCTGCACATAACATTTGGTTATTGTTACTACTGCAGATAAGGTAGATTCAGGTCTATATGTTATTAACATTTGTGTTGCTTTAGCATCTGTTAAAGTTAAAAATACCATTTGTATAAGGACAATATGTGATTGATTTTATCCTCTTGTTTTCTGTTTGTTGTGTTTATTGTTTGTTAAGTGATCCTGAAAGTGGCACTGTGGAATTCCTGCTTCCAGATGTTGTAGTATCTGTAGCCTCTGATGATGATGATGGCAATGAAGAGGCCAAGTACGAGGGTGCAGAGAGTCAGTCTGATACTGTGGCTGTGACTCCCACACCCCCGCCCATATTTCATACACATTAAGTATGCCTACACATACCCATGACACAGAGATATCTGATATAGGATAGGTTGAGAGTGACACAGTTGAATAGGCTAGTGTGGTTACTCCAGTTGCAATGCTGGTTGCTTCTCCTGGTAACCATCCTAAGTGTGTGGTGCCATACAAGAAGTTTGGTTGGGGTGATTTGTAGGAGGCCTATTGTTCATGCTCCTCCTGAAGCTGATCTGTCATTAGCTGCCCCCAGATTTATATGTAGGGTGTAGTTGAGGCACAGGCACATTCCACCAGGGCTTCAGAAGAGGCAGTGTGACTACTAAACATCAGGCATTATGATGAGAGTGACCCCCTGAACCATGTGAGCAGCTCCTTGGACACGATGAAAGACACACTGCAATGGGAATATCTGTTGGTGGAGGGTGGGCATTCATGTGGCCAGAGAGTCGCCATATCTTCTGGTGTTACAGACATGGTCATGCAGGATTGCACTTCCGTAGTGACACTACATCTGCTGTTCCATCAGTGATTCAGGTGCCCACACCCAGGCATAGTAGACCATGTCATAGTCATGGACACAGTCATGGGAGAACTCACTCAGCAGACATCACTCACATTCAGGTAGCACACCTACTTCTCACCAGTTCCATGGAAGTAGCAGTGCAACTCCTGGCAGAGGTGGTTCTTATGGTCAGGGGAGATGACACTGAGCTGATGACTCTACCATGTACTGCTCACACCTGTCCAAGATGCCAAGATGTAGTGCTAGCACACTGCTTGATTGTGTTCACGCAGACACATGCACACACACACACACACACACACACACACACACACACACACACACACACACACAAAAAATGTCACTTGCCCATACCACTTCACACACATGCAAACTATCTTAACAGTACTGTTGAGTAGCATTTGTTGTTACTGGACCTGAACACTGTATATTCTGGTAAATACATGTGCTTCTTACTTGCATACACTCACTTCCTTGGTGTCAGCCTTGACATCATATCCTCCACTCCCACCCTGTGCAAATGATGATGACCTTTGCAAGTGTCATTGTGACTTAGGCTTGCATATATGTCTGATGCACACAGTGGATATCTAATGCTTGCTTATTCACAAGCTTGCATTTATCAATATGCATTGCAAAACAAAAGTTGTTGACTTCATGTTCATACTCATTTGTGAATGATTGCTGCTATAATTGTTGAACATCTTTGTATTTCAGTTAGTACAGTCATTACAGCACTGGAAGCATTAGGTATTTCAGTCTTGCTTCTTGATATAGTTGTACAAAAGAGGGCATAATTGATCTAGTCCATATTTTACAGATGGTCAATTGAATTGCTTGATGCACAGTATTGTTTCTAATACATAAGTGAATATAGCAAAAATCAGACAGAGGAGATATTACTGACATAACTGTACACCTCAAACAAATGCTCTGCTTAGGGGCATATACACATTTTCATATGAGAGTAATCAGTTCTACAACCTATTTTTTGTCTTACAGGTTCCACATTTACATGGTCATTAGTACAGGTACAAACTGTGTCCATGGCAGTTGTCCCTGCCTGATGCTATCAGAACACAGCCATTACATGGTTAAGTAAAGGTTGTGCTGCTTGAAAGGCATCGATTTTCCTATTTGTATGTGGGTGGAATCATATGCTTTGATCCAAGTAGTGAGTGCATGTGCTGTCATTTTCCTCTTAGCCAGAGCCAGGGCATAGTGTGAACGCCTCTGTCTGCAAGCACCATCTGCAGCTGGTGGTTCTCCCTCAAACTCTTTATGTGTACCTGCTGCTGTTGGCCTTGCCTGTGGTCCTTGAAATTGTGGTCCAGCCCCCTGCAGTCCTTTTTAAGCAGTTTCCTGAGTATTATATTGTGTAACATGGCACAGACAGTAAGTATTTTGGCAGAGGTGACTGGGTCATACTGCAGTGCATCTCCTGATGTGTCTAGACAACAGAACCTTGATTTCAGTAATCCAAACACATGCTCTATGATACTTCTAGTTTGAAAGTGTGCATCATTATATCTTTGTTCACTGGGGTTGTGTGAGTTTTTCATGGGCGTCATTACCCAGGGCTCCAGTGCATAATCCTCATCCTCCACTATTTGACCATGAAGAATGTCACCCCTAGCATACCTGGTGTACAGCTCACAAGTTTGTCATATGTATGAGTCACGGAAACCGCCTGGGTTACGTCTGCAAACAATGCAGATGATCTCTGTGGCATTACAGACAACCTGATTTTTTTTTTTTTTTAATAGGGTGGAACTTTTTCTGTTGATGTTCCTCCTTCTCTGTTCCCTAGGAGGGGCTTTTATTTGTGTGTGTGTGTGTGTGTGTGTGTGTGTGTGTGTGTGTGTGTGTGTGTGTGTGTGTGTGTGTGTGTGTGTGTGTGTGTGTGTGTGTGTGTGTGTATGTGTGTGCACAATCTATGGCACTTAACACTTCTGGGAAGTGTGCTACTGGATGAATTCCTGCTTGGCTTATGCTCTCTTCAGTGATGTTTGTGGGAAACAAATATGCTCCCTTGTATGCATTAGCATTGTATTTAAAAACTGTAATATTTTAGAGGCCAATTGCCTGTGACACCCTTCATATATCCCCTGGGGGTCTCTTTAATGTACCAGTGGCTAGTATATTTAATACTAAACATCCCTCTGTTTTCACTGGATAAGTTCTCCAGGATTTCACTGGGGCCTGAGGTGGGAGCGGCAGACATTGCGTATTTCCTCCAGTGCTTCCTTGTCCACCCTGTATCTCTCAACAATTTCTGTATTCTGGAGACCATGATAAGTCAAATGGGGTCTAACCACCCTTCTTCTTCTTGCTTGAGTTCTGGAAACAGTAGCAGCAACACCCCGATTTAAGCCTGTTGCACATATAGCTAATAATAGCAGCAGCACCCCCTAACATGTTTTTTTCTAAGTGTAACCATGCTGTATTCCAAAGAGTTTTGCTGTGCAAGGCAAATGTCTACACTGAGTGTACAATATTGCTTTATGGTTTCCCAAATAGCTCTCCCATGTTGGATTGGTTAATTAGCATGTATTGTGCCTCTTTATGCCTTTATTGGAATATTCTGCCATTTCCATTTGTCTAGCAGCTTTACATGTCATGTAGAGCCGATTAATGAATACCAAATAGTGCAATGTCATATAGCTGTTAATGAATCCTGCCCTTAGTCTCGTCACACATATCCTGAGCTGTCATAATAGAATCCTTTTTAATCCAAACATCGAAATATTTCACCTTATCATGTTCCCATAAATGTGGGTATTACTGAACCAATGTGGGAACATCGTTTGCTGCATTAGCATTTGTATTACCCTCATTTATTTTACATCCTGAAAAAGTGAAAATATCTCAAAATGTTCTACAACACTTAAATATAATTTTCTGTATTAATCAAATACAAAATAATCTCTTCTGCAAATAAGGCTAATTTTTCTTGAGTACTATACCACGTGTACCCTTGAATTTGTGATTGTCTTATTTTCTTTGTCAATGTCTCCAGCTAAAAGACAAATAACAAAACAGAAAGAGGACACCTCTACCTGGTTTCTCTATTCAAACCTGCCTTGTCAGAGAGGAATTCTCCCACCTTAATTATTTCCTCTGACCCTTTGTATATCTCCCTAATTAGTCACATTATTCTATAAGGAAATGCAAATGTTACCATTGCCCTACTTATAAAATCCAAACATCTCTATCAAATGCCTTCCCTGCACCAAGACTAACCAACAATAATAGGATCTTCTTGCACACTGCTGTGTTAATTCTGTTGAATGTTTGTCTCCCCTCTACAAAACCACACTGATCCATATCTGTTGGAACATGGGGTAAATTCTTGGTTAGGCTTGTAAGGGCCTCAGGGCCAATAGCCTAGCAACTTCCTATGATCCTATGATCTATCAGTATTGGCAACACCTTAGTCATTCTCTTAGCTAGTAAAGATACAAGACAGATTTAAAGGATCTCTGTCCTCATTAAGCAAAACAGCCACCACAGCTGTCTTCCAATATATTGGTATTGTCCCTCCTATTAAAATATTGTAAGATAAATCTTTCCAGATCTTTATCATTTATCCCTCCTAATTTCCAGATTTCCACAGGAATACCATGTGTTCCTGGAGACTTACTTGTTGACTGATTACATACTACCATTTTATCTCATCCTTTACCATCTTAGCAAGTAATTCTTGAGCATCATCTTAGTCTAACCTTGGCATATTTAAGTCTTCCATCAATGTTTCCATTTGTGTCTTTTCTTGGATCCCACATTCCTCTGCTCAACACAGATTTTCAAAGACATTCTGAAATATCTCTAATACCTCTATAGGGTCTTTGGTTGCCTTTGTAGACATATATTCCCTTAGCTTGGCAACACCTCTTTCTATTTTCTGTTGCCTAGGTGATTGTGCTCTGGGGCTGTTACCAAAAATACTTAACAGTGACCTTTCTAAACTCATACACATTACTGATATAATCCCTTATTTTTCCTTTAGCGTTCAATAATTGCTCTTCTTTTCCATAAAATTCTCTTCATTTGCAATACTTCATCATTTGACAGTCTAAATACTTCCTATTACATCTTTCCAATCTCTGTCTCTCTTTTTCATTTCTACAATATTTTTAAATTTAATTTTCATTTTTCCCACTCCTCAGCTATCTCTTCTGAAGAAATGTGTACATGGTTTTCACTACCCATTCCTTTAAATCCTTTCTTTTTAATAGGTAAACAGGAAAGTGCTAATGTTTCATTTTTACTTTATCTTAGTCTTTATTGGGAAATGGTCCAACATATTCACTAGATGGGTTTCAAAACAGTGAATTAAATACCCATGCTTTTGTAAAATATAGTTTCTGTCCAATAATCCACTTAGTATACCTTGAAGAATAATATGCAAATTCTGCCTGGGTTCCTGATAGTAATTTCATATCTTCCATTCCAAATTTTCTCATGTATTTCTTTAGAAGTCAACCTTCTTTTGCAGCATTTTCCCCTTCTAGGTCTCCTGATACATCTTCCCTATTATAGATCAGATTCCAGTCGCCATCCATCAATAATATTCCTTGCTGAAAGTTAGTTACCTCTCTGATAAAGCACCTTAATATTAGTTTTAGGTGGAATATAAATACATGCTATTGTGATTGTCCTTCCTTGCCAGTGACGTCTTATTACCAAAAATCTACCCTTGTTACCATTCTACAACTCCTCTATTACTATTGGAGCCTCTCTTGCAATCAGCATTATTACTCCTCATTTCCTTTGTTCCTGATACTCTGCTGAATAACCATTCTTGGATCCTTACTTTGCCAAATTCACATGCCCATTTCTAAGTATGTCTCCAGTTGCTACTTGTACCCTACACTTCTTTATACAATTCAGTATTCTTTGCTTCTTGTCCTTACCTACAGTGCCATTCCTGTTCTATGATATGACTGACAAGGCAGCCATTCTGGTAAGATGCTGTTGCTTTCACATATTCTACACGACAGTGTGCTTTTTTAAATAGCTTTCCAAATAGCAACTTACATGCAGACATTAGTGTTTGGCAGGTTGAACTTATCTCTAAGACCAATGTCATATTTGTCCAGACATTGTTTCAATAAAAACATTTAAAAAGCAATGTATATTTTCATTTTAACCCCCAATAATTTGTAAATTATAACAAACTCACACAACTATTTACATTTTCCAAAAACAAATATTACTCCTCTATATATGGGCAGCTGCCCCAGAAAGCACCCTCAGGCTTCATCAACTCTAAAGTTAGGTTTAATCCCACTGACAATGTATGTTAGAGATTGTGTTCCATTTTGCACCCATACCATCCTTTCCACCATCTCAGCTTCTCTTCCATATGTGAAAACAATTTGCATACTCTTAATTAACTGAATTAAAGTTTAAAGAAAGAGTGACCAGGCTATTATTAAATTAAAAGGGTTTACGTTGTTACGATTAATGCTGAGGTGATTGCTACTAGTAGGAATGCATCTGCTTGCATTCTCTGCAATGTAACAAACTTCAATTATTTTCACTGAACTACTAATCACCTCTTTAAATATTAATCTTAGTGTTTCACCTGGGAGCTCATGATTCAGTTATTCCTTGATTTATTACCTATATCTGAAGACAATGCATCTGCCAATTACAGAGTTCTGCTGAAAGAAAAGAAAAAAAAAAAGAAACAGCAAAGAAGTACATTCCTTCTTTATCAGTAGCATTAGCAATATTCATTAATAAGACCTTGTCCACCTTATATCTAGAATACCTGTGCATATTGCATATAATTACAACGTGACATTTAGTGGACTTCAAAAATTTGTTATACCCATATTACTAAGAAAAAGTGAACGTTTACTTACAAATTCTTCACTTCCTTCATAACCATCTTATCCCTCAAAATCCAAAGAATTACAAACAAACCCACTGAAGTTCACTCTTGAATCTCTATTCACTCTCCTGACATACTTACTCTCTTTGAAACCTGGCTTAAACCGCATATCTCCAACCTGGAAATCCTGCCCTTTGACTATAACATTTTTTGCTTAGACAAAACCTGAATAAAAGGGGGAGGTGTAGCTATAATGTACTCTAATCGACTCTCTCACTGTCCCCACTATCCATCTCACTTCCCAACTTCCATCCTGCTACGATCCTCATTGTAAACTGTAGAATTAACAATTACAATAAACTAGACATAGCATCCATGTACATCCACCCAGGGAACAATATCCCTAACCTTGAACAATTTCTCATCTGGATCTCACAAACTATTTCTTATGAAACTATAATACTAAGCAACATAAACATAGATTGGAACATAACATCCTCTGACACGCTCAACTCCTGCTTAAACCTCTTCAGCTTCTCCCAATTCATCCATACCCCAGCCTGTATAAACTAACACACCAACATCAGCTCCATCCTAGAATACATACTTACATCCAACCCTAACCTTTACCACAACCCCAGCACATTATCTGACACCTTAAGTGACCATCTTCCCACGTGACCAGTGGCACTCCCCCCAATCCACTAAATCCCATCACTACATTGAGTGCTGCAAACTCTTGAATTTTAATCCTGACTCCTTTAATCAAACTATTTCCACTATTAACTGGTCCTTCCTCTAGCATCTGTCACTAGAAGAAGCTACTCTAAAATTCAACATCTTCCTCAACACATTAAACTTCCTTGCTCCCATCAGGAAAATAAGAATAAAATCCAGCTGCTCCCCTGGCTTACCCAATCTACTTGCACTCTCATGCAGAACAGAGACAGCACTTGGAAAAACTGGCTAAAAACCAAATCCCCACACACCTTCAACAATACAAATAACTCCACAATTTAACTAAAAAACAAGTCAACTGTGACAAGAAAAGCTTCTACCCAAAGCCACTAACTAACTCCCACTCTAATCCCAAGAAATTATGGAATTCTGTCAACAAAGTACTCCTGCCAGGCAACCCTTCCTCACGAAATCCCTGCCCCAATACCTCTGACTTAGAAACTGCCACCTTCATCAAAACTTTCTTCATTAATACCATCAAAAACCGGTCTCTAAATGACAATGCCTCCAGTAGCTCAACCCCTCTCTCCTCATCCACCCACCCAACTCTCTTCGCACTCAAACCAATCCCCATAACTTACATTAGATCACTACTCAGCAAACTCAAAACATGCTCCCCATCTGTAGACAACCTACCCCCTTTCTTCTTAAAATTAGCTGCAAACTATATTGCCTACCCAATCTCCATACTTATAAATATATCCGTCCAAGAATATATTAACAAAAAAATGAAGAGATATTCCCTTATGCTGCGGTGAACTGTCCAATAAATAATCCACAAACCAAAAGACAGTTGATTCACCCAGGCTAACACTGTGCTGAAAAGCAAATAAACTGTCTGTACAATCCAATGATAAAAGTTCTGTTAAAATGCAGAATTTAATAAAAAAAGTAAAATAAAATAAGAACAAAAATAATAAAAATTTAGTCCCGTGTCCAACGATAAGTGCTTTCAAATAGTTCTTCTTCAAATTGCACCTTATAGAAATATTCCTTTATAGTTTCCCTGCTTATTTTGTACTTTCCAATTCTTGCTGTCCCTTTTTTCATCTTCTCAATCACTCACAACAGTCTCTCGTCAAATCCAATGTACTCCTTGCTTTTCTTGCCAACTTCTGTGCTTTTTTTCTGTCACTCAATCATTTTCTTTGGAACAATGGAAAGGGTTTTACTGGCATGCTCTGTCTGGGGTGGTGTCATTGTCAAAGGAAGGAGAAGAAGAATCCTTTTCAACCTGTTGGGTCACGTTTTGTTGGAGAAACTTTTTTTATTTCCTGCTTTGCCTGTTCTGAATCCAAAAATTTCTTTGCTCCTGCTGAAAAAAAAATACTCTGAAGACGGCTAGATAGACTTAGTTGAATCTAATTCCTGCCTCTCAACATAATCTGACTTCAAGGATTAACTTTCTGTTCTGTCGGGTGAACAGTGAATAATCATTTTCCACAAACACTCTGGTGTCTCCAGTTGATAATACTTTACATTTCTGCCAGCTCCTTCTGCTGATACGACTACATCTTTACTACTATAGATCTTGGCATCTTTCTTGTGTCCAAGTTAATAGCAGAGACAGGATGTGCCCTTTCCAATAACAAGGTCTATAGTGAAATATCAGTCCAGTTGCTTATTTTAAGCTTTCATAAATTTAATACAATCTGTTCTTTCTAGTTTGTCTGATACATCAGGAAAATCTCAAGTTTTCTCTGTGTATTCAGTCATCTAGCTTAACTATTTCTGGAAACAGTTCTTGAGAAGCCTCATATAAAGACACCCTTTCCTTCATTTCAACCTCTGATTTCTGCAGTTTTATCAACTTATCGGAATAGCTACTTAAAGCTTTTTCTGTTCTTTCCAGCTTTTTGTAATTTGACTATATGCATTTCTTCAGTGTTTCATTTATTGTAAACATATCTGAATGCACTTGAACTATGTTTCCTATACGTTACTAGAAGGCATCTACTGTACTGAGGCTGAAACCTGATCTGCTGTGACTGTTCTCCACCAGTGATTTTTTTTCTTCTCCTTTTCTAGTTGATTTTTCTCTTACTTTTTCCAGATTTCTTAGATGATGACATAACGCCAGTGTAATGACTAACCAATAACTGAATTTTACTCAAATAAATGTTTTTTTTTTTTTTTTTGTGGCTGTTTCCAAAGTTTTTGTTTTCACAGTGGGAGGGTTCAGATTAACTTGTTGGTCAGTGTGTAGCTATCTTATCTTCATCACTTTATGTAAAACTGTTATTATTTTTCAGTATGGTCTCAACATCCCAGATGAAATATTTTCAAGTGTTGACTCAAATACCTGCACTGGTGTCCACTGCCAGTATCAGCTCATTTGACTATCAGGCACCTTTCTGCTCTGAGCTTTCCATTCAACCACCCATAATCAATATCCAATTTATCCATTTCATGGCTGTGGCGAATGGGAGCTTATCCTGGCAAACAACAGGCATGTGGCAGAAAGTAATCTTGGAAGGGAATAGTGAAGCACTGTAGGACATACATTCATTTTACACATACCTACATGGTTTTGATGTACAGGAGGAAATTAGTTATCCTGGTAAAATCCCATGAAGATAAAGTGAGGTGATGCAGATTCCATAGAGAAGGTAGACCAGCACAGAAATGAACAAGGGAACCAAGTGTTGTGAGGCAGTAATGCTAAATAATATACTGCTGCACTCTGCTACATATCATACCTCTAAATATCACTTTATCCTGTTGCTGTTTTAACTTGAAACATCATCAAGCCTTATTTTTTATTATTACATCTTTGCTTCTGATTGAGACTGGGGATCCTGTCAACCGATTAAAAGCACTTTAATGAAGTGCTGTCTGAAGACAGGAGAAGAGTGAAAAGAGTTTCACCAGCACTGGAGATTTCTTTCTTCTTTACTTTTGTGGAATCTTGGAGTAGGTATATTTTAGTTCGGGGAGGGGAAGGGGGCTTGCACCCCTGCAAAAATACTTACCTCCAAGGTCTAGCAAAACTTGTTTTACTCTTTTTCTATCAACTGGAGAGCACTAGATTAAAGTGCTGTTGATGAGCTGACATGTATCCACACAGTTGAGAAAACCTATATATTATTAAACAAGGTCCTCCACTCACCAGGCTTGGACAACAATCATACGTTCATAGATAAGTACTAGGCTAACTGCCTTTGTGGTCCATTTTAAGCCTAGACAATTTCCCTCAATAGTGAGAATCAAACCTTGTACATTCTATCTGCAAGGTAAATACCTCAGCCATTATGCCAATCCACTGAAAGGAGGACTCTTTATTATTATTTTTTTTTTGATAAAGCTAAAACTCATTTAGCAAGTAACAAAAAATATGCACAAATACAGAAAGTACACAAAAATACACACACTCACACATACAGATATGATTTTACTACAACCAGAACTGAGTCACTGAAATGATATGTAACACTTTTCCTTACTAGATTCATAGTTTGTTACTGGGCTAATGACTTGGGGGTTCCTTTCTAAACCTAGCCAGGTTTTCCTGAAAGAATAACGATGGCCTGTTTCCAAGTAGGACATTGAGGTCCAGCTGTTTATAAGCTACCTCTGTTCCCCATCAACTAGAATAGGTTAAGCTTATACTGGGTAAAAGACAAACTCAGCTTTACATGGATGGGATGTCTGTTCCATAGGAGTGGCAGTCTCCGGGGCACATATCTGTCTCTTCAGCATATTCTTTTTAAGTCACAGATAAAATTTAGGTCCCTAGACCTTGTATTTATGATACAGTTTGACTTACAAATACAGACAATTCATAGGTGTGTGGTATGTGGATGCCTTGTAAACCAGGCATAGATTACCCCACAGGAATCTATAGAAGACTGAGTAGAGGGAAAAGGTTTTAAGGTACTCTGTGTAAAGCAGGTTCTGTGCAAAGCAGGTTTGTTACACCTTGTATTCTTTTTGTAAGGAACGTCTGAGGTCTCTCTAGTCACTGCAATTGCCTGGTCAGATACATGCCAAAGGATGCATTATACTGTATGACTGGTCTGATAAGGGTAGTGGAATAATGACCTCTTTGGACCTAGATGCCATGCCTTTATTTGTAAGTTGTGCAACATAAAAGGATTTCCATAGTAATGCAGCCACATGGTGGTTGAAGGTAAGGGTACTGTCTACATGTCTACCCAGATCCCTGACCACTGGTCAACTCTTAGGAACATATTATCAACATAGAACTTAGCTGGGATGGTTCACCTCCCAAAGGGTACAATTATGCATTTCTTAGCACTAAGTTTTAGACAATGACTTTGACACCATCTGATAGTCAGACACAGGCCTTTGTAAAGAATGCTAGAGTCTGGAGGGGAGTTGATGAAAGTCCCAGCTTGCAATCATCTGCAAATTTCATCATACGTAAACCTTCAGCATTTGTTTCCACTTTAGAGAATTAGATGGCAAAAGGAAGCGGGCCCAGTTTCGAGCCCTGGGGAACTCCCGTAGTGACTGGCCTCTTGGTAGAGGTAGTCTCATCTATTTTGACCTCCTGGGTCCTATCAATGAGCCATTTGACTATCCAGTGGGAGAT
The DNA here is from genome assembly GCF_019279795.1 of Protopterus annectens. NCBI lineage: Eukaryota > Metazoa > Chordata > Ceratodontiformes > Protopteridae > Protopterus > Protopterus annectens. The sequence goes on from NC_056734.1 coordinate 717,283,601, forward strand.
AAAAGAGTTTGTACCTGATTTAGTGAGCTTGTCTATAGTGCCTGAGTGGGTATTGTAACAAACATCTTAGCCAAGTCAAGGTAAGATGTGCGCACTTTCTTGTCCTTATCCATTCTTTGGTGACCCTCTTAAAGACGTCCACTAGATTTAATAGTCAAGACCTTCCTTTACCAAAGACAAACTGTGATAAGTCTAGCATTTGCAGATTACCTATGTCTTCATTTATCATGTCCATAATGATTCTTTCCATGGCCTAACGTATGAGGTTGGTCAGACTTATGTACCTATAATTACCCGGATTGGAGGTTGGACCTTTTTTGTGAAAGGGAACGAGTCTAGCCATCTTCCATTCCTTGGTCACAAAACTTGACTGTGGGATCCAGCTGAAAAGTGATTCACGTGGATCAGAGAGGTCATGTTTTATGCTATTCAGTAAGCATCCTGGGATGTTATCAAGACCCACTGATGCAGAGTTTTTGGCTTTGGAAAGTGCATTGACAACCTGTACCCTAGTAATGGTTGGAAGGATTGTGGTATGCAGTATAACATTTGGACTATTGGGGGGAGAGAAATTTGAACTGAACCTGTCAGTCAAAAGCTGGCAACAATCTTTGGTTTCATGCTTTTTTAATTTCTCCAAATCTTTTGGGTTTCTGATACCATAACGGGAATGGACACCATTGCTAAGTCAAAGTATGATTAAAGTTCATGAAATTAATATTGTTTCAATCTTTGATATCAGCCAGACTTGCTCTTCGCAGCACCCACAATGTGTCCAATAATGACTCCTTCTGCAATTTGCACAGAGTTACATGTGTTGGAAAGATAGCCAAACACAATTGTAGACTCTTTTTTATAAGACCCATTGCTCCTACTACTATTGGAACTGTCTGGGTATCTTTCTTCCACATTACTCTTGTTTCTGGCTGCAAATCCTGACACTGTAGTCTCTGGGTGTAGCGATTTCAATGATCAATGCTACTTTTGTCTCCTTTTCATGGACCACTATATCTGTTTTTCTCTCATCTGTCTTTTGAACTGTTTGTAATGGGTGATCCATGTGATGTAGAATTCATCATTTTCTATGATGCTTTGTGGCTCATGTTTCCAGTGTTTTTCAGCTACTTCAGAATTATAATTAATGTTTGCACAATCCCCAGTGCAACTGTCTTGCCACATTATTATGCCTTTCACTATACAGTCCTTCTGCCATTAGTATATCACAACTAGAAACAAGGTGTGCAACTGTTTCCAATTCTGTTTTACAAAACCTACATTTGTCTGTTTCTCCCACATGTTCAATGGACTTTGTAAACCAATAGCTAAGTAGCCCACTATCTTGGGCTACCAATATTAACCTTTCATCTTTTGCTTTGAATTCGCCTCTCCTTAACCATTCCTATGTTTGATCCTGGTCAACGTGAGGTTCTTCCAGGAGTTTTCTATACTTGCACCTATATTCATGCATTTTCCTCATTTACTACCTTCTCATCTGACCCTTCACCTTATATTTTTTCTTTCTTTATTTTTTTGGCACATTCAGTTACTGTCTTAATTTTTATCTACTTCTGGTTTTATTTCCATTCCCGCTTGATGCCGATATGCTTCTGCTAGACAAAGAAGGGAAGTCATCTTAGATTTATTCTCCTCATGTTTCAAAACTTTCACTTTGTTTGGGTCTTGTGAGCTCAGCAGACATGCATACAGTCCCACGATTGTAGATCTATACATGTATTCAATTTCAAGGAGGCACATACCCTCTTCGGAATGGGGAATATTTTATCTTGGTATGCACTGATTTTTATAAATCATTTATTGAGCATGAAGCATCCTTCTTGTTTTCCTGTCTAATCTATCCAACACCTTTTGGGGCCAGCTAGTCACTCTATAACTAAGTTAGGACAGGAACAGCAAATTGGTTTATTGCTTGAATTTTGCTCCTAGATGTCAACGCTGTTTTCAGGATTAATTTAAGTCTTCTAAAATATTCCTTGCTAAATTTTATTTGCATTTGTTCATGTTTTATTGTTGATCCTTCATCAATTCCCAAATATTTATATAGTTCCTCTTGCTCAAGTTCTTTTATATCACATTCTTGTCCCAAACTGATGTTTTCTTGGTGCTGCAGCTTTCCTGCTTTAAATGTTGCTTTTACACATTTATCAAGACCAAATGACATTCTTATATCATCTGAAAAAGTTTTGACTACTTGCAGTTGGGCTTTCAGTTCCTCATCTGATTAGCTATACAGTTTTAAATCATCAACAAAGAGAAAATGAGAAGTCTTTACACTTTGTTGCCTTCTGGGAGCAAAATTATAGCCATGGCCTAATCTGTTAAGCAGACAGCTTAATGGGTTAAGTGCAAGGTAAAAGAGCAGCGGTGACAGAGAGTCACCCTGGAATATCCCCTTTTGTATTTTTATCCCTTGAATAATAATTTGTCCTTTATTGTGACTTAACTGCAAAGTGGTTTTCCACTGTTTCATAGTTGCTGTGATGTAGTTTATCAGTGCAGGGTGGGTCTTATACATTTTTAAGCACTCTTTTATCCATGAATGTGGTACACTATCAAATGCTTTCTTGTAGCCAATCCATGCCATACGTAGATTCTTTCCCTTTTTACAATTCTCCACTTTAACTTTAACAACAAATGATCCTTTATTCCATATGACTTTTTTATTGCACTTTTGTTCTACTGCCATAATTGAGTTTTCTTCTAAATGACTATAAACTCTGTAGGCATCAGTTCCAGTGTATAGTTTATATGTCGTCGGATGGCAAGTTATTGGTCTATAATTTTTAGGGTAGCTTGTAGGTTAACTCTTAAGTAGGAACATTATTTTTCCTGTTGTTAGCCAGGTTGGTGTCTGTTTGGGGTGTGCATATAAATAATTCTTACTCATGGCTAAATTTTTATGCAAAGATCTTAAAACTTTTAATCAGAAGTTAGGTACTTCATCTGAACCCGGGGTTTTCCAGTTAGAGGCTTTTCTTAGCTTTGTTTCAATCTCCCTGGCTGTTACTTCATTCCATTTCATATCCTGTACCTTTGAATTTCTTATTCTTTCTTTTACTTCTGCTATCCATTTAGGACGGCGCAGTGGTGGAGTAGTAGCATTGTCGCCTCACAGCAAGAGGTTTTCTGGTTCGATTCTTGACTGGGGTGCCTTCTGTGTGGAGTTTGCATGTCCTCCCTGCATTCGTGTGGGTTTCCTCCGGGTGCTCCGGTTTCCTCCCACATTACAAAGACATGCATCTAGAGCCTTTCTCCCTGGGCCTCTGCTGAAAATTGGCTTTGTTCCAAGTCGGACTTTCCCGGTTAACAAATGTTAAATAAAATAAATAAAAATTTAGCATCTTTGTTAAGTACCACAGGATCTTCATAAATACTTCTCCAAAATGTATCTATTTCTTCTTTTTTTTGGTAGTCTTTCAATTTCTTTTATCTTGTTTCCTAATTCTCTATAAAACTTTCTTTGAGTAATCAATAAATTGCTGATTTTGTACTTTTCCTTTATAGTTATCTGTTTATCTTCTAAGTTTTTCTGCCTGTGCTGATATTTTTAGTTTATTTGCAATAGTGCATGATAAATCTTGATCCATTATACTGCGCATTGCTTTTATCACGTCTGTCTTTCTGAGTATTTTTGTTGATCTGTTCCCTCTTCTATACTCTTCTAACAGTGACACTTCTTGTCTTAAATGCTTTATAGTTTTCTCTATTAGATTCTTCCATGATGGTATTCGATTTCTCCCCTTCCTTTCCATTACTACCCTGTGTTCTTGTGGTAGAATTTTATCTGTTATTAATTTAGCTGCACAGTAATATATCCTGTTTACTTCTGTTATATCACATGAATCTCTATGTACAGTCCTAATTTATTATGTTCATTTGTTTTATCAAACTTCTGACTTTTGGGGTTTTATTCACCTTCTGCAGTCTATTTCTTTTATTGATCTTAATATGTCTGTCTCTATTAAATCAAGCAACTCTTCTCTTAGCTCATTTTCTTCTAAAACCGAGGCCACATTTTTTGTTCACCATTTGCTGCAGGCATTCTATAAAAAGTTCTATAGCATTTTCCTGTGGCACGTTCTCTTCAGTTTCTCCTTGTGCCATCCATTGCTCTGTCATATGGGAACTCACTGGCCTATTGCTTCACAGTATTGACTGTTTCAGAGTTGCCACAGATTCCTGTTTTTTTCCATGCTGTATAGCTCCAACTGACCCTTTGCACTGGATTCTTAAGGAAGGCTCCAAAGTACCTTCATATGTCAGCTGATTAGATGCTTGCTGCTCTACTGGTTCTCCTTAATTTGGGTGTCCATTGCTCTATCCTGTTGTGTTATCTATTTTCTACAATGAATCCTTCACTTTGCAGGTACTCCATAACCATTACTAATCCTATTTTCTACTTTTCCTTTTTTTTCTTATTTTTTTTGTATTATAAGATTTTCCATATCTGGATGTCTTTGCCTGTATTTCTCTTCAAATATATTTGGTGCTGCTCTTTTTGCATTGATTAGTTTTGCTTTCTCCTTTGTATAAATATTGCACCATATTAAATCTCTTTTTCTTTCTCATGCCCATATTACTTTTTCAGGTGTCTTCTGCTCCTCTTCTTTCTCCTTACTTTGGGGACCAGTTGTTCTATCATGCCGTGATATAACCTGTGTTAGACTTTCTACACTGAATTCTTCACTTCTCAAATATTCCATACCTTCAGCTTCTACTTTTTTTAACTTCTACTTGACTAATCTTCTGTTCTACATTCCCTCTTTGTGATCATATTTTTTATTGTGAAATTTTCCATATCTGGATGCCTTTGCTTATATGCTTATATCCTCTTTGAAAATCTTTGGGGCTGCTTTTTTGTGTTGATTAATTTGGCTTTCTCATTTGCATAAATATTGTACCATATCAGATCTCTTAGTCTTTCCCATGTCCATATTTCTTTTTTTATACCTTTCAAACATCTCTAAATTTTGTTCTTTAAATTTTCTCACTTCCTCAGTCACTTCTTTTTCCAAACGGCACAAGGTTTCTTGGTCTATACAGTGTTTTCATGGATCTGTTGTATTAATGAATACAAATTTTTATTTGAGGTTTCTGAAAGTTTTTCTAGTAGAAGTATTTTTCTTTCCTTTAATTTCTTTCTTAATCTTTTTGTATATCTTTTGCCTAGAAATTCTGGGCTTCTTGCATAATAGTAACAATAAATAATTTCTTTCTTATCCTCAATAGTCCACTCTCTCATCTGTATTGTTCTTTTTTGGCTTATCAGTTTTTGTGATTTCTGTGGACTGCTACTTCCTTCTACAATGTGTGGGGGGGGGGGGCATCCTCCCCTTGAGTTTGGCCTAGCCCCATTGTAGGAATATTTCCATGTCTTGAGGATTCTGTCATTTTTTCCAGTCCTGGTACCAGTGTGCTCACCAGGATTAGGCACTTTTTATCCTGGAACGTGTGCATTCAGCTTTCTTCTTTATTTTTTTCTCCCACTTCTGTACATAATATATGCTATATAAAATACAGTCTATATATCAGTGCCCTCTTGGTGAGATTTTGTGAAAAACAGGGTCCACCTCATGAAGGTACTCACCAAGACTTGAGAATGAATTCAATTCCAGCAATACTTCTCTCCTTTTTCTGATTTTATCATCTCTCCATTTGGACCCCAATGGTTCAGTGTGGGTGATGCCATTTACAATAAGTTCTTTATCTGAGAAGCTATTTTGTCTTCAAATGTAGCCTTTGAAGTAGTAATTAACCCTCTTAGTTGCCTGATTAGATTGGTCAGGAGGCTTTTAGCATACTGGGATTTGTCCCTCCTACATCTGGCCAAGATTGTTTTCTTTTGTTATATAACCAATTGATATTGTGATTCCACCAGGATGTCTTATCTTTTCAGTTTGTCTTATTCTTAATAGAAGTGGACACAGCTCACTCTATACAGCTATAAATATAGCTGTACAGGGATTTTGTGAATAGCTCAGCATATGCTACGGTGTTTATTGGGTTTGGTGGTGCTTAGAATTTAGCCAAGGTATCACTTAGTAGAGAAAGGGGTTAGCCTTGTAATAGTTCCCAAAGGTTTCTGGTTTCACTGGTCCCCAGATTTAATTTTTATTTCAAGCAATGCTGCCTTATGGTCAGATCTGATGAGTGAGGACATTACATTGGGTGAGAAATGCTGCTCCCCCATAGTCATGAGTACAAGGTTAAGGATGTTTGTATCTCTGGTAGGAGAATGGACATGTTAGTACATACAAAGTTTAGGAATCACTGGGCTTGTGCATTAGAAGTGGTGTAGCACTCTCAGTCTATAGAGGGGTAGTTCAGATCCTCCATGAAGATCATATTGGGTTGAATGGTGAGGAAGTCTAGTAGACTGAGATATATAGTATGGGTTTCCTGGGATTTGAAGGGCATCTAGGTTGCAAGGACATGATAAGAGACCCTGTTTATGGTGAGTGGCACATGTATGAGTTCTAGTGGGTCATACACATTAACTAGTCTGGATGCGAGGTTGTTTTAATACAGAGAGAGACTCTTCCACCTTTAGTTCCCTCCTGTGCAGTAGCTAGTCTAAAGTTGTGAAAGGCATTATAACATTGCAGTGGGGTACTCTCTGCAACTTTAAACCATGTCTCCATTACTACACAGATGCCTACACTCTCCCCCGGGGACAGGAAGGCTTGTAGGGGTTGGAGTTTTTTGTTAAGACTTCTAACATTGAGCAGTATCACCTTCAAATATTCCTTTGTAGGTTCAGTTAAGTCAGAAGGTTTATTAGTCTGGCATTCCCTAAAAAGGTGCTATGAGGGTGGAAAAGGTCTTTGCCAATATCTGAAAGTCTAGAGGGGATGAGTGCAGACCATTCCTGGCAAAACAGTGTGGTTTCTCAACCATGTCTTCCCAGGCCATCAGATATTGTACCCTTTGGAATGACAACAGAAGCTAAGCCAATTTTCAAAATCAATCATTTTCTGTTGGTAACATGGCATCATCTTTGGAGACTGTATTTTGCTGCTTAGTGCTAGGCTCTTCCCTGTCTGTGACACATAATCAGCGAGCTTGATCATGTCTCACTTCACATAGTCAAGGGAGGTACATCTCAGGTCATTAACACCAACATGGACTATGACAGTCATACTGGTACCTGTGGTTCAATGACCCGAGTGCCTGTGTATCTTGATGGATCCTAGTCCTGGAAAGACAACTAACCTTGACTCTCTCCTTACTCAGTCTGGTGTGGGGGACATTGGTGTGCCTCACTATAGAATCATCAATGAGCAGGAAATTTGTCTGGTTTGTAGGGCTTAGCAATACAGGAAATGGATACAGTGTTACCAGGTGTAGCTGTGAGTGGTGTTTTAACTGCGTGTTTACATGATTGCTGAGGACCCTTTTTTGACTGTGCTGTGCAGGAGGTGTTAGTGTTTTAGGAGGGTTACCTATAAATGCCTCAGCATAAGTAACTCTATGTGTAGGGTCTTTATGCTGTGCAGTAGGCGTCATGCAACCATCACTGACAGCTTCTATAGGATTAGTTTAGGTTGTATGAGTTTTACCTCCAGTGTTAAAATGTATTTACACCTCTCGCATACTTTATCTGTTTTGTTAAGGAAACGTGGGTTATCAGTGTACATGAGGTAATTGCTACAATGGCTCAGAATACCCATCACAACCAGACCACAGAGACAGTCAGGAAGTGCATATCCACAGCTACTGATCTATTAGGGAGGAGTAAGAGATATTTAAATATTGAATAGGTCAATAACACAAGGAACCTGATGAGCAATGCTCAGCTATGTGCAAACAAGATGCACTAGTTGTTAAAAAAATCAGTCCAGATAGTAAAGGTATTTAAGTGACACTTACACTGTGAGAGATTATCGTCTACACAGAATACAAGGGGGAAATATGATGCAAGATATTGGCATCTATATAGATCACTGCTAGGCGCTGCCGCATGGAGAGCAACAAAAGACTGTAAAAAAGGACAAAAAGTGTAGATATTCAACACAGAAACACCGAATTAATTCAGCTGTGACAAAAACAATGTGAAAAACAAGTGCTGAAACAGTGGATATGGTAATGTATGTTTTAGCTTTTGTAAAGTTTAGCAAAAATCAGCAGCACTCTTCTTCACAAGTGGTGTGATCATCAAATGTCTCCAAATGTCTTGTCTACGTTATGAGCCAAGCATTGTATAGCTGTCATGCTTAAATAGCAGCAGAGATTAAATAAATAAATAAAAAAACACACACACAAACAAGGCCTTGTGGCCAATCAAAAACAACAGACTGTTCTTTCCTTTATATAATCCCGGGCCAGAAAATGACTCAGGTCCCCTCTACTCTCCATAAATTGGATCCGAGGTAGTTATAAATAAAGACCGTTAAAAAAGGTGAAATATTGCAGATATTCAATACAGAAACACTCAATTAAAGCAGTGAATTACAAATTCCATAACAGTGGATATAGTAATGTAACTCTTAGCTTTTGTACGGTTTAAGAGAAACTAGTAACATTCCTCTTCTTCTCAAGCAGCATGGTCACTAAACATCACCAAACACCTCAGGCACACAGATTCAAATTTTAAACAAGCTAGCTCTCCAGGGAATCAACGCACTAAGACTTACACTAGCAATTCCCAGTTCAGAAGGTCATAGAGTATTCTCTCCTGCCACAAGCAAACACCACAAGCCATCCTAATGCAAAATAATTGGTTTGGAGCCCAGGTGTTGAAAGCAGAACAAAGACACTTAGAATAACAGGCACAATAAGTCTTTACCAGAAATCTGCAGCTCAGAAGGGTGAAGACTACCCTCTCCTCCCATAAGACTATAGACCACAAACTGTCTTAATGTAAAATAACTGGTTTGGATGCCAAATACTTAAACCAGAAAAAAGACAGTTTTAGAATAACAGACACAATAAGCCTTCAACCAGCAATTCCCAACTCAGAAGGGTGTAAGCTAAATCTCCTACCACAAGAGTGTAGACCCCAAACCATCCTAATGTAAGATAACTAGTTTGGAGCCCAAGAGCTTAAATCAAAACTAAGAAGCTTAGAAAAACAGTTGCAATGTAAACAGGCAACTAATGAGAAGTAATAAATGCAGTAGACTAAATGCAACTGAACACTTTAAGAATGTGCAGCAAAACTAATAAACTAGTAATAAGTGAAAATATAGTAAAAGCAGCTGAATGAAGTGCATTTTAACAACTGTGAAGGTAGGAATCAGAAGATAATTCTAGTTTAAGAAACTAAAGGGGGGGGGGTCTTCCCAATTGATGAGACTGGGAGGAGTGTCCAAAGTCAGATTTATAGAAGGGCCGGGCAACTCAAAAGCCACCAAATATAAAAGCATAACAGGAGTAGGGTGGGTGGATGGATGAGAAAAATCAAACGCAGGTAGAGATCAGCAATTGACAGGCAGAAAACAGCAAGTCACACAACACTACAGCTAAATAAAGATGTCACTAAATACTTGTAGTTAAATGAGGAATGATATTTCTCAGCCCCTTCCATTAATTTGATGGATTTTATTCACTGTCTACAAAATAATTATTTTCTAACTGACCATAGGCCAAGACCTCTTAAAAGTCCAAAAACAACAAAATACTAAAACAAAACAAAATGCATTACAAGAGTAAAGATGAATAATGGAAGTAACCAAAACTTAAATGAATAATTAATCCAAAATCAAACACAGACAGGGATCAGCAATAGTCAGGCAGAGAAAAGCAAGCCACATGCTTATTGATCTTGCTCTATTGTCAAGTCAGAAAATGGTGTACAAAATCAGTACGCCTACAAAGTTACAAAAGATTAATATACAGATTACATTAAATGTAGCATTACGGCATAAAATAAATACATGTAACCATTATGGTATGCCTGAAGTAAAAACAAACAGTTTGCGAATATAATGAAGGAAAACCTTGTTGTGACTAAAGAATGTGTTCAGACATGGGGGACTTGCTTACTGAAAATATGAGATGTTCAGAACATATAAATAAAAGTCAAAGAAGTCAGAAGGATAAATGGAGGGGCGTGGCCAAGATATGCTTAGAATAGAAGCAGTTTTCTTCAGCTCTGTCAGTTTAAAACTTGTATGACAGGAATTTAACAATAAATCTTATCAGAGAAAGTTATTTTCTTCAGTAATCCATTCTTCACAACGAGATATTGGACTACATAAAAAATTTCTGAAGAAATTCTGCGATTTTCCTGTCAATAATTCCTTGGATACTTTATCTATCTTCACTGGCAGCAGAATGGCTACATCTAAAACACTGCATCAAGAGTCTTCTCTAAAAAAGGACTTACATTCTTTACTCACTAATGTACAAGAACTGTCTACCAAATTGGATAAAATGGATTTAAAGATAGATAACTTTAAAAAAGACTGCACTAAACAAATGGAAAAGATACATGAAGATCTGCTACTTCAAAAATCACAAATTTCAGGTATTGAAACAGCACTTAATGACATTGACAGTAGAGTACATAAAGATGAAAGTAATACAGACTTCTTAATGAAACAAAATACATATTTGCAATCCAAAGTAAATGATCTAGAGAACCGGTCACGAAGGAATAACATCAGAATTTTTGGCTTACCAGAAAATATAGAGGGAAACAATCTCTCAAAATTCCTAACAACATGGATACAAGAAGTACTAGATTTGCCAGAAGCATTATCCTATAGTATTGAGAGGGCACACAGGTCATCTGCTTCATCTAAAACTAATAAGAATAACTCTACTAAGTCTGTAATTGCGAAATTTTTATCTTCCTATGACAAAGAACTAGTGCTAAAAACTGCTTGGGCAAAAGCTCCCATTAAGCTAAATGACAATGCTATTCGTTTTGATAATGATTATTCTCCTATAGTGATTGCAAAAAGAAAACTTTTCCTACCCTTAATTAGAGAACTAAAAAGGGCACAAATAAAAATCCATCTACTGTTTCCAAACCAGGCTTAACATCTTTTTGGATTCAGCTCTTACTTTTATTAAATCCAATAACATAATTGAAAAGCTTGAAGACATGGAAGTCTTAAAAGATTAGGAGAAAATGACAGCTGGAAATCAGCTGAAAAGAAAAAGAAGTTTAAGAAATAAAGAAATGCACTATTAAAATGACACTTTGAATCTAAACATATGGACTTTAAAGTAATATTATGGTCACAACAGCATGTAAGTGCAACATATGGACTTTAAAGTAGGGTTGCCACCTTTTCAAATGCCCAAAGTGGGACATTTTTGGTACAAATGTCAGATTTTGCAAGCTGAAATATACCCATGGCCAGTACAAAGGACAAAACTTCACTTTTTTGCCTAAATAAAAGCTTATTCTTGTAGCATTTTAGTTGCTTATTCTGTTTTGTTTAACATTTAGGTGTTTCAGATACAGAATAACTGTTTTATGCACCTATTACATAAAATATAGGAAATCATTTTGGCCTAAAATCTCAGGACATTTGCCATTTTTACAATTTTTTTGCAGGACACAACTGCCCAAAGAGGGACTGTCTCTCGCAAAGTGGGACAGGTGGTAACCCTACTTTAAAGTAATCGTATGGTCACAACAGCATGTAAGTGTAACATTTCCCCCTTTTTTTTAATATCCAATTATCAATAATCTCTGTGTGTGTCTGTCTTATATGCTAGTGGTGTGGCTATGATAACTTTGGTTAAGTTTTGGTTTCTTTTCCTTTTTTTTTTTGTTTTGTTTTTGTTTGTTCTCCTCTCTCACTCCTTTTTCTGTTTTTTCATTTTGACACTTTGAATGTGTTTATGTATGTAGATGGGGTGTTTGATGATATTCAATTGGTTTGGGTGAATGGGAAAGAGAGGGGTAGGATGGCTGGAGGACGTTTAGAGGAGTGGGGGAGCTTGAATGTAGCTTCCATGGCGATGTGTGGGTTATTGGAAATCTCTAGGCTATGGTGTATAATGAGGGCTTGGAGAAATATGTACTGGTGTGGCATTGTTGGTGAACTAGCAGGGTCATTTTTTTTGGTAATATAATGCATTGGTGATTGAGTGCATAGACTGAATGGGCACTGAAAACTGCATTTACATTGTGGCATGTTGAGTTCAGTCCCAGCATGATTCGTGCTTTTTCTAGCATAATTTTTCACTTACCGGTTTTCAAAGTCTTCCACGCAGACACACGAGGCTAGAAAACAGCAGAGACAGGCACTAAATATTCCTGCTTTCATCCTAGATTACTTTTTTTTCCCCTCAAAGCAGTTCGAGAAGCTCCGATCAGCCAGATGAAAAAACAACCTGATGACATCATCCTAGTCAGTGCAACTCTTGTTTCTGTGAACTTTGAACCTCTGGGAAAGTCATGCAGACTTCTTAGAATGTTAGAACACAGTTTCATCGCAAAAAACATCTGATACACAGGTGAAATGTTTATACATATTCAAAAATGGTACCTCGCATATAAAATACACTCATTGCATTAATGGTCATTGTTTGAAATGTTCCCTGCATACACTTGTATATATAAATATGTAATGATTTTATATAGATAATGCTCTTGATGACTGCTGCTGTTTTTTTAGAGAATGTATGCTATTTAGGAAAAGAGGCTACTTGATGAATGTTAAATATACAGGAATGCTGGGTTCATTGTAAAGTATTGCCAGATTTATTTGTTTGTTATAAAATACATTTACATATCTTGCTTGGTAAAGTTTGGATATAGTAGAAGGTGGATACATTCCTGAACTATCTTATTTGCTGGAGCATTTTTTCCCCCGCACTATTGACTAATTTAAAGAGATAGTATTACATCCTATTTGGGTTCAAGTTAATCAGATTTAAAAACAAAATACACACTAGAAGACATTATTTGGTTATAAATCTGTATATATGCATTACATATACAATATTACTAAAGGTTATATAAGAAATATTAGCATACATATATATATATATATATATATATATATATATATATATATATATGACAACCTTATTTCAAATACTATGCTTGTTTAGTAGTTTAATGTGTTGTTTAGGTTATTCTTCCTATCTGATGTAACTGTATTACAAACTAAACCAGAATACACAGACATATCAAAAGAATATACTATATTAAAAGCAAAAGTACATACAATTTGATTTAATGAATAATTTAAATAGCAGTGAAGAATATGTAAATATAAAAAATTACAGACGGAATTACTATTTGACAGTAGCTGAGTTATTGTTGCTATTTGAAGGGAGGATAATTTGAGTGGTGTATGCTACTCAGATTAGAAGTTTACAACTCCAGGAAGGGTCTGGGTAGACTTGTTATATTAAAGTTTTGTTATAATGCTCTGTTACAAATTTTTATGACATTCACAAAAACAACAAATTTTAATATTCTGCAGTTTATTTTTGATTTGATAAATATGTTTTCTAGCACTTATGGTTACCAAAATGGAATACAATTGAATCTCCATGTATTTAAATCACAACACACAATATAAATGTTTCTCTTAAAGGGTATTTCAATAAATATTAATGGTCTAAACAACCCCTGTAAGAGAGGAAGTCTGCTCAAATATCTCAAAATACACAAATCGTATCTTGTCTTTTTACAAGAAACACATCTAATATCTAGAGATATTGATAAGTTAAACACCAGATGTTATAAAATTTTAACAAGTTCAGAACATAGTGAGAAGAAAAGAGAAGTAGCAATATTATGGAGCAAAACACTCCCCATGCCTTAAATACTAGATGTACACAAATATAAATTCTTTAGCTAGATATTGGTATATCTGTTCATTACTATGTTTCATATTGTGTGTACATCTAATGTTTGCTGCAGTATGTATTATTTGCTATTGTATGTATATTCAATTCTTTTTCATGTACTCTGCTGCTCATTTATTGTTCTGTGGAGCTTTCGTCCCCTGGCCTCAGCTGAAAAAGGACCTGTGTCCAGTTGGAATTTCCCGGTAAACAAATGTAAAATAAATGAATAAATAAATAAATATTTGGCTGTGCTCAGAGGAAAACAGCAAAATGGTAGAAGCATGGCAATCTTCAGACCACCCATATGAGCTTATTGTGTTATCAGAAGTGCTCCATCAACTCTGCTCTGAGATGTTGAAAACTGGTGATATGTTTACGGACTGTATGAGGATGAATGACAAGAAGATATAAAGGTGAAGGGCAAAAATGGAAGAAAAACTAATAGAAATGAAGATTGGCATTAGAGAGAGGACGTAATAATAATAAATGTACTGGAAGTGGTTGAAGGTAATGACTATATAAAATTTATGAAAGCTTGCATAAATAGTTTGAGAGGTGTAAGTCATGCAAAAGTACTATTCTGTTGAGCACATTGAGTATACAAGGCTGGCAAGACAGGGTAAAGATATCCACACACACAATCATCAATGTGCAGAATTATTCTTTATTGGAGAGACTCCTAATGTTGTGAAAAAAAGGGAGAACATTCTGCCAGTTGGTCAGCAGAGGGTCTTTGTGGACAAACTTTTTCCATGGGCACAAGGATAAAAATGAAGCAGATATAAACCACACTTTAAAACCTGCAGGCAGATGAATTTACAGCTCAAACTAAACTGCTCAGCAATAATGAATCTTTTCCTGCAAGGAATAAAATCCTTTGACCCAGAACTACTGAAGGGGAGCTTGAGAGGTACAAATAAGTGCATGATCAAACTACTGCTAAATCAGTCAAAGATCAAGAGAACAGTAGAAAGTCAGGGTCAGGAAAGAGATTAGAAGATAAATGACCTATAAAACTGTTTCCACTATTTAAAAAGAAAATGGAAGAATGGCAGAAAGTGTTGAATTGCATCCTGAAAGGATAAGGGAGAATGAGCGTCAAAACTATGAATCAGATTTAGTTGTGCCAGAAGATGAAGCATTAGAAAATTGCTAGAGACTGTCAACTAGACTAATGGAAGTTTTTGTTGCAGTGATATCACATTTGACAACTGTGACATTTTAAAGGGAATGGATGGAGTTTTCTCAGCAGGTAGTTCATTGAATCTGTGGATTAGAATGAAGTAGCATCAATTTTAAGCATGTAATTGCAAGGAAAGTCTATGACATGGGGTTAACTATTATCTTGTCTCCTATTTAATGTTAATGGAGAGTGAATAAGGAAGTAATGTAATGGATTAGTTTTGTCAGAGGATGAAACACTAGATTAGTAAATGGGATTACTTGCAAGACTAATAGAAGACAAAGTCCAGACAGGGGAAAAAAAAACACAAGGAGCATGCTAAGCAGCCCGGATCTTCCTGCAGTCCTACTCAGGAAGGTAATATTGCCATGTTGTGTTGTTTTAGATTTTTCTTTTCTTATGTTGCTATGTTTGAAGCAGAATGGTTCTTGTATTGGATGAACCATTCAGTGGTCAAATTAGATGAAAAAGCCTCAGGCTTATGACCTTGAACTATAGGGAAATCAGCACATTAGATCAAGTATTTATCTATCTGTTTTGTTTAGTATGCTAAAGGTTTTGCTATGCCTTATTATAGAATCAAACTAATCCAGTGCTGTCTGGTATATTGTTATATAATGACATGTTAATCTGACAAATGTACAATTACAGTTAGCCTTGTTTGTGACTCAGTTTTTCTCCACTGATTTTGTACATATGTACAAAAAGGGATTCAAACATTACATAAGATGCGACATGGTAAGGAACAAATATTTAGGTGTGACACAGTGACAAGGAGGATATCTGACTGCAAATGTTTAGACATGTTCATGGAGGATGGGATTGTAACAGGAACTTTAATGAAATACTTTGACTGATAGAGCTAGAGAAAGAGAGAGAATGACCAAGTGGGCTTCTATTGGGGGCAAGGGAGAGAGGTATACATAACGGCACTAAAGAAATTTAGTACGTTTTTTGATACAACAGTCTATGAGCTGATTTCAACACTTAATCAGTGAAAAAAGAAATGGAATGCTAGACAGGGATTATTATGAAACAGGATTTTTTTTTGGGGTGGGCTAAATAGAGAAAATTAGTAAACAAGTCTTTTCTAAGACAATGAAGGCTTGGGAGAGGCACCAGCACCTTGTACTGGATGATGGATACAAAGCATCGGATAGAAGCAAATTATATGAGGTGTTCAACAAAAGCGGACAGTTTGTATATAGGTTTTTCTTTGTTTAAAATGATTTTTGGTATGTGCATATACAAATAAGTTTACTAAGCAGCTGAATGAGGAAAAAACAAGTTTTGCACTTAATGTTGATGGAAATGAGAATGACTTGGGGTGCACAGGAGCTTAGTCTGTTAAACTGCAAAAAAAGAGGTCATTGTTCCCCACTACTCATCACTCATTAGACCCATTATAGAGTACAATGCCCCTTTTGGTATGTACCTCACAAGACATCTACAACAACTGGAAAGGCTACAGAAATACCTCACAAAGAGGATCACCGGCCTCAAACAGATGCCCTACACAGACCATCTCAAAAAACTCAAGCTTTACTCCATCGCATATCACCTACTCGGAGGTGATCTCTGCCTAACATACAAAGCTATGTCAAACCCAGAGCTGTTGGACATGCTCCACTTAAAGAAATCCCAATCCCTCCGAGCTACATGCTCTAGGGACCTAAACCTTGACACCACAATAAACAGAACATGCTGCAGGGATAGATTTCTGTCCCACAGACTTCCCATACTCTGGCATAAACTGCCTATCTATATCAAACAAAGCTCCTCATTAGCACTCTTCAAGAAAAATCTTGATAATTGGATGGGAAATAGTTAATTCACCCCGGGGATCACTTCTGTGGCTCTGCTCGACAGTGGCACAGGAAAATAATTTTCTTGGGTGGCAAAAGCCAGGGTACCTTTTTGGCTGGGCTTGTATAGGCCCTTGGGGTGATTGCCTAGTACCTACCTATGAACCTATGAACCTATACAAAGGAATGTTTTGTTTTGTCACAACAGACCTAAATAAAATATATATACTTTAATAAACATATATTGGATTCCAGGTTTTGGTTCATACACTGTCAAACAGCATTTAAATAAGATAGTTAGTCTAGCCAAAGGTAATTTAATAACAGCAAGTGATTTTAATTGCATATTAAATGACATTGATTCTAACACTTCAGTTAAAAGAAAATTTTCAACTTCAGCTAAATTACTATTGGAGTTTAAGCAATCTATATTAAAAGATATAAACAGCTTTGCAGATTCAGACTCACTCCCATACACTCATTATTCTCACAGATATAAAACAAACTCTAGAAGAGATAGAATCCTAATATCAAAAGAATTAACAGATGACTTAATAAAAGTAAAGGTTATCTCATGCCTCTTGTCTGATCACAACTCAATAACTTTTGAATTACTAACCAAGACATCTCACACTGTTATAATTAAAAGAATACCAGCATACATAACTAAATTGAAAGAATTTAAAGAATTTTTGCTTTTAGAGATACAAGACTATATCACATTAAACAATACTAATAATATATCAGAAATTTATATATGGGATGCCTTAAAAGCCTTTCTATATGGGAGAATTATCTCGTGGTATAATAATAAAAGAAAATCCTGGGACAAAGAACTATTAGATATACAATGTAAATTAGACAAGCTAAAATTTAACTTAGACAGTAATATTGATAGAATAAACAAAGAGAAAGAGATAAGTAAACTAAATACAAAATACCTAGTTATTAAACCACAAAACAAAGATCAGAACAGAAATTTAAATGTATAACCTTCTCAACAAATCCTAGATCTTTAAATATCTCAGCAAGTAAAACTAAAAGGCTTAAAAACACACAACCATATTAAGGGGATTTATTCCCAAAAAAGAAAAAAAAACCTGTGTCTAAAATACACAATATCTTATTCAAATTCAAAGAATTATTTCATAAGATAAATCAGAACTCCCAGATAGTAGATTCAAAAGATATGATTAAGGCATTTATAACAAAGCATACAAAATATAGATTATCAAGAGATCAAACTAATAACATAGATAACCCTATTTCTTTACAAGATATACAGAAACCAGATAATAAAACTCAAATTACACAAAGCCCCCAGGAATGATGGCATTATCCCAGAAATATATACATTATTACCAAAATCTGCTTTAAATAGTCTTCATAAAGTATTTAACATTTCCCAAAACAACACTATCATACCCCCTCATTGGAAATATACCTTTATCTCACCAATAATCAAATCAAATAGAGATCCCATTAAGTGTTCTTCATATAGACCAATCTCTTTATTAAACATGATTACAAAATGTTTATGCCCATATATGTTGAGAGATTTTTTTGCCACTATTAGTAAATGATGATCAAACAGGTTTTATTATAAATAGAACTACCTATGACAATATAAAAAGAACAATTACTTTGATAGATTCGGCAAAAACCTCAAACAAAACTAACTTTAATAGGTTTAGATATAAATTGTGCCTTTGACTCAGTTAACTGGGACTACTTATTTATATTGCTAGAAGAATTGAATTTCTTGGATAATTTTATAAATCTTATAACAAACCTATATAAAGGGAGTCAGGCATATATCAAAATTGGCACTGCCATATCAGAAAAAAATCCTATTACAAGAGGGACTAAACAGGGATGTCCTTTATCCCCCCTTTTATTTACATTGATTATGGAAACATGGGCCAGTTTAGTAAGAGATGATGAAAACATTGAAGGTTATAAGTTAAATTCAGATATTTCATCTACAATTCAGTTATTTGCTGATGATATTTTGGTAACAGTGGGAGAAAATTACAAATCTATTCCTGCCATATTTAAAAATATTAATAATTTTCAAAAAATATAAGTCTTGGCTAATTGTGAAAGTGGCAGAGTCCACGACATTCCTCAGCAGTTCCCAGAATGCCATGGGAATGCATGAATAACCTCATTATTCTCTAACTTGGTCATGTTTAGAAAAGGAAAAATGAAGTCATATGCATGTGAATTTGCACAACCATAAGTATAATCCCTGCCCATCTTACATCATCTGGTAGACTTTATCACCTCAAAGCACTAAACATTTACTAAACCTTGGTACTTATACATATTGGAATATGAATTTCTACAAAATGCACCCCCCCTCCGAAAACAAAAAATTAATACTGCTGGTATACTGCATGAGGAATGTAGAAATTATATTCAGGTATAATACTCCAGAAGGGAAACAAAACCAATGTTCAGCAGCACTAGCAAAACCTGATGATTTCATTAATGACTTTTATCTAGCATATAAATGAAAAGTGAATATACGCCTTAAAAAAACTGTAGGCAACAAAGCGTTTTGGTCAAACCAAACTTGCCAATAATAACAGTACCAGGTCTAATGTCCTTTATGGTTAACTGGGTTTAGTAAGAGTGATGTCAAACCTCAGCGGTAGTAGTTCTAGATCAGTGTAAAACCACAGCCTTGCTCATACTGTCTTCATTTTGGTACTGGCACTTCAAATAATGGCAACAGGGCCGGCCTTATGTATGTCTGAAATAGGCAACTGCCTGAGATGCCAGTCTTGCAGGAGTACTTTTTCCCATTTATTTATTTTTTAGGGAAATGTTTTTTACTCTAAGAAATAAAGATAGGAAATAAATAAAGTACCCCTATAGAAAAAATAAAAAGTGTTCACAGCACAATGAGAGCTCCAGGGATGGTGGTTCTCCAGTTGACTTTGATTCAAGTCACGTTCACACTGTGAAGTCACTGGATTTGAGACCTCAGAATGTTCAAATATAGGCATGGAGATGCCTGAAGTTGCAGCTGTTTTTCTCCTTCTCTCTTATTTGTATGGTGAGTGGAGTGACATACAGATTGGAGGGGAATGACACAGTGCCAGTGAGAAAAGCACAACTCCCAACCTTTGATCTCCACTATGTGGAACAAATAGAAAAATGTGAAATACTTTGCTAGTAACTTCAATGAGGAAGCACATATGATGGATAGATGTGTGATGGATTTTTTTCTGACCAAAGATGAGGTAAGCTTGAGAGTTATGCAGTCTATTACTAGTTTTACAGTAATGCTGGCAGTGAACAACCAGATATGTTTGGCAATATTAATCTGATTTTGTCAGTTGTGTGAAGCAACATGGACTGGAATACTTTAATGTGTAGCAACTTGTTTGTGTGGACAGTGGACATGAAATAATATTACACAGTTATCAGATGTTGTGACTGTAACTTCCAGGAGTGGGTTGGGATTGGCAGGGTGAAAGTAACTGACCATCTTGTCATTAGCTTAGTTTAAACAGTCATTGTCTGGCGTAGCAAAACTAGTATGCATTTGTGACAAGTAACATAAACTACTTCACGTTATACGTGATATACACAAATAGAGGAGGTATAATTGCTGAGGCTGTCTACTGTGGCAGAAAATTGCTAGCTGCCTGTTGCTGTTTGCTTATTATTTTGGTTTTGCAGGATTAATGTTATTATTTGAAGCAGTGTGCAGTTTGTTTAATGTGTAGCAACTGGTTTATTAGGAACAAAGGTGAAATACATTACACGGTCATCCTCTTTTATCAAAATCAGATATCTGAATTGTGCAAAGTGTCTGTAACTGCATGACAGGGATTGTCTAGGTGAAACATAACTGACCCTGTTATAATTTGCTCAGTTTAACAGTCATCTAGCTAAAAAAGAATAATAAAAAAAGAGAAGAAATGGATAAATGCATCACAGAATAACCAGACCTTCAAAACTTTTTGGGCCTGGGCCCCCCACACACAAAACATTATAAGTGGATTTTGACTTGGACTTAAGTAATCACATCTGTCATAAACCCCTCACAGTCTAAAACCTGCCTTGCTCACAGATGTACACATATGGACTCTGTACCTGTGTGCATGTTAGGGGGTGGGGGGAATGGGGTGATGTCATTTCTCTTTAACATTCCTCCCAAACATCAGAGGGGGTGCACAGAGAGCTAATATAGCTTATATTTAAACATTATACTGTCTCTAGGAGTAACAAGTTGGGGATATTATTGTAATCATTTTTTTTTCATTTTTCACAAACAAACGTCTGATGCATACACAGGTGTCTATTGTTTGTGGGAGAATAACTAATTGATCTGCTTATATATGTATGATAGCAAATATGTTCTGTTTATTTTTTCAGTTTAGTCCCAGTCTGACATCAGAGTGGTACTCTGAAGTAGGCTACCTTTTGGGAGTAGGGGCTGTGGAAGCATGCTGTATATAACCATGACAGCTGAATGAAATATGATTGTGGGCCTTTAGACCTTAATCTTAATCCAAATTTAACACCAAAAGAGGATACATAGCAAGTGACTATCTATATCAAGGTTAGGGGTAGGGGCAGGTGCTATACCCAGTTATCATATATGTTTTTTCTCAGTTTATTGTAAATTGTTATTTGTCAACTTTGAACATTAAAACTTGGATACAACTCATTTCTTCTTTGAAATTAAATGAAAAATAGTATAAAATTTATTTTCTGTATGCATAATTTTTGTTCAGTCCGTCACACTGCCAGCCCAGCCATCTGGAATTTTGTAAATAATTGCATGTACTATAATTGCGTGCTGTGTATATATTAAACCGCTGATACAGAAGTATGTGTTGAACAGGGTTTATACAATACTGAGCTTCAAAAAATGTAACCACAGCATGCCCTGCTGGCTTAGAACAGAAATGTATAGAAATTATCGTAATGGTGTGACTATATATTTTTTAACAGTAGAAACTAGAATATACAGAGTTAACTTGCAAAACTTCAAGAAAATAAGTTGAAATTAAATTGTTTTAAGATTGTGCTATAAAAGTTCTCTCTCAATTTCAGTTCAGTAGCAGACACAATGTCTAGAGCTAGAAGATTTTGTATTGTCTTGGAAGAGAATTAATTACTAGGTTTGAGATGCAGAAGTGCTTTATTGCTTTATGACTTCCTAGCAGCTGCACAGCTCTAAGCAAACATCTGAGAGAAATGTATTTTTCACACAGAGATGTTAAATTCTGTTAGTTTCTGACAAAAGGGGTTTAGCGTGGGAACTAAAGTCAGGTGACAAAAAGTGATGTCATCCAAGCTAACCCAGCAGTAATATTTGATATTAATTTAAGAACTCTCTCAGAGAGAGACTGTGGATTTTGTATTTTGTCTTGGAATAAGCAAGAACATCCACTCATCATCATCACATCTGCACTTGCCTTGCTCTGTAAGTACGTTTTTAGGGCATAGTAACTCTTTTTAGATTGAGATAGGAATATAGTAAAGGTTAGTTTAGATGTTTGCTTTATTTATTTAAGACTGTCCTGCAATGTTGTTTTAAATATTACCTGTGATTTTGAACTCTGAAGATACTGTGTTGATTTACTGAGTATTGTCTTGTTCTTTTATTATTTATTATTAAATATATTTAAACCTATCTTTGTGGCTGATATTTGTGAGACATATTTAAGCTCTTAGAGTAGTTGCATATCTATATGACGACAATGTACAGGCCACTCCTAAATAGCCTTGCTCTTGGTCAGATTACCATTTGGATAATAGTAACATTACACAGTAGGATTGGACACCCGTTGTTAAGGGACTTACAGTAGCTGATAAGCAGTGGTTGGTGGCAGTGAAAACTATTTTATAGTCTGGGCAGAAGGGAGAATAGCTAGTAAATCTGTGCCAGCCTTTCCCAGGTGAGTGTGTGTGTTTGTATATAAATCAAATGTCAAAGAATGTGTGTGTGTCAGCTACTTAGGCAGGGACATGAAGCACTGGTTGGACAGAGAGGGTGATGGAGGTTTTGGCTTGGCCACTCAGCTGAGATCTCAAACCTATAGCTGTGCCAGTGGGAAGACTTATTAGGGATCTACAGAAAGAGGGAGAAACTAGCCCCAGACTGATTGTGGTCTCTGTGTGTTCTTAAGGGAAATTATACTTTACTGTGTGTGCACGTGTCATCCTCCCATTGTGTACGTCCACCACTGCTGCCAGTGGTGAGGATTGAGGCTCCTTGATAACTGGGCCAGTGCTGGGGCATGACACAGTACATCACTGGATCAAAAGTTTTGGGGAAAATCTCTAAAATGCCCCCTCAGAGCATCTATAACCCAATGGCTTCTAGGTTCCTAGCAGCCGCAAACTTCCACCTTAATTTGGTTATTACAGGGTAGTCTTAGTCAGTTAGGATGTGTTGTAAGGATGCAGGAAAAAGCAAAGTTGATGAGTAAGACTGAATTTCACTCCTTAATCATTGTTTTCATTCAAGCTATCTTTGGGTGAAAAGGTTATTAAAAAAACTCTAAAATGCATCTCAGAGCATCTAGAAACCTTATGGCTTCTGGGGGCCTAATGGCCCCCAGACCACCTGCTTAATACAATTATTTACACTGCAGTTAGTATAGTATAGTCTTGGTTAGTTAGAATGTGCTGAATGGATACAAGGAAAAATACAGTTGAAGAGTATGACCTAAATTTCTTTCTACGATCACATTTTTGTTCAAGCACTCACTGTAGAAAAAGATTGTCTAAAAATACACCTCAAAGCATCAAGAAACCCCCATGGCTTCTGGTGGTCTTGCGGGTTCCAGACCCCCGGCTTAATGCAGTTGCTTTCTCCATAGTTATCAAAGTGCATTGTTGCTTACGTAGATCTATATTAGTTCACTGAAACTTCCCAGGGCACTGAGTTAGTTGGCCAGCATGTGGAAATGTGCCTGTTTCCCCATTGTAGTACAATCTTGGAGTTGGTATATATAAGTAGGGGGGTGTGGGGGTGCAGCCCCCCACATTGGTGGGTGTGAGGGCATAGCCCCCAGTTTGATGGGTTTGTTATACTGTGGTGTGCATTGCTCAGTATATTGGCCTACTAAATTAGTTACCTGGGAAAACATTCTCTGATTTGCACATTCAATAAATGGGTAGTTCTCTGAATAGGCATTGATGAATAGGTATTCATGGAATTAAGAGTTTCAATGAAATAATATAGACCCAGGTAGAACATGTTGAATGAACAAATGGGAACCTGCAGGAAAAAAATGAAGATTAAGCCAAACTGAAAAAAGGAATAGATCTAGCTAGTGTGAATAGACCAGGATGGTTGGGCTCCAATGAGGGGAGTGGTGTCATGAATTATTCTTTGCCTAGGATGCCAGTTTACTGTAGGGTGGTCCTGGATGGCAGCACCTGTGAAGGCACGAGGCCATGCTCTGAGCTGGTCTGACAAAAAGTTCAAAACTATGCTCTATTTTCTAAGTGATCCATACCTGGATAGCAGCCAGGTGTGTATCAGAAGGTCTGACTGGAAACGAATTAACACCTGGCAGGAGTTGGGTAAACACCTGTCATCCCTGACAGGAGCACCCAGTCTAGCCTTCAGTGCAGACACAGGTGCGATGATTTACAGTAGCATATGCCTGACCATCTGGCTGAGTGAGTGGATGAGGTAGTGGCAAGAAGGACAGAGTTCTAAAGTAAGTATTTTTAAAAATTTTTTTTGTCATATTAAAACATAGGTTTAAAAATTAAAGTATAATAAGGTTGCATAATTGAAGGTATTTGGTAGAAGAAATATGTGTACCTGCAACTACGTATCTATAATGTTACAATAATGCAAAACAATGCATAAACATATCTGTACACAAATATATAGAATGTATTATGATAACATAAATGTCTGTATATAAATGTGGGTCTATATCAGTCCGTCGAAATGGTTGAATATCGAATACCAGATGTTCGAACTGGTACTTGCGAAGCCACGGAACACCAAACTCTTTCCCAGGGAAAGAATTTGGTGGGTCGTTTCTGTCGCTTCACGATTATCAGGACTGTGGTGGGAAGTTACGGGTCGGGTTCAGGTAAGTGTATGATTGTGTTGACGTTAGGGTTAGGGTTAGGGCACGGGTGAGGTAGGTGTGCGATAGTGAAAGACTTTAGGGTTAGGGTTAGGGCGCGGGTTAGGTGAGTGTGCGATAGTGACGGACCTTAGGGTTAGGGTTTGGGTTAAGGTAAGTTGATAGGTAGTAGTGTATGTACAGTTTAGCGTAGGGTTCGATGTAGGATTTTGAGTGCATGTGTGTGGATTGATGTTTTTTGGTGTGCTTGTGTTGTGTGTGTGTTTCTTGGAGCAGCGATTTTTTTCCCTGGGAAAAAAATCGCTGTTCTAAGACTTCGATGTTTGTGCAGTTCGTGGTTTGAAGTTTGAACTTATGGTGTTCGAACTTTAGACGTTTCGATGAACTGATATAGACCCTACAAATGTATATGTATGAGAAATATATGTAAGCATGTATATTATATACATATAAATATCTCTCTCTCTCTTTATATATATATATCTATATATATATATATATATATATATATATATATATATATATATATATATGTGTGTGTGTGTGTGTGTGTGTGTGTGTCTTGTTGAGTGTGTATATGTAAATTACAGATATACGTCTGCATGAGTACACTAAGAACTATTTTTTCATGATTATAACTATATGCAGTTATACAAAAACACAATATATATATATATATATCTATATATATATATATAGATATATATATATCTATATATATATATATATATATATATATATATATATAGATTCCAATATAATTTCATTTATAGTATGTATTACCTTAGTCAGTAGTTGAAGAACATGTAGAAAGTTTTTTGTAAGAAAAAACATGAACCAACTCAAAGCCCTCTCACTATACTCGGTATTCTATAGACTGCTAACAGGTGACCTTTGTCTTGCATACAAGGCATCCTCCGACCCATTCCTGATGGATTTACTGCACACCAGCAAGTCAAATAGCATCAGAAATATTCTGTCTAGAGATTTAAACCTCTTCGGCAACATCAACAGAATGGTTTGGAGGGACATGTATATTTTACAGTGGATACCGCTGCTATGGAACAGACTCCCCATCCACAAAAAACAGTGTTTGTGGCTGTCCATTTTCAAGTGCAACATAGATCTATGGATGGGAAACAGAAAATGTACCCCAGGACTGTCCTGTGTACTACTAATGGACAGAGACAGCTCATAAATGCTTTACCGCATACATAGGTCCCCTCAAATTATCTCTGGTATGATCCCAGTTATAGTCATTAGGGGTAATATATAATTATCAACCATGGGATGGGTAAGGCAAATCTATAACTAAATGGGAAGATTATTCCAAGTAAAAAATGAGAAATTGGCTAGGAGCGTAACTGCATGTACAAGATGGCTAAACTCAGTGAGGCATCGCACTGTAGTCAGAGTTGAGGTTGGGGAAGGGGGTGCAGCCTGCACTGTCCAGTGAATAACCAGCACATACTTTAGTGAGAAATGACCAGTTGTATTACTTCTGTATATATTTTAAATAATCCCCCTTACATGCTTACAGTTATTAAACAGAAAAATATCAAACCACACATTATAAAGAATGGTAATAGGAAGGCCTAAAGTCCTTTCAGTACAGTAATGCAACCAAATCAAAAAGAAATGTCAAGCAATAAATGCAGTATTTGTAAAAGTATGTATAAAGAATGATAATATAAGGACTAAAGTGTTTTCAGTGCAATACTGCAATCAAATCCATATCAGGCAGAAATATAAGATATGAAATGCATTAGCATCGTACAACTCAACTGTCAAGAATTTTGCAGGATGTCCCGATTTTTTCTGCCAAACTATTGTGGATTGAATTCACTAAATAATGACAAACATTGAGTTTCATATTTCATATCCTTCTGAAAAATATAAGGTAAC